>NW_024543350.1:0-276901 GCF_018167655.1 Microtus oregoni
GTACTCAGGGTGCTGGGTGATCAGTGCTCAGGGTGCTGGGTGATCAGTGCTCGGGGTGCTGGGTGCTCAGTGCTCGGGGTGCTGGGTGCTCAGTGCTCAGAGCTCAGGGTGCTGGGTGCTCAGTGCTCAGTGCTCAGGGTGCTGGTTGCTCAGTACTCAGGGTGCTGGGTGCTCAGTACTCAGGGTGCTGGGTGATCAGTGCTCAGGGTGATGGGTGATCAGTGCTCGGGGTGCTGGGTGCTCAGTGCTCGGGGTGCTGGGTGCTCAGTGCTCAGAGCTCAGGGTGCTGGGTGCTCAGTGCTCATTGCTCAGGGTACTGGTTGCTCAGTACTCAGGGTGCTGGGTGCTCAGTACTCAGGGTGCTGGGTGCTCAGTGCTCAGGGTGCTGGGTGCTCAGTAATCAGGGTGCTGGGTGATCAGTGCTCGGGGTGCTGTGTGCTCAGTGCTCAGGGTGCTGGGTGCTCTGTGCTCAGGGTGCTGCGTGCTCAGTACTCAGGGTGCTCGGTGCTCAGTACTCAGGGTTGTCAGTGCTCAGTACTCAGGGTGCTGGGTACTCAGTTCTCAGGGTGCTGGGTGCTCAGTACTCAGGGTGCTCAGTGCTCAGTACTCAGAGTGCTGGGTGTTCAGTACTCAGGGTGCTCAGTACTCAGGGTGCTGGGTGCTCAATGCTCAGGGTGCTGGGTGCTCTGTACTCAGGGTGCTGGGTGCTCAGTGCTCGGGGTGCTGGGTGCTCAGTGCTCATGGTGTTGGGTGCTCAGTACTCAGGGTGCTGGGTGCTCAGGGCTCGAGGTGCTCGGTGCTCAGTACTCAAGGTGCTGGGTGCTCAGTGCTCAGGGTGCTGGGTCCTCAGTCCTCGGGGTGCTCCGTGTTAAGGGTGCTGGGTGCTCAGTGCTTGGGGTGCTCGGTGCTCAGTACTCAGGGTGCTGAGTGCTCAGTACTCAGGGTGCCGGGTGCTCAGTACTCAGGGTGCTGGGTGCTCAGTGCTCGGGGTGCTGGGTGCTCAGTGCTCAGGGTGCTCAGTGCTCAGTACTCAGGGTGCTGGGTGCTCAGTATTCGGGGTGCTGAGTGCTCAGTGCTCAGGGTGCTGGTTGCTCAGTACTCAGGGTGCTGGGTGCTCAGTGGTCAGTGTGCTCGGTGCTCAGTGCTCGGGGTGCTGGGTGCTCAGTACTCAGGGTGCTGGGTGCTCAGTGCTCGGGGTGCTGGGTGCTCAGTGCTCAGGGTGCTGGGTGCTCAGTACTTAGGGTGCTGGGTGCTCAGTGCTCGGGGTGCTCGGTGGTCAGTACTCAAGGTGCAGGGTGCTCAGTGCTCACGGTGCTGGGTGCTCAGTCCTCGGCGTGCTCCGTGCTCAGTGCTCAGGGTGCTGGGTGCTCATTACTCAGGGTGCTCGGTGCTCAGTACTAAGGGTGCTCAGTGCTCAGTACTCAGGGTGCTGGGTGCTCAGTACTCGGGGTGCTGGGTGCTCTGTGCTCATGGTGCTCGGTGCTTAGTACTCATGGTGCTCAGTGCTCGGGGTGCTGGGTGCTCAGTGCTCGGTGTGCTGGGTGCTCAGTGCTCGGGGTGCTGGGTGCTCAGTGCTCGGTGTGCTGGGTGCTCAGTGCTAGGGGTGCTGGGTGCTCAGTGCTCGGTGTGCTGGGTGCTCAGTACTCGGGGTGCTCGGTGCTCAGTACTCAGGGTGCTGGGTGCTCATTACTCAGGGTGCTGGGTGCTCAGTACTCAGGGTGCTGGGTGCTCAGTGCTCAGTACTCAGCCTGCTGGGTGCTCAGTGCTCGGGGTGCTGCGTCCTCAGTGCTCAGGGTGCTGGGTGCTCAGTACTCAGGGTGCTGGGTTCTCAGTGCTCGTGGTGCTGGGTCCTCAGTGCTCAGGGTGCTGGGTGCTCAGTGCTCAGGGTGCTGGGTGCTCAGTGCTCAGGGTGCTCAGTGCTCAGTACTCAGGGTGCTCGGTGCTCAGTGCACAGGGTGCTCAGTGCTCGGGGTGCTGGGTGCTCAGTGCTCGGGGTGCTGGGTGCTCAGTGCTCAGGGTGCTGGTTGCTCAGTACTCAGTGTGCTCAGTGCTCAGGGTGCTGGGTGCTCAGTACTCAGGGTGCTGGGTGCTCAGTGCTGGGTGCTCAGTGCTCCGGGTGCTGGGTGCTCAGTGCTCCGGGTGCTGGGTGCTCAGTGCTCGGGGTGCTGGGTGCTCAGTACTCAGGGTGCTCGGTGCTCAGTACTCAGGGTGCTGGGTGCTCAGTGCTCGCGGTGCTGGGTGCTCAGTACTCAGGGTGCTGGGTGCTCAGTGATCGGGGTGCTCGGTGCTCAGTACGTTGGGTGCTCAGTACTCAGGGTGCTGGGTGCTCAGTGCTCAGGGTGCTGGTTGCTCAGTGCTCAGGGTGCTGGGTTCTCAGTGCTCAGGGTGCTTGGTGCTCAGTGCTCAGGGTGCTGGGTGCTCAGTGCTCAGGGTGCTTGGTGCTCAGTACTCAGGGTGCTGGGTGCTCAGTGCTCAGGGTGCTGGGTGCTCAGTGCTCGGGGTGCTGGGTGCTCAGTACTCAGGGTGCTAGGTGCTCAGTACTCAGGGTGCTGGGTGCTCAGTACTCAGGGTGCTGGGTGCTCAGTGCTCAGCGTGCTGGGTGCTCAGTACTCAGGGGTGCTCGGTGCTCAGTGCTTGGGGTGCTGGGTGCTCAGTACTCAGGGTGCTGGGTGCTCAGTGCTCAGGGTGCTGGGTGCTCAGTGTTCAGGGTGCTGGGTGCTCAGTACTCAGTGCTCAGGATGCTGGGTGCTCAGTGCTCGGGCTGCTGGGTGCTCAGTGCTCAGGGTGCTGGGTGCTCAGTACTCAGGGTGCTGGGTTCTCATTACTCAGGGTGCTGGGTGCACAGTGCTAGAGGTGCTGGGTGCTCAGAGCTCGGGGTCTGGGTGCTCAGTACTCAGGGTGCTGGGTGCTCAGTACTCAGGATGCTGGGTGCTCAGTGCTCAGGTTGCTGGGTGCTCAGTGCTCTGGGTGCTGGGTGCTCAGTGCTTAGGGTGCTGGGTGCTCAGTGCTCAGGGTGCTGGGTGTTCAGTGCTCGGGGTGCTGGGTGCTCAGTGCTCAGGGTGCAGGGTGCTCAGTGCTCGGGGTGCTCGGTGCTCAGTGCTCAGGGTCCTGGGTGCTCAGTACTCAGGGTCCTGGGTGCTTTGTACTCAGGGTGCTCAGTGCTCAGTACACAGGGTGCTGGGTGCTCAGTGCTCGGGGTGCTGGGTGCTCAGTGCTCAGTACTCAGGGTGCTGGGTGCTCAGTGCTCGGGGTGCTTGGTGCTCAGTACTCAGGGTGCTGGGTGCTCAGTGCTCGGGGTTCTGGGTGCTCAGTGCTCAGGGTGCTGGGTGCTCAGTGATCGGGGTGCTGGGTGCTCAGTACTCAGGGTGCTCAGTGCTCGGGGAGCTCGGTGCTCAGTGCTCTGGGTGCTTAGTGCTCAGTACTCAGGGTGCTGGGTGCACAGTACTCAGGGTGCTCAGTGCTCGGGGTGCTGGGTGCTCAGTACTCAGGGTGCTGGGTGCTCAGTACTCAGGGTGCTGGGTGCTCAGTGCTCAGGGTCCTCGGTGCTCAGTACTCAGGGTGCTCAGTGCTCATTACTCAGCGTGCTTTGTGCTCAGTGCTCAGGGTGCTGGGTGCTCAGTACTCAGTGTGCTGGGTGCTCAGTACTCAGGGTGCTGGGGGCTCAGTACTCTGGGTGCTGGGTGCTCAGTACTCAGGGTGCTGGGTGCTCAGTACTCAGGGTGCTGGATGCTCAGTACTCAGGGTTCTGGGGGCTCAGTACTCAGGGTGCTGGGTGCTCAGTACTCAGGGTGCTCGGTTCTCAGTTCTCAGGGTGCTGGGTGCTCATTCTCGGGGTGCTGGGTGCTCAGTGCTCGGGGTGCTGGGTGCACAGTGCCCAGGGTGCTGGGTGCTCAGTGCTCAGGGTGCTCAGTACTCAGGGTGCTGTGTGTTCAGTGCTTAGGGTACTGGGTGCTCAGTGCTCAGGGTGCTGGGTGCGCAGTGCTCGGGGTGCTGGGTGCTCCGTGCTCAGGGTGCAGGGTGCTCAGTGCTCAGGGTGATGTGTGCTCAGTACTCGGGGTACTGGGTGCTCAGTGCTCAGGGTGCTGGGTGCTCAGTGCTCAGGGTGCTGGGTGCTCAGTGCTCAGTAATGAGGGTGCTGGGTGCTCAGTGCTCGGGGGGCTGGGTGCTCAGTGCTCAGTACTCAGGGTGCTGGGTGCTCAGTGCTCGGGGTGCTGGATGCTCAGTACTCAGGGTGCTGGGTGCTCAGTGCTCAGGGTGCTGGGTGGTCAGTACTAAGGGTGCTGGGTGCTCAGTGCTCAGGGTACTGGGTGCTCAGTACTCAGGGTGCTGGGTACTCAGTGCTCGGGGTGCTGGGTGCTCAGTGCTCAGGGTGCTGGGTGCTCAGTGCTCAGTGCACAGGGTGCTGGGTGCTCAGTGCTCAGTGTGCTGGGTGCTCAGTCCTCGGGGTGCTGGGTGCTCAGTTCTCTGGGTGCTCAGTGCTCAGTCCTCAGGGTGCTGGGTGCTCAGTACTCAGGGTGCTGGGTGCTCAGTACTCAGGGAGCTCAGTGCTCGGGGTGCAGGGTGCTCAGTACTCAGGGTGCTGGGGGCTCAGTACTCAGGGTGCTCAGTACTCGGGGTGCGGGGTGCTCAGTACTCAAGGTGCTGGGTGCTCAGTACTCAGGGTGCTGGGTGCTCAGTACTCAGGGTGCGGGGTGCTCAGTACTCAGGGTGCTGGGTGATCAGTACTCGGGTGCTGGGTGCTCAGTGCTCAGGGTGCTGGGTGCTCAGTGCTCGGGGTGCTGGGTGCTCAGTGCTCAGTACTCAGGGTGCTGGGTGCTCAGTGCTCGGGGTGCTGGGTGCTCAGTGCTCAGTACTCAGGGTGCAGGGTGCTCAGTGCTTGGGGTGCTGGGTGCTCAGTGCTCAGGGTGCTGGGTGCTCAGTGCTCAGGGTGCTGGGTACTCAGTGCTCGGGGTGCTGGGTGCTCAGTACTCAGGGTGCTGGGTGCTCAGTACTCAGGGTGCTGGGGGCTCAGTGCTCGGGCTGCTGGGTGCTCAGTGCTCGGGGTGCTGGGTGCTCAGTGCTCGGGGTGCTCGGTGCTCAGTCCTCAGGGTACTGGGTGCTCAGTGCTCGGGGTGCTCAGTACTCAGGGTGCTGTGTGTCCACTGCTCAGGGTGCTGGGTGCTCAGTACTCAGGGTGCTCGGTGCTTAGTACTCAGGGTGCTGGGTGCTCAGTACTCCGGGTGCTGGGTGCTCAGTGCTCGTTGTGCTCGGTGCTCAGTGCTCAAGTTGCTGGGTGCTCAGTACTCAGTGTGCTCATTGCTCAGGGTGCTGGGTGCTCAGTGCTAAGGGTGCTCGGTGCTCAGTACGTTGGGTGCTCAGTACTCAGGGTGCTGGGTGCTCAGTGCTCAGGGTGCTGGGTGCTCAGTGCTCAGGGTGCTGGGTGCTCAGTGCTCAGGGTGCTGGGTGCTCGGTGCTCGGGGTGCTGGGTGCTCAGTGCTCAGTGTGCTGGGTGCTCAGTACTCAGGGTGCTGGGTGCTCAGTGCTCATGGTGCTGGGTGCTCAGTACTCAAGGTGCTGGGTGCTCGGTGCTCAGTACGCTGGGTGATCAGTACTCAGGGTGCTGGGTGCTCAGTACTTAGGGTGCTCGGTGCTCAGTACTCAGGGTGCTGGGTGCTCAGTGCTCGGGGTGCTGGGTGCTCAGTACTCAGGGTGCTGGGTGCTCAGTGCTCGGGGTGCTCGGTGCTCAGTACGCTGGGTGCTCATTACTCAGGGTGCTGGGTGCTCAGTACTCAGGGTGCTGGGTGCTCAGTACTCAGGGTGCTGGGTGCTTAGTACTCAGGGTGCTCAGTGCTCAGTACTTAGGGTGCTCAGTGCTCAGTGCTCGGGGTGCTGGGTGCTCAGTGCTCAGGGTGCTGGGTGCTCAGTGCTCGGGGTGCTGGGTTCTCAGTGCTCAGGGTGCTGGGTGCTAAGTGCTCAGAGTGCTGGGTGCTCAGTACTCCGGGTGCTCGGTGCTCAGTACTCAGAGTGCTCAGTGCTCAGTACTCAGCGTGCTTTGTGCTCAGTGCTCAGGGTGCTGGGTGCTCAGTACTCAGGGTGCTGGGTGCTCAGTACTCAGGGTGCTGGGTGCTCAGTACTCAGGGTGCTGGGTGCTCAGTGCTCGGGGTGCTCGGTGATCAGTACTAAGAGTGCTGGGTGCTCAGTGCTCAGGGTACTGGGTACTCAGTACTCAGGGTGCTGGGTGCTCAGTGCTCAGGGTGCTGGGTGCTCAGTGCTCAGGGTGCTGGGTGCTCAGTGCTCGGGGTGCTGGGTGCTCAGTGCTCAGGGTGCTGGGTGCTCAGTGCTGAGGGTGCTCAGTGCTCATTACTCAGCGTGCTTTGTGCTCAGTGCTCAGGGTGCTGGGTGCTCAGTACTCAGTGTGCTGGGTGCTCAGTACTCAGGGTGCTGGGGGCTCAGTACTCAGGTTGCTGGGTGCTCAGTACTCAGGGTGCTGGGTGCTCAGTACTCAGGGTGCTGGGTGCTCAGTACTCAGGGTGCTGGGGGCTCAGTACTCAGGGTGCTGGGTGCTCAGTACTCAGGGTGCTCGGTTCTCAGTACTCAGGCTGCTGGGTGCTCATTCTCGGGGTGCTGGGTGCTCAGTGCTCGGGGTGCTTGGTGCTCAGTACTAAGGGTGCTGGCGGCTCAGTACTCAGGGTGCTGGGTGCTCAGTGCTCAGGGTGCTGGGTGCTCAGTGCTCACGGTGCTGGGTGCTCAGTACTCAGGGTGCTGGGTGCTCAGTACTTAGGGTGCTCGGTGCTCAGTACTCAGGTTGCTGAGTGCTCAGGGTGCTGGGTACTCAGTACTCAGGGTGCTGGGTGCTCAGTACTCAGGGTGCTGGGTGCTCAGTGCTCAGGGTGCTAGGTGCTCAGTACTCAGGGTGCTGGGTGCTCAGTACTCAGGGTGCTGGGTGCTCAGTACCCAGGGTGCTGTGTGCTCAGTGCTCGGGGTGCTGGGGGCTCAGTGCTCTGGGTGCTGGGTGCTCAGTGCTCAGGGCGCTGGGTGCTCTGTGCTCGGGGTGCTCGGAGCTCAGTACTCAGGGTGCTGGGTGCTCAGTACTCAGGGTTCTGGGTGCTTAGTGCTCAGGGTGCTGGGTGCTCAGTGCTCAGGGTGCTGGGTGCTCAGTGCTCTGGGTGCTGGGTGCTCAGTGCTCTTGGTGCTGGGTGCTCCGTGCTTAGGGTGCAGGGTGCTCAGTGCTCAGGGTGCTGGGTGCTCAGTGCTCTTGGTGCTTGGTGATCAGTGCTTAGGGTGCTGGGTGCTCAGTGCTCAGGGTGCTGGGTGTTCAGTGCTCGGGGTGCTGGGTGCTGAGTGCTCAGGGTGCAGGGTGCTCAGTGCTCGGGGTGCTCGGTGCTCAGTGCTCAGGGTCCTGGGTGCTCAGTACTCAGGGTCCTGGGTGCTTTGTACTCAGGGTGCTCAGTGCTCAGTACACAGGGTGCTGGGTGCTCAGTGCTCGGGGTGCTGGGTGCTCTGTGCTCAGTACTCAGGGTGCTGGGTGCTCAGTGCTCGGGGTGCTTGGTGCTCAGTACTCAGGGTGCTGGGTGCTCAGTGCTCGGGGTGCTGGGTGCTCAGTGCTCAGGGTGCTGGGTGCTCAGTGTACGGGGTGCTGGGTGCTCAGTACTCAGGGTGCTTAGTGCTCGGGGAGCTCGGTGCTCAGTACTCAGGGTGCTGGGTGCTCAGTACTCAGTGCTCGGGGTCCTGGGTGCTCCGTGCTCGGGGTGCTGGGTGCTCAGTGCTCTGGGTGCTTAGTGCTCAGTACTCAGGGTGCTGGGTGCTCAGTACTCAGGGTGCTCAGTGCTCGGGGTGCTGGGTGCTCAGTACTCAGGGTGCTGGGTGCTCAGTACTCAGGGTGCTGGGTGCTCAGTACTCAGGGTGCTGGGTGCTCAGTGCTCAGGGTCCTCGGTGCTCAGTACTCAGGGTGCTCAGTGCTCATTACTCAGCGTGCTTTGTGCTCAGTGCTCAGGGTGCTGGGTGCTCAGTACTCAGTGTGCTGGGTGCTCAGTACTCAGGGTGCTGGGGGCTCAGTACTCAGGGTGCTGGGTGCTCAGTACACAGGGTGCTGGGTGCTCAGTACTCAGGGGGCTGGATGCTCAGTACTCAGGGTGCTGGGGGCTCAGTACTCAGGGTGCTGGGTGCTCAGTACTCAGGGTGCTCTGTTCTCAGTACTCAGGGTGCTGGGTGCTCATTCTCGGGGTGCTGGGTGCTCAGTGCTCGGGGTGCTTGGTGCTCAGTACTAAGGGTGCTGGGTGCTCATTCTCAGGGTGCTGGGTGCTCATTCTCGGGGTGCTGGGTGCTCAGTGCTCGGGGTGCTTGGTGCTCAGTACTAAGGGTGCTGGGTGCTCATTACTCAGCGTGCTTTGTGCTCAGAGCTCAGGGTGCTGGGTGCTCAGTACTCAGGGTGCTGGGTGCTCAGTACTCAGGGTGCTGGGGGCTCAGTACTCACGGTTCTGGGTGCTCAGTACTCAGGGTGCTCGGTGCTCAGTTCTCAGGGTGCTCGCTGCTCAGTGTTTGGGGTGCTGGGTGCTCAGTACTCAGCGTGCTGGGTGCTCAGTGCTCAGGGTGCTGGGTGATCAGTGCTCAGGGTGCTGGGTGCTCAGTACCCAGTGCTCAGGATGCTGTGTGCTCAGTGCTCTGGGTGCTGGGTGCTCAGTGCTCAGGGTGCTCTGTGCTCAGTACTCACGGTGCTGGGTGCTCAGTACTCAGGGTGCTGGGTGGTCAGTGCTCGGGGTGCACGGTGCTTAGTGCTCGGGGTGCTCGGTGCTCAGTGCTCAGGGTGCTGGGTGCTCAGTACTCAGGGTGCTGGGTTCTCATTACTCAGGGTGCTGGGTGCACAGTGCTAGGGGTGCTGTGTGCTCAGAGCTCGGGGTCTGGGTGCTCAGTACTCAGGGTGCTGGGTGCTCAGTACTCAGGATGCTGGGTGCTCAGTGCTCAGGGTGCTGGGTGCTCAGTGCTCTGGGTGCTGGGTGCTCAGTGCTTAAGGTGCTGGGTGCTCAGTGCTCAGGGTGCTGGGTGTTCAATGCTCGGGGTGCTGGGTGCTGAGTGCTCAGGGTGCAGGGTGCTCAGTGCTCGGGGTGCTCGGTGCTCAGTGCTCAGGGTCCTGGGTGCTCAGTACTCAGGGTGCTGGGTGCTTTGTACTCAGGGTGCTCAGTGCTCAGTACACAGGGTGCTGGGTGCTCAGTGCTCGGGGTGCTGGGTGCTCAGTGCTCAGTACTCAGGGTGCTGGGTGCTCAGTGCTCGGGGTGCTGGGTGCTCAGTACTCAGGGTGCTGGGTGCTCAGTGCTCGGGTGCTGGGTGCTCAGTGCTCAGGGTGCTGGGTGATCAGTGATCGGGGTGCTGGGTGCTCAGTACTCAGGGTGCTCAGTGCTCGGGGAGCTCGGTGCTCAGTACTCAGGGTGCTGGGTGCTCAGTACTCAGTGCTCGGGGTCCTGGGTGCTCCGTGCTCGGGGTGCTGGGTGCTCAGTGCTCTGGGTGCTTAGTGCTCAGTACTCAGGGTGCTGGGTGCTCAGTACTCAGGGTGCTCAGTGCTCGGGGTGCTGGGTGCTCAGTACTCAGGGTGCTGGGTGCTCAGTACTCAGGGTGCTGGGTGCTAAGTGCTCAGGGTCCTCGGTGCTCAGTACTAAGGTTGCTCAGTGCTCATTACTCAGCGTGCTTTGTGCTCAGTGCTCAGGGTGCTGGGTGCTCAGTACTCAGTGTGCTGGGTGCTCAGTACTCAGGGTGCTGGGGGCTCAGTACTCAGGGTGCTGGGTGCTCAGTACTCAGGGTGCTGGGTGCTCAGTACTCAGGGTGCTGGGTGCTCAGTACTCAGGGTGCTGGGGGCTCAGTACTCAGGGTGCTGGGTGCTCAGTACTCAGGGTGCTCGGTTCTCAGTACTCAGGGTGCTGGGTGCTCATTCTCGGGGTGCTAGGTGCTCAGTGCTCGGGGTGCTTGGTGCTCAGTACTAAGGGTGCTGGGGGCTCAGTACTCAGGGTGCTGGGTGCTCAGTGCTCAGGGTACTGGGTGCACAGTGCCCAGGGTGCTGGGTGCTCAGTGCTCAGGGTGCTCAGTACTCAGGGTGCTGTGTGTTCAGTGTTCAGGGTACTGGGTGCTCAGTACTCAGGGTGCTTGGTGCTCAGTACTCAGGGTGCTGGGTGCTCAGTACTCGGGGTGCTGGGTGCTCAGTACTCGGGGTGCTGGGTGCACAGTGCTCAGGGTGCTGGGTGCTCAGTGCTTGGGGTGCTGGGTGCTCAGTGCTCAGGCTGCTGGCTGCTCAGTGCTCAGGGTGCTGGGTGCTCAGTACTCAGGGTGCTCAGTGCTCAGTACTCAGCGTGCTGGGTGCTCAGTCCTCAGGTTCCTCGGTGCTCTGTACTCAGGGTGCTCAGTGCTCAGTACTCGGCGTGATTTGTGCTCAGTGCTCAGGGTGCTTAGTGCTCAGTACTCAGGGTGCTGGGTGCTCAGTACTCAGGGTGCTGGGTGCTCAGTACTCAGGGTGCTGGGTGCTCAGTGCTCGGGTTGCTCGGTGATCAGTACTAAGAGTGCTGGGTGCTCAGTGCTCAGGGTACTGGGTACTCAGTACTCAGGGAGCTGGGTGCTCAGTGCTCAGGGTGCTGGGAGCTCAGTGCTCAGGGTGCTGGGTGCTCAGTGCTCGGGGTGCTGGGTGCTCAGTGCTCAGGGTGCTGGGTGCTCAGTGCTCAGTGCTCAGGGTGCTGGGTGCTCAGTGCTCAGGGTGCTGGGTGCTCAGTGCTCGGGGTGCTGGGTGCTCAGTGCTCGGGGTGCTGGGTGCTCAGTGCTCGGGGTGCTGGGGGCTCAGTACTCAGGGTGCTGGGTGCTCAGTACTCAGTGTGTTCGTTGCTCAGTACTCAGGGTGCTCAGTGCTCAGTACTCAGGGTGCTGGGTGCTCAGTGCTCGGGGTGCTGGGTGCTCAGTACTCGGGGTGCTGGGTGCTCAGTACTCAGGGTGCTGGGTGCTCAGTGCTCAGGGTGCTGGGTGCTCAGTACTCAGGGTGCTGGGTGCTCATTACTTAGGGTGATCGGTGCTCAGTACTCAGGTTGCTGAGTGCTCAGGGTGCTGGGTACTCAGTACTCAGGGTGCTGGGTGCTCAGTACTCAGGGTGCTGGGTGCTCAGTTCTCAGGGTGCTGGGTGCTCAGTACTCAGGGTGCTGGGTGCTCAGTACTCAGGGTGCTGGGTGCTCAGTTCTCGGGGTGCTGGGAGCTCAGTGCTCGGGGTGCTGGGGGCTCAGTGCTCGGGGTGCTGGGTGCTCAGTTCTCGGGGCGCTGGGTGCTCTGTGCTCCGGGTGCTCGGAGCTCAGTACTCAGGGTGCTGGGTGCTCAGTGCTCGGGGTGCTCGGTGCTCAGTACTCAGGGTGCTGGGTGCTTAGTGCTCGGGGTGCTGGGTGCTCAGTACTCAGGGTGCTGCGTGCTCAGTACTCAGGGTGCTGGGTGATCTGTACTCAGGGTGCTGGGTGATCTGTACTCGGGTGCTGGGTGCTCAGTGCTCAGGTTGCTGGGTGCTCAGTGCTCGGGGTGCTGGGTGCTCAGTGCTCAGTACTCAGGGTGCTGGGTGCTCAGTGCTCGGGGTGCTGGGTGCTCAGTGCTCAGTACTCAGGGTGCTGGGTGCTCAGTGCTCAGGGTGCTGGGTGCTCAGTGCTCAGGGTGCTGGGTGCTCAGTGCTCAGGGTGTTGGGTACTCAGTGCTCAGGGAGCTGGGTACTCAGTGCTCGGGGTGCTGGGTGCTCAGTACTCAGGGTGCTGGGTGCTCAGTACTCAGGGTGCTCAGTGCTCAGTACTCAGGGTGCTCAGTGCTCAGTACTCAGGGTGCTCAGTGCTCTGTGTGCTGTGTGCTCAGTTCTCGGGGTGCTGGGTGCTCAGTCCTCAGGGTGCTGGGTGCTCAGTGCTCAGGGTGCTCGGTGCTCAGTGCTCAGGGTGCTGGGTGCTCAGTACTCAGGGTGCTGGGTGCTCAGTGCTCGGGGTGCTGGGTGCTCAGTACTCAGGGTGCTGGGTGCTCACTGCTCAGGGTGCTGGGTGCTCAGTGCTCAGGGTGCTCGGTGCTTTGTACTCAGGGTGCTCGGTGCTCGGGGTGCTGGGTGCTCAGTGCTCGGGGTGCTGGGTGCTCAGTGCTCGGGGTGCTGGGTGCTCAGTGCTCGGGGTGCTGGGTGCTCAGTGCTCAGGGTTCTGGTTGCTCAGTGCTCGGGGTGCTGGGTGCTCAGTACTCGGGGTGCTCGGTGCTCAGTACTCAGGTTGCTGGGTGCTCAGTGCTCAGGGTGCTGGGTGCTCAGTACTCAGGGTGCTGGGTGCTCGGTGCTCAGTACGCTGGGTGCTCAGTACTCAGGGTGCTGGCTGCTGAGTACTCAGGGTGCTCGGTGCTCAGTACTCAGGGTGCTGGGTGCTCAGTGCTCGGGGTGCTGGGTGCTCATTACTCAGGGTGCTGGGTGCTCAGTACTCAGGGTGCTCAGTGCTCGGGGTGCTGGGTGCTCAGTACTCAGGGTGCTGGGTGCTCAATGCTCGGGGTGCTGGGTGCTCAGTGCTCAGGGTGCTGGGTGCTCAGTGATCGGGGTGCTGGTTGCTCAGTACTCAGGGTGCTCAGTGCTCGGGGAGCTCGGTGCTCAGTACTCAGGGTGCTGGGTGCTCAGTACTCAGTGCTCGGGGTCCTGGGTGCTCCGTGCTCGGGGTGCTGGGTGCTCAGTGCTCTGGGTGCTTAGTGCTCAGTACTAAGTGTGCTGGGTGCTCAGTACTCAGGGTGCTCAGTGCTCGGGGTGCTGGGTGCTCAGTACTCAGGGTGCTGGGTGCTCAGTTCTCAGGGTGCTGGGTGCTCATTCTCGGGGTGCTGGGTGCTCAGTGCTCGGGGTGCTGGGTGCTCAGTACTCAGGGTGCTGGGTGCTCCGTACTCAGGGTGCTGGGTGCTCATTACTTAGGGTGCTCGGTGCTCAGTACTCAGGTTGCTGAGTGCTCAGGGTGCTGGCTACTCAGTACTCAGGGTGCTGGGTGCTCAGTACTCAGGGTGCTGGGTGCTCAGTGCTCAGAGTGCTGGGTGCTCAGTACTCAGGGTGCTGGGTGCTCAGTACTCAGGGTGCTGGGTGCTCAGTGCTCGGGGTGCTGGGTGCTCAGTGCTCGGGGTGCTGGGGGCTCATTGCTCGGGGTGCTGGGTGCTCAGTGCTCGGGGCGCTGGGTGCTCTGTGCTCGGGGTGCTCGGAGCTCAGTACACAGGGTGCTGGGTGCTCAGTGCTCGGGGTGCTCGGTGCTCAGTACTCAGGGTTCTGGGTGCTTAGTGCTCGGGGTGCTGGGTGCTCAGTAATCAGGGTGCTGCGTGCTCAGTACTCAGGGTGCTGGGTGATCAGTACTCAGGGTGCTGGGTGATCTGTACTCGGGTGCTGGGTGCTCAGTGCTCAGGGTGCTGGGTGCTCAGTGCTCGGGGTGCTGGGTGCTCAGTGCTCAGTACTCAGGGTGCTGGGTGCTCAGTGCTCGGGGTGCTGGGTGCTCAGTGCTCAGTACTCAGGGTGCTGGGTGCTCAGTGCTCAGGGTGCTGGGTGCTCAGTGCTCAGGGTGCTGGGTGCTCAGTGCTCAGGGTGCTGGGTACTCAGTGCTCAGGGAGCTGGGTACTCAGTGCTCGGGGTGCTGGGTGCTCAGTACTCAGGGTGCTGGGTGCTCAGTACTCAGGGAGCTCAGTGCTCAGTACTCAGGGTGCTCAGTGCTCAGTACTCAGGGTGCTCAGTGCTCTGTGTGCTGTGTGCTCAGTGCTCGGGGTGCTGGGTGCTCAGTCCTCAGGGTGCTGGGTGCTCAGTGCTCAGGGTGCTCGGTGCTCAGTGCTCAGGGTGCTGGGTGCTCAGTACTCAGGGTGCTGGGTGCTCAGTGCTCGGGGTGCTGGGTGCTCAGTACTCAGGGTGCTGGGTGCTCACTGCTCAGGGTGCTGGGTGCTCAGTGCTCAGGGTGCTCGGTGCTTTGTACTCAGGGTGCTCGGTGCTCGGGTTGCTGGGGGCTCAGTGCTCGGGGTGCTGGGTGCTCAGTGCTCGGGGTGCTGGGTGCTCAGTGCTCGGGGTGCTGGGTGCTCAGTGCTCAGGGTTCTGGGTGCTCAGTACTCGGGGTGCTGGGTGCTCAGTACTCGGGGTGCTCGGTGCTCAGTACTCAGGTTGCTGGGTGCTCAGTGCTCAGGGTGCTGGGTGCTCAGTACTCAGGGTGCTGGGTGCTCGTTGCTCAGTACGCTGGGTGCTCAGTACTCAGGGTGCTGTCTGCTGAGTACTCAGGGTGCTCGGTGCTCAGTAATCAGGGTGCTGGGTGCTCAGTGCTCGTGGTGCTGGGTGCTCATTACTCAGGGTGCTGGGTGCTCAGTACTCAGGGTGCTCAGTGCTCGGGGTGCTGGGTGCTCAGTACTCAGGGTGCTGGGTGCTCAATGCTCGGGGTGCTGGGTGCTCAGTGCTCAGGGTGCTGGGTGCTCAGTGATCGGGGTGCTGGTTGCTCAGTACTCAGGGTGCTCAGTGCTCGGGGAGCTCGGTGCTCAGTACTCAGGGTGCTGGGTGCTCAGTACTCAGTGCTCGGGGTCCTGGGTGCTCCGTGCTCAGGGTGCTGGGTGCTCAGTGCTCTGGGTGCTTAGTGCTCAGTACTAAGGGTGCTGGGTGCTCAGTACTCAGGGTGCTCAGTGCTCGGGGTGCTGGGTGCTCAGTACTCAGGGTGCTGGGTGCTCAGTACTCAGGGTGCTGGGTGCTCATTCTCGGGGTGCTGGGTGCTCAGTGCTCGGGGTGCTGGGTGCTCAGTACTCAGGGTGCTGGGTGCTCAGTACTCAGGCTGCTGGGGGCTCAGTACTCAGGGTGCTGGGTGCTCAGTACTCAGGGTGCTCGGTTCTCAGTACTCAGGGTGCTGGGAGCTCATTCTCGGGGTGCTGGGTGCTCAGTGCTCGGGGTGCTGGGTGCTCAGTACTCATTGTGCTGGGGGCTCAGTACTCAGGGTGGTGGGTGCTCAGTACTCAGGGTGATCTGTTCTCAGTACTCAGGGTGCTGGGTGCTCAGTGCTCGGGGTGCTGTGTGCACAGTGCTCAGGGTGCTGGGTGCTCAGTGCTCGGGGTGCTCAGTATTCAGGGTGCTGTGTGTTCAGTGCTCAGGGTACTGGGTGCTCAGTACTCAGGGTGCTTGGTGCTCAGTACTCAGGGTGCTGGTTGCTCTGTACTCGGGGTGCTGGGTGCTCAGTACTCGGGGTGCTGGGTGCACAGTGCTCAGGGTGCTGGCTGCTCAGTGCTCAGGGTCCTGGGTGCTCAGTACTCAGGGTGCTCAGTGCTCAGTACTCAGCGTTCTGGGTGCTCAGTGCTCAGGGTCCTCGGTGCTCAGTACTCAGGGTGCTCAGTGCTCAGTACTCAGCGTGCTTTGTGCTCAGTGCTCAGGGTGCTGGGTGCTCAGTACTAAGGGTGCTGGGTGCTCAGTACTCAGGGTGCTGGGTGCTCAGTACTCAGGGTGCTGGGTGCTCAGTGCTCAGGGTGCTCGGTGATCAGTACTCAGGGTGCTGGGTGCTCAGTGCTCTTGGTGCTGGGTGCTCAGTGCTCGGGGTGCTGGGTGCTCAGTGCTCGGGGTGCTGGGTGCTCAGTACTCAGGGTGCTGGGTGCTCAGTACTCAGGGTGTTCGGTGCTCAGTATTCAGGGTGCCCAGTGCTCAGTACTCAGGGTGCTGGGTGCTCAGTGCTCGGGGTGCTGGGTGCTCAGTACTCGGGGTGCTGGGTGCTCAGTACTCAGGGTGCTGGGTACTCAGTGCTCAGGGTGCTGGGTGCTCAGTACTCAGGGTGCTGGGTGCTCAGTACTCAGGGTGCTGGGTGCTCAGTACTCAGGGTGCTCAGTGCTCAGTACTCAGGGTGCTCAGTGCTCAGTACTCAGGGTGCTCAGTGCTCAGTACTCAGGGTGCTCAGTGCTCTGTGTGCTGTGTGCTCAGTTCTCGGGGTGCTGGGTGCTCAGTCCTCAGGGTGCTGGGTGCTCAGTGCTCAGGGTGCTCGGTACTCAGTGCTCAGGGTGCTGGGTGCTCAGTACTCAGGGTGCTGGGTGCTCAGTGCTCGGGGTGCTGGGTGCTCAGTACTCAGGGTGCTGGGTGCTCACTGCTCAGGGTGCTGGGTGCTCAGTGCTCAGGGTGCTCGGTGCTTTGTACTCAGGGTGCTCGGTGCTCGGGTTGCTGGGTGCTCAGTGCTCGGGGTGCTGGGTGCTCAGTGCTCGGGGTGCTGGGTGCTCAGTGCTCGGGGTGCTGGGTGCTCAGTGCTCAGGGTTCTGGGTGCTCAGTGCTCGGGGTGCTGGGTGCTCAGTACTCGGGGTGCTCGGTGCTCAGTACTCAGGTTGCTGGGTGCTCAGTGCTCAGGGTGCTGGGTGCTCAGTACTCAGGGTGCTGGGTGCTCGGTGCTCAGTACGCTGGGTGCTCAGTACTCAGGGTGCTGGCTGCTGAGTACTCAGGGTGCTCGGTGCTCAGTACTCAGGGTGCTGGGTGCTCAGTGCTCGGGGTGCTGGGTGCTCATTACTCAGGGTGCTGGGTGCTCAGTACTCAGGGTGCTCAGTGCTCGGGGTGCTGGGTGCTCAGTACTCAGGGTGCTGGGTGCTCAATGCTCGGGGTGCTGGGTGCTCAGTGGTCAGGGTGCTGGGTGCTCAGTGATCGGGGTGCTGGTTGCTCAGTACTCAGGGTGCTCAGTGCTCGGGGAGCTCGGTGCTCAGTACTCAGGGTGCTGGGTGCTCAGTACTCAGTGCTCGGGGTCCTGGGTGCTCCGTGCTCGGGGTGCTGGGTGCTCAGTGCTCTCGGTGCTTAGTGCTCAGTACTAAGTGTGCTGGGTGCTCACTACTCAGGGTGCTCAGTGCTCGGGGTGCTGGGTGCTCAGTACTCAGGGTGCTGGGTGCTCAGTTCTCAGGGTGCTGGGTGCTCATTCTCGGGGTGCTGGGTGCTCAGTGCTCGGGGTGCTGGGTGCTCAGTACTCAGGGTGCTGGGTGCTCCGTACTCAGGGTGCTGGGTGCTCATTACTTAGGGTGCTCGGTGCTCAGTACTCAGGTTGCTGAGTGCTCAGGGTGCTGGGTACTCAGTACTCAGGGTGCTGGGTGCTCAGTACTCAGGGTGCTGGGTGCTCAGTGCTCAGGGTGCTGGGTGCTCAGTACTCAGGGTGCAGGGTGCTCAGTACTCAGGGTGCTGGGTGCTCAGTGCTCGGGGTGCTGGGTGCTCAGTGCTCGGGGTGCTGGGGGCTCATTGCTCGGGGTGCTGGGTGCTCAGTGCTCGGGGCGCTGGGTGCTCTGTGCTCGGGGTGCTCGGAGCTCAGTACACAGGGTGCTGGGTGCTCAGTGCTCGGGGTGCTCGGTGCTCAGTACTCAGGGTGCTGGGTGCTTAGTGCTCGGGGTGCTGGGTGCTCAGTACTCAGGGTGCTGCGTGCTCAGTACTCAGGGTGCTGGGTGCTCAGTACTCAGGGTGCTGGGTGCTCAGTGCTCAGGGTGCTGGGTGCTCAGTGCTCAGGGTGCTGGGTGCTCAGTGCTCGGGGTGCTGGGTGCTCAGTGCTCAGTATTCAGGGTGCTGGGTGCTCAGTGCTCGGGGTGCTGGGTGCTCAGTGCTCAGTACTCAGGGTGCTGGGTGCTCAGTGCTCAGGGTGCTGGGTGCTCAGTGCTCAGGGTGCTGGGTGCTCAGTGCTCAGGGTGCTGGGTACTCAGTGCTCAGGGAGCTGGGTACTCAGTGCTCGGGGTGCTGGGTGATCAGTACTCAGGGTGCTGGGTGCTCAGTACTTAGGGTGCTCGGTGCTCAGTACTCAGGGTGCTGGGTGCTCAGTGCTCGGGGTGCTGGGTGCTCAGTACTCAGGGTGCTGGGTGCTCAGTGCTCGGGGTGCTCGGTGCTCAGTACGCTGGGTGCTCATTACTCAGGGTGCTGGGTGCTCAGTACTCAGGGTGCTGGGTGCTCAGTACTCAGGGTGCTGGGTGCTTAGTACTCAGGGTGCTCAGTGCTCAGTACTTAGGGTGCTCAGTGCTCAGTGCTCGGGGTGCTGGGTGCTCAGTGCTCAGGGTGCTGGGTGCTCAGTGCTCGGGGTGCTGGGTGCTCAGTGCTCAGGGTGCTGGGTGCTAAGTGCTCAGAGTGCTGGGTGCTCAGTACTCAGAGTGCTCAGTGCTCAGTACTCAGCGTGCTTTGTGCTCAGTGCTCAGGGTGCTGGGTGCTCAGTACTCAGGGTGCTGGGTGCTCAGTACTCAGGGTGCTGGGTGCTCAGTACTCAGGGTGCTGGGTGCTCAGTGCTCGGGGTGCTCGGTGATCAGTACTAAGAGTGCTGGGTGCTCAGTGCTCAGGGTACTGGGTACTCAGTACTCAGGGTGCTGGGTGCTCAGTGCTCAGGGTGCTGGGTGCTCAGTGCTCAGGGTGCTGGGTGCTCAGTGCTCGGGGTGCTGGGTGCTCAGTGCTCAGGGTGCTGGGTGCTCAGTGCTGAGGGTGCTCAGTGCTCATTACTCAGCGTGCTTTGTGCTCAGTGCTCAGGGTGCTGGGTGCTCAGTACTCAGTGTGCTGGGTGCTCAGTACTCAGGGTGCTGGGGGCTCAGTACTCAGGGTGCTGGGTGCTCAGTACTCAGGGTGCTGGGTGCTCAGTACTCAGGGTGCTGGGTGCTCAGTACTCAGGGTGCTGGGGGCTCAGTACTCAGGGTGCTGGGTGCTCAGTACTCAGGGTGCTCGGTTCTCAGTACTCAGGCTGCTGGGTGCTCATTCTCGGGGTGCTGGGTGCTCAGTGCTCGGGGTGCTTGGTGCTCAGTACTAATGGTGCTGGCGGCTCAGTACTCAGGGTGCTGGGTGCTCAGTGCTCAGGGTGCTGGGTGCTCAGTGCTCAGGGTGCTGGGTGCTCAGTACTCAGGGTGCTGGGTGCTCAGTACTTAGGGTGCTCGGTGCTCAGTACTCAGGTTGCTGAGTGCTCAGGGTGCTGGGTACTCAGTACTCAGGGTGCTGGGTGCTCAGTACTCAGGGTTCTGGGTGCTCAGTGCTCAGGGTGCTAGGTGCTCAGTACTCAGGGTGCTGGGTGCTCAGTACTCAGGGTGCTGGGTGCTCAGTACCCAGGGTGCTGTGTGCTCAGTGCTCGGGGTGCTGGGGGCTCAGTGCTCTGGGTGCTGGGTGCTCAGTGCTCGGGGCGCTGGGTGCTCTGTGCTCGGGGTGCTCGGAGCTCAGTACTCAGGGTGCTGGGTGCTCAGTACTCAGGGTTCTGGGTGCTTAGTGCTCAGGGTGCTGGGTGCTCAGTGCTCAGGGTGCTGGGTGCTCAGTGCTCTGGGTGCTGGGTGCTCAGTGCTCTTGGTGCTGGGTGCTCCGTGCTTAGGGTGCAGGGTGCTCAGTGCTCAGGGTGCTGGGTGCTCAGTGCTCTTGGTGCTTGGTGCTCAGTGCTTAGGGTGCTGGGTGCTCAGTGCTCAGGGCGCTGGGTGTTCAGTGCTCGGGGTGCTGGGTGCTGAGTGCTCAGGGTGCAGGGTGCTCAGTGCTCGGGGTGCTCGGTGCTCAGTGCTCAGGGTCCTGGGTGCTCAGTACTCAGGGTCCTGGGTGCTTTGTACTCAGGGTGCTCAGTGCTCAGTACACAGGGTGCTGGGTGCTCAGTGCTCGGGGTGCTGGTTGCTCAGTGCTCAGTACTCAGGGTGCTGGGTGCTCAGTGCTCGGGGTGCTTGGTGCTCAGTACTCAGGGTGCTGGGTGCTCAGTGCACGGGGTGCTGGGTGCTCAGTGCTCAGGGTGCTGGGTGCTCAGTGTACGGGGTGCTGGGTGCTCAGTACTCAGGGTGCTTAGTGCTCGGGGAGCTCGGTGCTCAGTACTCAGGGTGCTGGGTGCTCAGTACTCAGTGCTCGGGGTCCTGGGTGCTCCGTGCTCGGGGTGCTGGGTGCTCAGTGCTCTGGGTGCTTAGTGCTCAGTACTCAGGGTGCTGGGTGCTCAGTACTCAGGGTGCTCAGTGCTCGGGGTGCTGGGTGCTCAGTACTCAGGGTGCTGGGTGCTCAGTACTCAGGGTGCTGGGTGCTCAGTACTCAGGGTGCTGGGTGCTCAGTGCTCAGGGTCTTCGGTGCTCAGTACTCAGGGTGCTCAGTGCTCATTACTCAGCGTGCTTTGTGCTCAGTGCTCAGGGTGCTGGGTGCTCAGTACTCAGTGTGCTGGGTGCTCAGTACTCAGGGTGCTGGGGGCTCAGTACTCAGGGTGCTGGGTGCTCAGTACACAGGGTGCTGGGTGCTCAGTACTCAGGGGGCTGGATGCTCAGTACTCAGGGTGCTGGGGGCTCAGTACTCAGGGTGCTGGGTGCTCAGTACTCAGGGTGCTCTGTTCTCAGTACTCAGGGTGCTGGGTGCTCATTCTCGGGGTGCTGGGTGCTCAGTGCTCGGGGTGCTTGGTGCTCAGTACTAAGGGTGCTGGGTGCTCATTACTCAGCGTGCTTTGTGCTCAGTGCTCAGGGTGCTGGGTGCTCAGTACTCAGTGTGCTGGGTGCTCAGTACTCAGGGTGCTGGGGGCTCAGTACTCAGGGTGCTGGGTGCTCAGTACTCAGGGTGCTGGGTGCTCAGTACTCAGGGTGCTGGGTGCTCAGTACTCAGGGTGCTGGGGGCTCAGTACTCACGGTTCTGGGTGCTCAGTACTCAGGGTGCTCGGTGCTCAGTTCTCAGGGTGCTCGCTGCTCAGTGTTTGGGGTGCTGGGTGCTCAGTACTCAGCGTGCTGGGTGCTCAGTGCTCAGGGTGCTGGGTGATCAGTGCTCAGGGTGCTGGGTGCTCAGTACTCAGTGCTCAGGATGCTGTGTGCTCAGTGCTCTGGGTGCTGGGTGCTCAGTGCTCAGGGTGCTCTGTGCTCAGTACTCACGGTGCTGGGTGCTCAGTACTCAGGGTGCTGGGTGGTCAGTGCTCGGGGTGCACGGTGCTTAGTGCTCGGGGTGCTCGGTGCTCAGTGCTCAGGGTGCTGGGTGCTCAGTACTCAGGGTGCTGGGTTCTCATTACTCAGGGTGCTGGGTGCACAGTGCTAGGGGTGCTGTGTGCTCAGAGCTCGGGGTCTGGGTGCTCAGTACTCAGGGTGCTGGGTGCTCAGTACTCAGGATGCTGGGTGCTCAGTGCTCAGGGTGCTGGGTGCTCAGTGCTCTGGGTGCTGGGTGCTCAGTGCTTAAGGTGCTGGGTGCTCAGTGCTCAGGGTGCTGGGTGTTCAATGCTCGGGGTGCTGGGTGCTGAGTGCTCAGGGTGCAGGGTGCTCAGTGCTCGGGGTGCTCGGTGCTCAGTGCTCAGGGTCCTGGGTGCTCAGTACTCAGGGTGCTGGGTGCTTTGTACTCAGGGTGCTCAGTGCTCAGTACACAGGGTGCTGGGTGCTCAGTGCTCGGGGTGCTGGGTGCTCAGTGCTCAGTACTCAGGGTGCTGGGTGCTCAGTGCTCGGGGTGCTGGGTGCTCAGTACTCAGGGTGCTGGGTGCTCAGTGCTCGGGTGCTGGGTGCTCAGTGCTCAGGGTGCTGGGTGATCAGTGATCGGGGTGCTGGGTGCTCAGTACTCAGGGTGCTCAGTGCTCGGGGAGCTCGGTGCTCAGTACTCAGGGTGCTGGGTGCTCAGTACTCAGTGCTCGGGGTCCTGGGTGCTCCGTGCTCGGGGTGCTGGGTGCTCAGTGCTCTGGGTGCTTAGTGCTCAGTACTCAGAGTGCTGGGTGCTCAGTACTCAGGGTGCTCAGTGCTCGGGGTGCTGGGTGCTCAGTACTCAGGGTGCTGGGTGCTCAGTACTCAGGGTGCTGGGTGCTCAGTGCTCAGGGTCCTCGGTGCTCAGTACTAAGGGTGCTCAGTGCTCATTACTCAGCGTGCTTTGTGCTCAGTGCTCAGGGTGCTGGGTGCTCAGTACTCAGTGTGCTGGGTGCTCAGTACTCAGGGTGCTGGGGGCTCAGTACTCAGGGTGCTGGGTGCTCAGTACTCAGGGTGCTGGGTGCTCAGTACTCAGGGTGCTGGGTGCTCAGTACTCAGGGTGCTGGGGGCTCAGTACTCAGGGTGCTGGGTGCTCAGTACTCAGGGTGCTCGGTTCTCAGTACTCAGGGTGCTTGGTGCTTATTCTCGTGGTGCTAGGTGCTCAGTGCTCGGGGTGCTTGGTGCTCAGTACTAAGGGTGCTGGGGGCTCAGTACTCAGGGTGCTGGGTGCTCAGTGCTCAGGGTACTGGGTGCACAGTGCCCAGGGTGCTGGGTGCTCAGTGCTCAGGGTGCTCAGTACTCAGGGTGCTGTGTGTTCAGTGTTCAGGGTACTGGGTGCTCAGTACTCAGGGTGCTTGGTGCTCAGTACTCAGGGTGCTGGGTGCTCAGTACTCGGGGTGCTGGGTGCTCAGTACTCGGGGTGCTGGGTGCACAGTGCTCAGGGTGCTGGGTGCTCAGTGCTTGGGGTGCTGGGTGCTCAGTGCTCAGGCTGCTGGCTGCTCAGTGCTCAGGGTGCTGGGTGCTCAGTACTCAGGGTGCTCAGTGCTCAGTACTCGGCGTGATTTGTGCTCAGTGCTCAGGGTGCTGGGTGCTCAGTACTCAGGGTGCTGGGTGCTCAGTACTCAGGGTGCTGGGTGCTCAGTACTCAGGGTGCTGGGTGCTCAGTGCTCGGGTTGCTCGGTGATCAGTACTAAGAGTGCTGGGTGCTCAGTGCTCAGGGTACTGGGTACTCAGTACTCAGGGAGCTGGGTGCTCAGTGCTCAGGGTGCTGGGAGCTCAGTGCTCAGGGTGCTGGGTGCTCAGTGCTCGGGGTGCTGGGTGCTCAGTGCTCAGGGTGGTGTGTGCTCAGTGCTCAGTGCTCAGGGTGCTGGGTGCTCAGTGCTCAGGGTGCTGGGTGCTCAGTGCTCGGGGTGCTGGGTGCTCAGTGCTCGGGGTGCTGGGTGCTCAGTGCTCGGGGTACTGGGGGCTCAGTACTCAGGGTGCTGGGTGCTCAGTACTCAGTGTGTTCGGTGCTCAGTACTCAGGGTGCTCAGTGCTCAGTACTCAGGGTGCTGGGTGCTCAGTGCTCGGGGTGCTGGGTGCTCAGTACTCGGGGTGCTGGGTGCTCAGTACTCAGGGTGCTGGGTGCTCAGTGCTCAGGGTGCTGGGTGCTCAGTACTCAGGGTGCTGGGTGCTCATTACTTAGGGTGATCGGTGCTCAGTACTCAGGTTGCTGAGTGCTCAGGGTGCTGGGTACTCAGTACTCAGGGTGCTGGGTGCTCAGTACTCAGGGTGCTGGGTGCTCAGTTCTCAGGGTGCTGGGTGCTCAGTACTCAGGGTGCTGGGTGCTCAGTACTCAGGGTGCTGGGTGCTCAGTGCTCGGGGTGCTGGGTGCTCAGTGCTCGGGGTGCTGGGGGCTCAGTGCTCGGGGTGCTGGGTGCTCAGTGCTCGGGGCGCTGGGTGCTCTGTGCTCCGGGTGCTCGGAGCTCAGTACTCAGGGTGCTGGGTGCTCAGTGCTCGGGGTGCTCGGTGCTCAGTACTCAGGGTGCTGGGTGCTTAGTGCTCGGGGTGCTGGGTGCTCAGTACTCAGGGTGCTGCGTGCTCAGTACTCAGGGTGCTGGGTGATCTGTACTCAGGGTGCTGGGTGATCTGTACTCGGGTGCCGGGTGCTCAGTGCTCAGGTTGCTGGGTGCTCAGTGCTCGGGGTGCTGGGTGCTCAGTGCTCAGTACTCAGGGTGCTGGGTGCTCAGTGCTCGGGGTGCTGGGTGCTCAGTGCTCAGTACTCAGGGTGCTGGGTGCTCAGTGCTCAGGGTGCTGGGTGCTCAGTGCTCAGGGTGCTGGGTGCTCAGTGCTCAGGGTGTTGGGTACTCAGTGCTCAGGGAGCTGGGTACTCAGTGCTCGGGGTGCTGGGTGCTCAGTACTCAGGGTGCTGGGTGCTCAGTACTCAGGGTGCTCAGTGCTCAGTACTCAGGGTGCTCAGTGCTCAGTACTCAGGGTGCTCAGTGCTCTGTGTGCTGTGTGCTCAGTTCTCGGGGTGCTGGGTGCTCAGTCCTCAGGGTGCTGGGTGCTCAGTGCTCAGGGTGCTCGGTGCTCAGTGCTCAGGGTGCTGGGTGCTCAGTACTCAGGGTGCTGGGTGCTCAGTGCTCGGGGTGCTGGGTGCTCAGTACTCAGGGTGCTGGGTGCTCACTGCTCAGGGTGCTGGGTGCTCAGTGCTCAGGGTGCTCGGTGCTTTGTACTCAGGGTGCTCGGTGCTCGGGGTGCTGGGTGCTCAGTGCTCGGGGTGCTGGGTGCTCAGTGCTCGGGGTGCTGGGTGCTCAGTGCTCGGGGTGCTGGGTGCTCAGTGCTCAGGGTTCTGGGTGCTCAGTGCTCGGGGTGCTGGGTGCTCAGTACTCGGGGTGCTCGGTGCTCAGTACTCAGGTTGCTGGGTGCTCAGTGCTCAGGGTGCTGGGTGCTCAGTACTCAGGGTGCTGGGTGCTCGGTGCTCAGTACGCTGGGTGCTCAGTACTCAGGGTGCTGGCTGCTGAGTACTCAGGGTGCTCGGTGCTCGGGGAGCTCGGTGCTCAGTACTCAGGGTGCTGGGTGCTCAGTACTCAGTGCTCGGGGTCCTGGGTGCTCCGTGCTCGGGGTGCTGGGTGCTCAGTGCTCTGGGTGCTTAGTGCTCAGTACTAAGTGTGCTGGGTGCTCAGTACTCAGGGTGCTCAGTGCTCGGGGTGCTGGGAGCTCAGTACTCAGGGTGCTGGGTGCTCAGTTCTCAGGGTGCTGGGTGCTCATTCTCGGGGTGCTGGGTGCTCAGTGCTCGGGGTGCTGGGTGCTCAGTACTCAGGGTGCTGGGTGCTCCGTACTCAGGGTGCTGGGTGCTCATTACTTAGGGTGCTCGGTGCTCAGTACTCAGGTTGCTGAGTGCTCAGGGTGCTGGCTACTCAGTACTCAGGGTGCTGGGTGCTCAGTACTCAGGGTGCTGGGTGCTCAGTGCTCAGGGTGCTGGGTGCTCAGTACTCAGGGTGCTGGGTGCTCAGTACTCAGGGTGCTGGGTGCTCAGTGCTCGGGGTGCTGGGTGCTCAGTGCTCGGGGTGCTGGGGGCTCATTGCTCGGGGTGCTGGGTGCTCAGTGCTCGGGGCGCTGGGTGCTCTGTGCTCGGGGTGCTCGGAGCTCAGTACACAGGGTGCTGGGTGCTCAGTGCTCGGGGTGCTCGGTGCTCAGTACTCAGGGTTCTGGGTGCTTAGTGCTCGGGGTGCTGGGTGCTCAGTACTCAGGGTGCTGCGTGCTCAGTACTCAGGGTGCTGGGTGATCAGTACTCAGGGTGCTGGGTGATCTGTACTCGGGTGCTGGGTGCTCAGTGCTCAGGGTGCTGGGTGCTCAGTGCTCGGGGTGCTGGGTGCTCAGTGCTCAGTACTCAGGGTGCTGGGTGCTCAGTGCTCGGGGTGCTGGGTGCTCAGTGCTCAGTACTCAGGGTGCTGGGTGCTCAGTGCTCAGGGTGCTGGGTGCTCAGTGCTCAGGGTGCTGGGTGCTCAGTGCTCAGGGTGCTGGGTACTCAGTGCTCAGGGAGCTGGGTACTCAGTGCTCGGGGTGCTGGGTGCTCTGTACTCAGGGTGCTGGGTGCTCAGTACTCAGGGAGCTCAGTGCTCAGTACTCAGGGTGCTCAGTGCTCAGTACTCAGGGTGCTCAGTGCTCTGTGTGCTGTGTGCTCAGTGCTCGGGGTGCTGGGTGCTCAGTCCTCAGGGTGCTGGGTGCTCAGTGCTCAGGGTGCTCGGTGCTCAGTGCTCAGGGTGCTGGGTGCTCAGTACTCAGGGTGCTGGGTGCTCAGTGCTCGGGGTGCTGGGTGCTCAGTACTCAGGGTGCTGGGTGCTCACTGCTCAGGGTGCTGGGTGCTCAGTGCTCAGGGTGCTCGGTGCTTTGTACTCAGGGTGCTCGGTGCTCGGGTTGCTGGGTGCTCAGTGCTCGGGGTGCTGGGTGCTCAGTGCTCGGGGTGCTGGGTGCTCAGTGCTCGGGGTGCTGGGTGCTCAGTGCTCAGGGTTCTGGGTGCTCAGTGCTCGGGGTGCTGGGTGCTCAGTACTCGGGGTGCTCGGTGCTCAGTACTCAGGTTGCTGGGTGCTCAGTGCTCAGGGTGCTGGGTGCTCAGTACTCAGGGTGCTGGGTGCTCGGTGCTCAGTACGCTGGGTGCTCAGTACTCAGGGTGCTGTCTGCTGAGTACTCAGGGTGCTCGGTGCTCAGTAATCAGGGTGCTGGGTGCTCAGTGCTCGGGGTGCTGGGTGCTCATTACTCAGGGTGCTGGGTGCTCAGTACTCAGGGTGCTCAGTGCTCGGGGTGCTGGGTGCTCAGTACTCAGGGTGCTGGGTGCTCAATGCTCGGGGTGCTGGGTGCTCAGTGCTCAGGGTGCTGGGTGCTCAGTGATCGGGGTGCTGGTTGCTCAGTACTCAGGGTGCTCAGTGCTCGGGGAGCTCGGTGCTCAGTACTCAGGGTGCTGGGTGCTCAGTACTCAGTGCTCGGGGTCCTGGGTGCTCCGTGCTCAGGGTGCTGGGTGCTCAGTGCTCTGGGTGCTTAGTGCTCAGTACTAAGGGTGCTGGGTGCTCAGTACTCAGGGTGCTCAGTGCTCGGGGTGCTGGGTGCTCAGTACTCAGGGTGCTGGGTGCTCAGTACTCAGGGTGCTGGGTGCTCATTCTCAGGGTGCTGGGTGCTCAGTGCTCGGGGTGCTGGGTGCTCAGTACTCAGGGTGCTGGGTGCTCAGTACTCAGGCTGCTGGGGGCTCAGTACTCAGGGTGCTGGGTGCTCAGTACTCAGGGTGCTCGGTTCTCAGTACTCAGGGTGCTGGGAGCTCATTCTCGGGGTGCTGGGTGCTCAGTGCTCGGGGTGCTGGGTGCTCAGTACTCATTGTGCTGGGGGCTCAGTACTCAGGGTGGTGGGTGCTCAGTACTCAGGGTGATCTGTTCTCAGTACTCAGGGTGCTGGGTGCTCAGTGCTCGGGGTGCTGTGTGCACAGTGCTCAGGGTGCTGGGTGCTCAGTGCTCGGGGTGCTCAGTACTCAGGGTGCTGTGTGTTCAGTGCTCAGGGTACTGGGTGCTCAGTACTCAGGGTGCTTGGTGCTCAGTACTCAGGGTGCTGGTTGCTCAGTACTCGGGGTGCTGGGTGCTCAGTACTCGGGGTGCTGGGTGCACAGTGCTCAGGGTGCTGGCTGCTCAGTGCTCAGGGTGCTGGGTGCTCAGTACTCAGGGTGCTCAGTGCTCAGTACTCAGCGTTCTTGGTGCTCAGTGCTCAGGGTCCTCGGTGCTCAGTACTCAGGGTGCTCAGTGCTCAGTACTCAGCGTGCTTTGTGCTCAGTGCTCAGGGTGCTGGGTGCTCAGTACTAAGGGTGCTGGGTGCTCAGTACTCAGGGTGCTGGGTGCTCAGTACTCAGGGTGCTGGGTGCTCAGTGCTCGGGGTGCTCGGTGATCAGTACTCAGGGTGCTGGGTGCTCAGTGCTCTTGGTGCTGGGTGCTCAGTGCTCGGGGTGCTGGGTGCTCAGTGCTCGGGGTGTTGGGTGCTCAGTACTCAGGGTGCTGGGTGCTCAGTACTCAGGGTGTTCGGTGCTCAGTATTCAGGGTGCTCAGTGCTCAGTACTCAGGGTGCTGGGTACTCAGTGCTCGGGGTGCTGGGTGCTCAGTACTCGGGGTGCTGGGTGCTCAGTACTCAGGGTGCTGGGTACTCAGTGCTCAGGGTGCTGGGTGCTCAGTACTCAGGGTGCTGGGTGCTCAGTACTCAGGGTGCTGGGTGCTCAGTACTCAGGGTGCTCAGTGCTCAGTACTCAGGGTGCTCAGTCCTCAGTACTCAGGGTGCTCAGTGCTCAGTACTCAGGGTGCTCAGTGCTCTGTGTGCTGTGTGCTCAGTTCTCGGGGTGCTGGGTGCTCAGTCCTCAGGGTGCTGGGTGCTCAGTGCTCAGGGTGCTCGGTACTCAGTGCTCAGGGTGCTGGGTGCTCAGTACTCAGGGTGCTCAGTGCTCGGGGTGCTGGGTGCTCAGTACTCAGGGTGCTGGGTGCTCAATGCTCGGGGTGCTGGGTGCTCAGTGCTCAGGGTGCTGGGTGCTCAGTGATCGGGGTGCTGGTTGCTCAGTACTCAGGGTGCTCAGTGCTCGGGGAGCTCGGTGCTCAGTACTCAGGGTGCTGGGTGCTCAGTACTCAGTGCTCGGGGTCCTGGGTGCTCCGTGCTCGGGGTGCTGGGTGCTCAGTGCTCTGGGTGCTTAGTGCTCAGTACTAAGTGTGCTGGGTGCTCAGTACTCAGGGTGCTCAGTGCTCGGGGTGCTGGGTGCTCAGTACTCAGGGTGCTGGGTGCTCAGTTCTCAGGGTGCTGGGTGCTCATTCTCGGGGTGCTGGGTGCTCAGTGCTCGGGGTGCTGGGTGCTCAGTACTCAGGGTGCTGGGTGCTCCGTACTCAGGGTGCTGGGTGCTCATTACTTAGGGTGCTCGGTGCTCAGTACTCAGGTTGCTGAGTGCTCAGGGTGCTGGCTACTCAGTACTCAGGGTGCTGGGTGCTCAGTACTCAGGGTGCTGGGTGCTCAGTGCTCAGGGTGCTGGGTGCTCAGTACTCAGGGTGCTGGGTGCTCAGTACTCAGGGTGCTGGGTGCTCAGTGCTCGGGGTGCTGGGTGCTCAGTGCTCGGGGTGCTGGGGGCTCATTGCTCGGGGTGCTGGGTGCTCAGTTCTCGGGGCGCTGGGTGCTCTGTGCTCGGGGT
The DNA here is from genome assembly GCF_018167655.1 of Microtus oregoni. Taxonomy (NCBI): domain Eukaryota; kingdom Metazoa; phylum Chordata; class Mammalia; order Rodentia; family Cricetidae; genus Microtus; species Microtus oregoni. Next base: position 28,490 of record NW_024543350.1, read on the forward strand.
GCTCGGAGCTCAGTACACAGGGTGCTGGGTGCTCAGTGCTCGGGGTGCTCGGTGCTCAGTACTCAGGGTTCTGGGTGCTTAGTGCTCCGGGTGCTGGGTGCTCAGTACTCAGGGTGCTGCGTGCTCAGTACTCAGGGTGCTGGGTGATCAGTACTCAGGGTGCTGGGTGATCTGTACTCGGGTGCTGGGTGCTCAGTGCTCAGGGTGCTGGGTGCTCATTGCTCGGGGTGCTGGGTGCTCAGTGCTCAGTACTCAGGGTGCTGGGTGCTCAGTGCTCGGGGTGCTGGGTGCTCAGTGCTCAGTACTCAGGGTGCTGGGTGCTCAGTGCTCAGGGTGCTGGGTGCTCAGTGCTCAGGGTGCTGGGTGCTCAGTGCTCAGGGTGCTGGGTACTCAGTGCTCAGGGAGCTGGGTACTCAGTGCTCGGGGTGCTGGGTGCTCAGTACTCAGGGTGCTGGGTGCTCAGTACTCAGGGAGCTCAGTGCTCAGTACTCAGGGTGCTCAGTGCTCAGTACTCAGGGTGCTCAGTGTTCTGTGTGCTGTGTGCTCAGTGCTCGGGGTGCTGGGTGCTCAGTCCTCAGGGTGCTGGGTGCTCAGTGCTCAGGGTGCTCGGTGCTCAGTGCTCAGGGTGCTGGGTGCTCAGTACTCAGGGTGCTGGGTGCTCAGTGCTCGGGGTGCTGGGTGCTCAGTACTCAGGGTGCTGGGTGCTCACTGCTCAGGGTGCTGGGTGCTCAGTGCTCAGGGTGCTCGGTGCTTTGTACTCAGGGTGCTCGGTGCTCGGGTTGCTGGGTGCTCAGTGCTCGGGGTGCTGGGTGCTCAGTGCTCGGGGTGCTGGGTGCTCAGTGCTCAGGGTGCTGGGTGCTCAGTGCTCAGGGTTCTGGGTGCTCAGTGCTCGGGGTGCTGGGTGCTCAGTACTCGGGGTGCTCGGTGCTCAGTACTCAGGTTGCTGGGTGCTCAGTGCTCAGGGTGCTGGGTGCTCAGTACTCAGGGTGCTGGGTGCTCGGTGCTCAGTACGCTGGGTGCTCAGTACTCAGGGTGCTGTCTGCTGAGTACTCAGGGTGCTCGGTGCTCAGTAATCAGGGTGCTGGGTGCTCAGTGCTCGGGGTGCTGGGTGCTCATTACTCAGGGTGCTGGGTGCTCAGTACTCAGGGTGCTCAGTGCTCGGGGTGCTGGGTGCTCAGTACTCAGGGTGCTGGGTGCTCAATGCTCGGGGTGCTGGGTGCTCAGTGCTCAGGGTGCTGGGTGCTCAGTGATCGGGGTGCTGGTTGCTCAGTACTCAGGGTGCTCAGTGCTCGGGGAGCTCGGTGCTCAGTACTCAGGGTGCTGGGTGCTCAGTACTCAGTGCTCGGGGTCCTGGGTGCTCCGTGCTCAGGGTGCTGGGTGCTCAGTGCTCTGGGTGCTTAGTGCTCAGTACTAAGGGTGCTGGGTGCTCAGTACTCAGGGTGCTCAGTGCTCGGGGTGCTGGGTGCTCAGTACTCAGGGTGCTGGGTGCTCAGTACTCAGGGTGCTGGGTGCTCATTCTCGGGGTGCTGGGTGCTCAGTGCTCGGGGTGCTGGGTGCTCAGTACTCAGGGTGCTGGGTGCTCAGTACTCAGGCTGCTGGGGGCTCAGTACTCAGGGTGCTGGGTGCTCAATACTCAGGGTGCTCGGTTCTCAGTTCTCAGGGTGCTGGGAGCTCATTCTCGGGGTGCTGGGTGCTCAGTGCTCGGGGTGCTGGGTGCTCAGTACTCATTGTGCTGGGGGCTCAGTACTCAGGGTGGTGGGTGCTCAGTACTCAGGGTGATCTGTTCTCAGTACTCAGGGTGCTGGGTGCTCAGTGCTCGGGGTGCTGTGTGCACAGTGCTCAGGGTGCTGGGAGCTCAGTGCTCGGGGTGCTCAGTACTCAGGGTGCTGTGTGTTCAGTGCTCAGGGTACTGGGTGCTCAGTACTCAGGGTGCTTGGTGCTCAGTACTCAGGGTGCTGGTTGCTCAGTACTCGGGGTGCTGGGTGCTCAGTACTCGGGGTGCTGGGTGCACAGTGCTCAGGGTGCTGGCTGCTCAGTGCTCAGGGTGCTGGGTGCTCAGTACTCAGGGTGCTCAGTGCTCAGTACTCAGCGTTCTGGGTGCTCAGTGCTCAGGGTCCTCGGTGCTCAGTACTCAGGGTGCTCAGTGCTCAGTACTCAGCGTGCTTTGTGCTCAGTGCTCAGGGTGCTGGGTGCTCAGTACTAAGGGTGCTGGGTGCTCAGTACTCAGGGTGCTGGGTGCTCAGTACTCAGGGTGCTGGGTGCTCAGTGCTCGGGGTGCTCGGTGATCAGTACTCAGGGTGCTGGGTGCTCAGTGCTCTTGGTGCTGGGTGCTCAGTGCTCGGGGTGCTGGGTGCTCAGTGCTCGGGGTGTTGGGTGCTCAGTACTCAGGGTGCTGGGTGCTCAGTACTCAGGGTGTTCGGTGCTCAGTATTCAGGGTGCTCAGTGCTCAGTACTCAGGGTGCTGGGTACTCAGTGCTCGGGGTGCTGGGTGCTCAGTACTCGGGGTGCTGGGTGCTCAGTACTCAGGGTGCTGGGTACTCAGTGCTCAGGGTGCTGGGTGCTCAGTACTCAGGGTGCTGGGTGCTCAGTACTCAGGGTGCTGGGTGCTCAGTACTCAGGGTGCTCAGTGCTCAGTACTCAGGGTGCTCAGTCCTCAGTACTCAGGGTGCTCAGTGCTCAGTACTCAGGGTGCTCAGTGCTCTGTGTGCTGTGTGCTCAGTTCTCGGGGTGCTGGGTGCTCAGTCCTCAGGGTGCTGGGTGCTCAGTGCTCAGGGTGCTCGGTACTCAGTGCTCAGGGTGCTGGGTGCTCAGTACTCAGGGTGCTCAGTGCTCGGGGTGCTGGGTGCTCAGTACTCAGGGTGCTGGGTGCTCAATGCTCGGGGTGCTGGGTGCTCAGTGCTCAGGGTGCTGGGTGCTCAGTGATCGGGGTGCTGGTTGCTCAGTACTCAGGGTGCTCAGTGCTCGGGGAGCTCGGTGCTCAGTACTCAGGGTGCTGGGTGCTCAGTACTCAGTGCTCGGGGTCCTGGGTGCTCCGTGCTCGGGGTGCTGGGTGCTCAGTGCTCTGGGTGCTTAGTGCTCAGTACTAAGTGTGCTGGGTGCTCAGTACTCAGGGTGCTCAGTGCTCGGGGTGCTGGGTGCTCAGTACTCAGGGTGCTGGGTGCTCAGTTCTCAGGGTGCTGGGTGCTCATTCTCGGGGTGCTGGGTGCTCAGTGCTCGGGGTGCTGGGTGCTCAGTACTCAGGGTGCTGGGTGCTCCGTACTCAGGGTGCTGGGTGCTCATTACTTAGGGTGCTCGGTGCTCAGTACTCAGGTTGCTGAGTGCTCAGGGTGCTGGCTACTCAGTACTCAGGGTGCTGGGTGCTCAGTACTCAGGGTGCTGGGTGCTCAGTGCTCAGGGTGCTGGGTGCTCAGTACTCAGGGTGCTGGGTGCTCAGTACTCAGGGTGCTGGGTGCTCAGTGCTCGGGGTGCTGGGTGCTCAGTGCTCGGGGTGCTGGGGGCTCATTGCTCGGGGTGCTGGGTGCTCAGTTCTCGGGGCGCTGGGTGCTCTGTGCTCGGGGTGCTCGGAGCTCAGTACACAGGGTGCTGGGTGCTCAGTGCTCGGGGTGCTCGGTGCTCAGTACTCAGGGTTCTGGGTGCTTAGTGCTCCGGGTGCTGGGTGCTCAGTACTCAGGGTGCTGCGTGCTCAGTACTCAGGGTGCTGGGTGATCAGTACTCAGGGTGCTGGGTGATCTGTACTCGGGTGCTGGGTGCTCAGTGCTCAGGGTGCTGGGTGCTCATTGCTCGGGGTGCTGGGTGCTCAGTGCTCAGTACTCAGGGTGCTGGGTGCTCAGTGCTCGGGGTGCTGGGTGCTCAGTGCTCAGTACTCAGGGTGCTGGGTGCTCAGTGCTCAGGGTGCTGGGTGCTCAGTGCTCAGGGTGCTGGGTGCTCAGTGCTCAGGGTGCTGGGTACTCAGTGCTCAGGGAGCTGGGTACTCAGTGCTCGGGGTGCTGGGTGCTCAGTACTCAGGGTGCTGGGTGCTCAGTACTCAGGGAGCTCAGTGCTCAGTACTCAGGGTGCTCAGTGCTCAGTACTCAGGGTGCTCAGTGTTCTGTGTGCTGTGTGCTCAGTGCTCGGGGTGCTGGGTGCTCAGTCCTCAGGGTGCTGGGTGCTCAGTGCTCAGGGTGCTCGGTGCTCAGTGCTCAGGGTGCTGGGTGCTCAGTACTCAGGGTGCTGGGTGCTCAGTGCTCGGGGTGCTGGGTGCTCAGTACTCAGGGTGCTGGGTGCTCACTGCTCAGGGTGCTGGGTGCTCAGTGCTCAGGGTGCTCGGTGCTTTGTACTCAGGGTGCTCGGTGCTCGGGTTGCTGGGTGCTCAGTGCTCGGGGTGCTGGGTGCTCAGTGCTCGGGGTGCTGGGTGCTCAGTGCTCAGGGTGCTGGGTGCTCAGTGCTCAGGGTTCTGGGTGCTCAGTGCTCGGGGTGCTGGGTGCTCAGTACTCGGGGTGCTCGGTGCTCAGTACTCAGGTTGCTGGGTGCTCAGTGCTCAGGGTGCTGGGTGCTCAGTACTCAGGGTGCTGGGTGCTCGGTGCTCAGTACGCTGGGTGCTCAGTACTCAGGGTGCTGTCTGCTGAGTACTCAGGGTGCTCGGTGCTCAGTAATCAGGGTGCTGGGTGCTCAGTGCTCGGGGTGCTGGGTGCTCATTACTCAGGGTGCTGGGTGCTCAGTACTCAGGGTGCTCAGTGCTCGGGGTGCTGGGTGCTCAGTACTCAGGGTGCTGGGTGCTCAATGCTCGGGGTGCTGGGTGCTCAGTGCTCAGGGTGCTGGGTGCTCAGTGATCGGGGTGCTGGTTGCTCAGTACTCAGGGTGCTCAGTGCTCGGGGAGCTCGGTGCTCAGTACTCAGGGTGCTGGGTGCTCAGTACTCAGTGCTCGGGGTCCTGGGTGCTCCGTGCTCAGGGTGCTGGGTGCTCAGTGCTCTGGGTGCTTAGTGCTCAGTACTAAGGGTGCTGGGTGCTCAGTACTCAGGGTGCTCAGTGCTCGGGGTGCTGGGTGCTCAGTACTCAGGGTGCTGGGTGCTCAGTACTCAGGGTGCTGGGTGCTCATTCTCGGGGTGCTGGGTGCTCAGTGCTCGGGGTGCTGGGTGCTCAGTACTCAGGGTGCTGGGTGCTCAGTACTCAGGCTGCTGGGGGCTCAGTACTCAGGGTGCTGGGTGCTCAATACTCAGGGTGCTCGGTTCTCAGTACTCAGGGTGCTGGGAGCTCATTCTCGGGGTGCTGGGTGCTCAGTGCTCGGGGTGCTGGGTGCTCAGTACTCATTGTGCTGGGGGCTCAGTACTCAGGGTGGTGGGTGCTCAGTACTCAGGGTGATCTGTTCTCAGTACTCAGGGTGCTGGGTGCTCAGTGCTCGGGGTGCTGTGTGCACAGTGCTCAGGGTGCTGGGAGCTCAGTGCTCGGGGTGCTCAGTACTCAGGGTGCTGTGTGTTCAGTGCTCAGGGTACTGGGTGCTCAGTACTCAGGGTGCTTGGTGCTCAGTACTCAGGGTGCTGGTTGCTCAGTACTCGGGGTGCTGGGTGCTCAGTACTCGGGGTGCTGGGTGCACAGTGCTCAGGGTGCTGGCTGCTCAGTGCTCAGGGTGCTGGGTGCTCAGTACTCAGGGTGCTCAGTGCTCAGTACTCAGCGTTCTGGGTGCTCAGTGCTCAGGGTCCTCGGTGCTCAGTACTCAGGGTGCTCAGTGCTCAGTACTCAGCGTGCTTTGTGCTCAGTGCTCAGGGTGCTGGGTGCTCAGTACTAAGGGTGCTGGGTGCTCAGTACTCAGGGTGCTGGGTGCTCAGTACTCAGGGTGCTGGGTGCTCAGTGCTCGGGGTGCTCGGTGATCAGTACTCAGGGTGCTGGGTGCTCAGTGCTCTTGGTGCTGGGTGCTCAGTGCTCGGGGTGCTGGGTGCTCAGTGCTCGGGGTGCTGGGTGCTCAGTACTCAGGGTGCTGGGTGCTCAGTACTCAGGGTGTTCGGTGCTCAGTATTCAGGGTGCTCAGTGCTCAGTACTCAGGGTGCTGGGTACTCAGTGCTCGGGGTGCTGGGTGCTCAGTACTCGGGGTGCTGGGTGCTCAGTACTCAGGGTGCTGGGTACTCAGTGCTCAGGGTGCTGGGTGCTCAGTACTCAGGGTGCTGGGTGCTCAGTACTCAGGGTGCTGGGTGCTCAGTACTCAGGGTGCTCAGTGCTCAGTACTCAGGGTGCTCAGTGCTCAGTACTCAGGGTGCTCAGTGCTCAGTACTCAGGGTGCTCAGTGCTCTGTGTGCTGTGTGCTCAGTTCTCGGGGTGCTGGGTGCTCAGTCCTCAGGGTGCTGGGTGCTCAGTGCTCAGGGTGCTCGGTACTCAGTGCTCAGGGTGCTGGGTGCTCAGTACTCAGGGTGCTGGGTGCTCAGTGCTCGGGGTGCTGGGTGCTCAGTACTCAGGGTGCTGGGTGCTCACTGCTCAGGGTGCTGGGTGCTCAGTGCTCAGGGTGCTCGGTGCTTTGTACTCAGGGTGCTCGGTGCTCGGGGTGCTGGGTGCTCAGTGCTCGGGGTGCTGGGTGCTCAGTGCTCGGGGTGCTGGGTGCTCAGTGCTCGGGGTGCTGGGTGCTCAGTGCTCAGGGTTCTGGGTGCTCAGTGCTCGGGGTGCTGGGTGCTCAGTACTCGGGGTGCTCGGTGCTCAGTACTCAGGTTGCTGGGTGCTCAGTGCTCAGGGTGCTGGGTGCTCAGTACTCAGGGTGCTGGGTGCTCGGTGCTCAGTACGCTGGGTGCTCAGTACTCAGGGTGCTGGCTGCTGAGTACTCAGGGTGCTCGGTGCTCAGTACTCAGGGTGCTGGGTGCTCAGTGCTCGGGGTGCTGGGTGCTCATTACTCAGGGTGCTGGGTGCTCAGTACTCAGGGTGCTCAGTGCTCGGGGTGCTGGGTGCTCAGTACTCAGGGTGCTGGGTGCTCAATGCTCGGGGTGCTGGGTGCTCAGTGCTCAGGGTGCTGGGTGCTCAGTGATCGGGGTGCTGGTTGCTCAGTACTCAGGGTACTCAGTGCTCGGGGAGCTCGGTGCTCAGTACTCAGGGTGCTGGGTGCTCAGTACTCAGTGCTCGGGGTCCTGGGTGCTCCGTGCTCGGGGTGCTGGGTGCTCAGTGCTCTGGGTGCTTAGTGCTCAGTACTAAGTGTGCTGGGTGCTCACTACTCAGGGTGCTCAGTGCTCGGGGTGCTGGGTGCTCAGTACTCAGGGTGCTGGGTGCTCAGTTCTCAGGGTGCTGGGTGCTCATTCTCGGGGTGCTGGGTGCTCAGTGCTCGGGGTGCTGGGTGCTCAGTACTCAGGGTGCTGGGTGCTCCGTACTCAGGGTGCTGGGTGCTCATTACTTAGGGTGCTCGGTGCTCAGTACTCAGGTTGCTGAGTGCTCAGGGTGCTGGGTACTCAGTACTCAGGGTGCTGGGTGCTCAGTACTCAGGGTGCTGGGTGCTCAGTGCTCAGGGTGCTGGGTGCTCAGTACTCAGGGTGCTGGGTGCTCAGTACTCAGGGTGCTGGGTGCTCAGTGCTCGGGGTGCTGGGTGCTCAGTGCTCGGGGTGCTGGGGGCTCATTGCTCGGGGTGCTGGGTGCTCAGTGCTCGGGGCGCTGGGTGCTCTGTGCTCGGGGTGCTCGGAGCTCAGTACACAGGGTGCTGGGTGCTCAGTGCTCGGGGTGCTCGGTGCTCAGTACTCAGGGTGCTGGGTGCTTAGTGCTCGGGGTGCTGGGTGCTCAGTACTCAGGGTGCTGCGTGCTCAGTACTCAGGGTGCTGGGTGCTCAGTACTCAGGGTGCTGGGTGCTCAGTGCTCAGGGTGCTGGGTGCTCAGTGCTCAGGGTGCTGGGTGCTCAGTGCTCGGGGTGCTGGGTGCTCAGTGCTCAGTATTCAGGGTGCTGGGTGCTCAGTGCTCGGGGTGCTGGGTGCTCAGTGCTCAGTACTCAGGGTGCTGGGTGCTCAGTGCTCAGGGTGCTGGGTGCTCAGTGCTCAGGGTGCTGGGTGCTCAGTGCTCAGGGTGCTGGGTACTCAGTGCTCAGGGAGCTGGGTACTCAGTGCTCGGGGTGCTGGGTGCTCAGTACTCAGGGTGCTGGGTGCTCAGTACTCAGGGAGCTCAGTGCTCAGTACTCAGGGTGCTCAGTGCTCAGTACTCAGGGTGCTCAGTGCTCTGTGTGCTGTGTGCTCAGTGCTCGGGGTGCTGGGTGCTCAGTCCTCAGGGTGCTGGGTGCTCAGTGCTCAGGTTGCTAGGTGCTCAGTGCTCAGGGTGCTGGGTGCTCAGTACTCAGGGTGCTGGGTGCTCAGTGCTCAGGGTGCTCGGTGCTTTGTACTCAGGGTGCTCGTTGCTCGGGTTGCTGGGTGCTCAGTGCTCGGGGTGCTGGGTGCTCAGTGCTCGGGGTGCTGGGTGCTCAGTGCTCCGGGTGCTGGGTGCTCAGTGCTCAGGGTTCTGGGTGCTCAGTGCTCGGGGTGCTGGGTGCTCAGTACTCGGGGTGCTCGGTGCTCAGTACTCAGGTTGCTGGGTGCTCAGTGCTCAGGGTGCTGGGTGCTCAGTACTCAGGGTGCTGGGTGCTCGGTGCTCAGTACGCTGGGTGCTCAGTACTCAGGGTGCTGTCTGCTGAGTACTCAGGGTGCTCGGTGCTCAGTAATCAGGGTGCTGGGTGCTCAGTGCTCGGGGTGCTGGGTGCTCATTACTCAGGGTGCTGGGTGCTCAGTACTCAGGGTGCTCAGTGCTCGGGGTGCTGGGTGCTCAGTACTCAGGGTGCTGGGTGCTCAATGCTCGGGGTGCTGGGTGCTCAGTGCTCAGGGTGCTGGGTGCTCAGTGATCGGGGTGCTGGTTGCTCAGTACTCAGGGTGCTCAGTGCTCGGGGAGCTCGGTGCTCAGTACTCAGGGTGCTGGGTGCTCAGTACTCAGTGCTCGGGGTCCTGGGTGCTCCGTGCTCAGGGTGCTGGGTGCTCAGTGCTCTGGGTGCTTAGTGCTCAGTACTAAGGGTGCTGGGTGCTCAGTACTCAGGGTGCTCAGTGCTCGGGGTGCTGGGTGCTCAGTACTCAGGGTGCTGGGTGCTCAGTACTCAGATTGCTGGGTGCTCATTCTCGGGGTGCTGGGTGCTCAGTGCTCGGGGTGCTGGGTGCTCAGTACTCAGGGTGCTGGGTGCTCAGTACTCAGGCTGCTGGGGGCTCAGTACTCAGGGTGCTGGGTGCTCAGTACTCAGGGTGCTCGGTTCTCAGTACTCAGGGTGCTGGGAGCTCATTCTCGGGGTGCTGGGTGCTCAGTGCTCGGGGTGCTGGGTGCTCAGTACTCATTGTGCTGGGGGCTCAGTACTCAGGGTGGTGGGTGCTCAGTACTCAGGGTGATCTGTTCTCAGTACTCAGGGTGCTGGGTGCTCAGTGCTCGGGGTGCTGTGTGCACAGTGCACAGAGTGCTGGGTGCTCAGTGCTCGGGGTGCTCAGTACTCAGGGTGCTGTGTGTTCAGTGCTCAGGGTACTGGGTGCTCAGTACTCAGGGTGCTTGGTGCTCAGTACTCAGGGTGCTGGTTGCTCAGTACTCGGGGTGCTGGGTGCTCAGTACTCGGGGTGCTGGGTGCACAGTGCTCAGGGTGCTGGCTGTTCAGTGCTCAGGGTGCTGGGTGCTCAGTACTCAGGGTGCTCAGTGCTCAGTACTCAGCGTTCTGGGTGCTCAGTGCTCAGGGTCCTCAGTGCTCAGTACTCAGGGTGCTCAGTGCTCAGTACTCAGCGTGCTTTGTGCTCAGTGCTCAGGGTGCTGGGTGCTCAGTACTAAGGGTGCTGGGTGCTCAGTACTCAGGGTGCTGGGTGCTCAGTACTCAGGGTGCTGGTTGCTCAGTGCTCGGGGTGCTCGGTGATCAGTACTCAGGGTGCTGGGTGCTCAGTGCTCTTGGTGCTGGGTGCTCAGTGCTCGGGGTGCTGGGTGCTCAGTGCTCGGGGTGCTGGGTGCTCAGTACTCAGGGTGCTGGGTGCTCAGTACTCAGGGTCTTCGGTGCTCAGTATTCAGGGTGCTCAGTGCTCAGTACTCAGGGTGCTGGGTGCTCAGTGCTCGGGGTGCTGGGTGCTCAGTACTCGGGGTGCTGGGTGCTCAGTACTCAGGGTGCTGGGTACTCAGTGCTCAGGGTGCTGGGTGCTCAGTACTCAGGGTGCTGGGTGCTCAGTACTTAGGGTGCTCGGTGCTCATTACTCAGGGTGCTGGGTGCTCAGTGCTCAGGGTGCTCAGTGCTCAGTACTCAGCGTGCTTTGTGCTCAGTGCTCAGGATGCTGGGTGCTCAGTACTCAGGGTGCTGGGTGCTCAGTACTCACGGTGCTGGGTGCTCAGTGCTCAGGGTGCTGGGTGCTCAGTACTCAGTGCTCAGGATGCTGGGTGCTCAGTGCTCAGGGTGCTCGGTGCTCAGTACTCAGTGCTCAGGGTGATGGGTGCTCAGTGCTCAGGGTGCTCGGTGCTCAGTGCTCAGGGTCCTGGGTGCTCAGTACTCAGGGTGCTGGGTGCTTAGTACTCAGGGTGCTCAGTGCTCAGTACACAGGGTGCTGGGTGCTCAGTGCTCGGGGTGCTGGGTGCTCAGTGCTCAGTACTCAGGGTGCTGGGTGCTCAGTGCTCGGGGTGCTGGGTGCTCAGTACTCAGCGTGCTGGGTGCTCAGTACTCAGGGTGCTGGGTGCACAGTGCTCAGAGTGCTGGGTGCTCAGTGCTCAGGGTGCTATGTGCTCAGTGATCGGGGTGCTGGGTGCTCAGTGCTCAGGGTGCTGGCTGCTCAGTGCTCAGGGTGCTGGGTGCTCAGTGCTCAGGGTGCTCGGTGCTCAGTACTCAGTGCTCAGGGTGATGGGTGCTCAGTGCTCGGGGTGCTCGGTGCTCAGTGCTCAGGCTCCTGGGTGCTCAGTACTCAGCGTGCTGGGTGCTCAGTGCTCAGGGTGCTGGGTGGTCAGTGCTCAGGGTGCTATGTGCTCAGTGATCGGGGTGCTGGGTGCTCAGTACTCAGGGTGCTCAGTGCTCGGGGAGCTCGGTGCTCAGTTCTCAGGGTGCTCGGTGCTCAGTGTTTGGGGTGCTGGGTGCTCAGTACTCAGGGTGATGCGTGCTCAGTGCTCAGGGTGCTGGGTGCTCAGTGCTCAGGGTGCTGGGTGCTCAGTACTCAGTGCTCAGGATGCTGGGTGCTCAGTGCTCAGGGTGCTGGGTGCTCAGTGCTCAGGGTGCTGGGTGCTCAGTACTCAGGTTGCTGGGTGCTCAGTACTTAGGGTGCTCGGTGATCATTACTCAGGGTGCTGGGTGCTCAGTGCTCAGGGTGCTCAGTGCTCAGTACTCAGCGTGCTTTGTGCTCAGTGCTCAGGATGCTGGCTGCTCAGTACTCAGGGTGCTGGGTGCTCAGTACTCACGGTGCTGGGTGCTCAGTGCTCAGGGTGCTGGGTGCTCAGTACTCAGTGCTCAGGATGCTGGGTGCTCAGTGCTCAGGGTGCTCGGTGCTCAGTACTCAGTGCTCAGGGTGATGGGTGCTCAGTGCTCAGGGTGCTCGGTGCTCAGTGCTCAGGGTCCTGGGTGCTCAGTACTCAGGGTGCTGGGTGCTTAGTACTCAGGGTGCTCAGTGCTCAGTACACAGGGTGCTGGGTGCTCAGTGCTCGGGGTGCTGGGTGCTCAGTGCTCAGTACTCAGGGTGCTGCGTGCTCAGTGCTCGGGGTGCTGGGTGCTCAGTACTCAGCGCGCTGGGTGCTCAGTACTCAGGGTGCTGGGTGCGCAGTGCTCAGAGTGCTGGGTGCTCAGTGCTCAGGGTGCTATGTGCTCAGTGATCGGGGTGCTGGGTGCTCAGTGCTCAGGGTGCTGGCTGCTCAGTGCTCAGGGTGCTGGGTGCTCAGTGCTCAGGGTGCTCGGTGCTCAGTACTCAGTGCTCAGGGTGATGGGTGCTCAGTGCTCGGGGTGCTCGGTGCTCAGTGCTCAGGGTCCTGGGTGCTCAGTACTCAGGGTGCTGGGTGCTTAGTACTCAGGGTGCTCAGTCCTCAGTACACAGGGTGCTGGGTGCTCAGTGCTCGGGGTGCTGGGTGCTCAGTGCTCAGTACTCAGGGTGCTGGGTGCTCAGTGCTCAGGGTGCTGGGTGCTCAGTACTCAGCGTGCTGGGTGCTCAGTGCTCAGGGTGCTGGGTGGTCAGTGCTCAGGGTGCTATGTGCTCAGTGATCGGGGTGCTGGGTGCTCAGTACTCAGGGTGCTCAGTGCTCGGGGAGCTCGGTGCTCAGTTCTCAGGGTGCTCGGTGCTCAGTGTTTGGGGTGCTGGGTGCTCAGTACTCAGGGTGATGCGTGCTCAGTGCTCAGGGTGCTGGGTGCTCAGTGCTCAGGGTGCTGGGTGCTCAGTACTCAGTGCTCAGGATGCTGGGTGCTCAGTGCTCAGGGTGCTGGGTGCTCAGTGCTCAGGGTGCTCAGTGTTCAGTGCTCAGTACTCAGGGTGCTGGGTGCTCAGTACTCAGGGTGCTGGGTGCTCAGTGCTCGGGGTGCTGGGTGCTCAGTACTTAGGGTGCTGGGTGCTCAGTGCTCGGGGTGCTGGGTCCTCAGTACTCAGGGTGCTGGGTGCTCAGTACTCAGGGTGCTGGGTCCTCAGTGCTCAGGGTGCTGGGTGCTCAGTACTCAGTGTGTTCAGTGCTCATGGTGCTGGGTGCTCAGAACTCAGGGTGCTGGGTGCTCAGTACTCAGGGTGCTGGGTGCTCAGTACTCAGGGTGCTTGGTGCTCAGTACTCAGGGTGCTGGGTGCTCCGTGCTCAGGGTGCTCGGTGCTCAGTACTCATGGTGCTGGGTGCTCATTCTCGGGGTGCTGGGTGCTCAGTACTCAGGTTGCTCAGTACTCTGGGTGCTCGGTGCTCAGTACTCATGGTGCTGGGTGCTCAGTACTCAGGGTGCTAGGTGCTCAGTTCTCAGGGTGCTCGGTGCTCAGTGTTTGGGGTGCTGGGTGCTCAGTACTCAGGGTGCTGGGTGCTCAGTGCTTGGGGTGCTCGGTGCTCAGTACTCAGGGTGCTGTGTGCTCAGTACTCGGGGTGCTGCTTGCTCAGTGCTCAGGGTGCTGGGTGCTCAGTGCTCGGGGTGCTGGGTGCTCAGTGCTCAGGGTGCTGGCTGCTCAGTGCTCAGGGTGCTGGGTGCTCAGTACTCAGGGTGCTCGGTGCTCAGTACTCAGGGTGCTCAGTGCTCAGTACTCAGCGTGCTGGGTACTCAGTGCTCAGGGTGCTCGGTGGTCAGTACTCGGGGTGCTGGGAGCTCAGTGCTCGGGGTGCTGGGTGCTCAGTGCTCAGTACTCAGGGTGCTGGGTGCTCAGTGCTCGGGGTGCTGGGTGCTCAGTACTCAGGGTGCTGGGTGCTGAGTGCTCGGGGTGCTGGGTGCTCAGTGCTCAGGGTGCTGGGTGCTTAGTGATCGGGGTGCTGGGTGCTCAGTACTCAGGGTGCTGGGTGCTCAGTACTCAGTGCTCGGGGTCCTGGGTGCTCCGTGCTCGGGGTGCTGGGTGCTCAGTGCTCTGTGTGCTTAGTGCTCAGTACTCAGGGTGCTGGGTGCTCAGTACTCAGGGTGCTCAGTGCTCGGGGTGCTGGGTGCTCAGTACTCAGGGTGCTGGGTGCTCAGTACTCAGGGTGCTGGGTACTCAGTGCTCAGGGTGCTGGGTGCTTAGTACTCAGGGTGCTCAGTGCTCAGTACACAGGGTGCTGGGTGCTCAGTGCTCGGGGTGCTGGGTGCTCAGTGCTCAGTACTCAGGGTGCTGGGTGCTCAGTGCTCGGGGTGCTGGGTGCTCAGTACTCAGCGCGCTGGGTGCTCAGTACTCAGGGTGCTGGGTGCGCAGTGCTCAGAGTGCTGGGTGCTCAGTGCTCAGGGTGCTATGTGCTCAGTGATCGGGGTGCTGGGTGCTCAGTGCTCAGGGTGCTGGCTGCTCAGTGCTCAGGGTGCTGGGTGCTCAGTGCTCAGGGTGCTCGGTGCTCAGTACTCAGTGCTCAGGGTGATGGGTGCTCAGTGCTCGGGGTGCTCGGTGCTCAGTGCTCAGGGTCCTGGGTGCTCAGTACTCAGGGTGCTGGGTGCTTAGTACTCAGGGTGCTCAGTCCTCAGTACACAGGGTGCTGGGTGCTCAGTGCTCGGGGTGCTGGGTGCTCAGTGCTCAGTACTCAGGGTGCTGGGTGCTCAGTGCTCAGGGTGCTGGGTGCTCAGTACTCAGCGTGCTGGGTGCTCAGTGCTCAGGGTGCTGGGTGCTCAGTGCTCAGGGTGCTATGTGCTCAGTGATCGGGGTGCTGGGTGCTCAGTACTCAGGGTGCTCAGTGCTCGGGGAGCTCGGTGCTCAGTTCTCAGGGTGCTCGGTGCTCAGTGTTTGGGGTGCTGGGTGCTCAGTACTCAGGGTGATGCGTGCTCAGTGCTCAGGGTGCTGGGTGCTCAGTGCTCAGGGTGCTGGGTGCTCAGTACTCAGTGCTCAGGATGCTGGGTGCTCAGTGCTCAGGGTGCTGGGTGCTCAGTGCTCAGGGTGCTCAGTGTTCAGTGCTCAGTACTCAGGGTGCTGGGTGCTCAGTACTCAGGGTGCTGGGTGCTCAGTGCTCGGGGTGCTGGGTGCTCAGTACTTAGGGTGCTGGGTGCTCAGTGCTCGGGGTGCTGGGTCCTCAGTACTCAGGGTGCTGGGTGCTCAGTACTCAGGGTGCTGGGTCCTCAGTGCTCAGGGTGCTGGGTGCTCAGTACTCAGTGTGTTCAGTGCTCATGGTGCTGGGTGCTCAGAACTCAGGGTGCTGGGTGCTCAGTACTCAGGGTGCTGGGTGCTCAGTACTCAGGGTGCTTGGTGCTCAGTACTCAGGGTGCTGGGTGCTCCGTGCTCAGGGTGCTCGGTGCTCAGTACTCATGGTGCTGGGTGCTCATTCTCGGGGTGCTGTTTGCTCAGTACTCAGGTTGCTCAGTACTCTGGGTGCTCGGTGCTCAGTACTCATGGTGCTGGGTGCTCAGTACTCAGGGTGCTAGGTGCTCAGTTCTCAGGGTGCTCGGTGCTCAGTGTTTGGGGTGCTGGGTGCTCAGTACTCAGGGTGCTGGGTGCTCAGTGCTTGGGGTGCTCGGTGCTCAGTACTCAGGGTGCTGTGTGCTCAGTACTCGGGGTGCTGCTTGCTCAGTGCTCAGGGTGCTGGGTGCTCAGTGCTCGGGGTGCTGGGTGCTCAGTGCTCAGGGTGCTGGCTGCTCAGTGCTCAGGGTGCTGGGTGCTCAGTACTCAGGGTGCTCGGTGCTCAGTACTCAGGGTGCTCAGTGCTCAGTACTCAGCGTGCTGGGTACTCAGTGCTCAGGGTGCTCGGTGGTCAGTACTCGGGGTGCTGGGAGCTCAGTGCTCGGGGTGCTGGGTGCTCAGTGCTCAGTACTCAGGGTGCTGGGTGCTCAGTGCTCGGGGTGCTGGGTGCTCAGTACTCAGGGTGCTGGGTGCTGAGTGCTCGGGGTGCTGGGTGCTCAGTGCTCAGGGTGCTGGGTGCTTAGTGATCGGGGTGCTGGGTGCTCAGTACTCAGGGTGCTGGGTGCTCAGTACTCAGTGCTCGGGGTCCTGGGTGCTCCGTGCTCGGGGTGCTGGGTGCTCAGTGCTCTGGGTGCTTAGTGCTCAGTACTCAGGGTGCTGGGTGCTCAGTACTCAGGGTGCTCAGTGCTCGGGGTGCTGGGTGCTCAGTACTCAGGGTGCTGGGTGCTCAGTACTCAGGGTGCTGGGTGCTCAGTGCTCAGGGTCCTCGGTGCTCAGTACTTAGGGTGCTCAGTGCTCATTACTCAGCGTGCTTTGTGCTCAGTGCTCAGGGTGCTGGGTGCTCAGTACTCAGTGTGCTGGGTGCTCAGTACTCAGGGTGCTGGGGGCTCAGTACTCAGGGTGCTGGGTGCTCAGTACTCAGGGTGCTGGATGCTCAGTACTCAGGGTGCTGGGTGTTCAGTACTCAGGGTGCTGGGTGCTCAGTGCTCAGGGTGCTGGGTGCTCAGTGCTCAGGGTGCTGGGTGCTCAGTGCTCAGGGTGTTTGGTGCTCAGTGCTCAGGGTGCTGGGTGCTCAGTGCTCAGGGTGCTGGGTGCTCAGTACTCAGGGTGCTGGGTGCTCAGTGCTCAGGGTGCTGGGTGCTCAGTGCTCGGGGTGCTGGGTGCTCAGTACTCAGGGTGCTGGGTGCTCAGTACTCAGGGTGCTGGGTGCTCAGTACTCGGGGTGCTGGGTGCTCAGTGCTCAGCGTGCTGGGTGCTCAGTACTCAGGGTGCTCGGTGCTCAGTGCTTGGGGTGCTGGGTGCTCAGTACTCAGGGTGCTGGGTGCTCAGTGCTCAGGGTGCTGGGTGCTCAGTGCTCAGGGTGCTGGGTGCTCAGTACTCAGTGCTCAGGATGCTGGGTGCTCAGTGCTCGGGCTGCTGGGTGCTCAGTGCTCAGGGTGCTGGGTGCTCAGTACTCAGGGTGCTGGGTTCTCATTACTCAGGGTGCTGGGTGCACAGTGCTAGGGGTGCTGGGTGCTCAGAGCTCGGGGTCTGGGTGCTCAGTACTCAGGGTGCTGGGTGCTCAGTACTCAGGATGCTGGGTGCTCAGTGCTCAGGGTGCTGGGTGCTCAGTGCTCTGGGTGCTGGGTGCTCAGTGCTTAAGGTGCTGGGTGCTCAGTGCTCAGGGTGCTGGGTGTTCAATGCTCGGGGTGCTGGGTGCTGAGTGCTCTGGGTGCAGGGTGCTCAGTGCTCGGGGTGCTCGGTGCTCAGTGCTCAGGGTCCTGGGTGCTCAGTACTCAGGGTGCTGGGTGCTTTGTACTCAGGGTGCTCAGTGCTCAGTACACAGGGTGCTGGGTGCTCAGTGCTCGGGGTGCTGGGTGCTCAGTGCTCAGTACTCAGGGTGCTGGGTGCTCAGTGCTCGGGGTGCTGGGTGCTCAGTACTCAGGGTGCTGGGTGCTCAGTGCTCGGGGTGCTGGGTGCTCAGTGCTCAGGGTGCTGGGTGCTCAGTGATCGGGGTGCTGGGTGCTCAGTACTCAGGGTGCTCAGTGCTCGGGGAGCTCGGTGCTCAGTACTCAGGGTGCTGGGTGCTCAGTACTCAGTGCTCGGGGTCCTGGGTGCTCCGTGCTCGGGGTGCTGGGTGCTCAGTGCTCTGGGTGCTTAGTGCTCAGTACTCAGGGTGCTGGGTGCTCAGTACTCAGGGTGCTCAGTGCTCGGGGTGCTGGGTGCTCAGTACTCAGGGTGCTGGGTGCTCAGTACTCAGGGTGCTGGGTGCTCAGTGCTCAGGGTCCTCGGTGCTCAGTACTAAGGGTGCTCAGTGCTCATTACTCAGCGTGCTTTGTGCTCAGTGCTCAGGGTGCTGGGTGCTCAGTACTCAGTGTGCTGGGTGCTCAGTACTCAGGGTGCTGGGGGCTCAGTACTCAGGGTGCTGGGTGCTCAGTTCTCAGGGTGCTGGGTGCTCAGTACTCAGGGTGCTGGGTGCTCAGTACTCAGGGTGCTGGGTGCTCAGTACTCAGGGTGCTGGGTACTCAGTACTCAGGGTGCTCGGTTCTCAGTACTCAGGGTGCTGGGTGCTCATTCTCGGGGTGCTAGGTGCTCAGTGCTCGGGGTGCTTGGTGCTCAGTACTAAGGGTGCTGGGGGCTCAGTACTCAGGGTGCTGGGTGCTCAGTGCTCAGGGTACTGGGTGCACAGTGCCCAGGGTGCTGGGTGCTCAGTGCTCAGGGTGCTCAGTACTCAGGGTGCTGTGTGTTCAGTGCTCAGGGTACTGGGTGCTCAGTACTCAGGGTGCTTGGTGCTCAGTACTCAGGGTGCTGGGTGCTCAGTACTCGGGGTGCTGGGTGCTCAGTACTCGGGGTGCTGTGTGCACAGTGCTCAGGGTGCTGGGTGCTCAGTGCTTGGGGTGCTGGGTGCTCAGTGCTCAGGCTGCTGGCTTCTCAGTGCTCAGGGTGCTGGGTGCTCAGTACTCAGGGTGCTCAGTGCTCAGTACTCAGCATGCTGGGTGCTCAGTCCTCAGGTTCCTCGGTGCTCTGTACTCAGGGTGCTCAGTACTCAGTACTCAGCGTGATTTGTGCTCAGTGCTCAGGGTGCTGGGTGCTCAGTACTCAGGGTGCTGGGTGCTCAGTACTCAGGGTGCTGGGTGCTCAGTACTCAGGGTGCTGGGTGCTCAGTGCTCGGGTTGCTCGGTGATCAGTACTAAGAGTGCTGGGTGCTCAGTGCTCAGGGTACTGGGTACTCAGTACTCAGGGAGCTGGGTGCTCAGTGCTCAGGGTGCTGGGTGCTCAGTGCTCAGGGTGCTGGGTGCTCAGTGCTCGGGGTGCTGGGTGCTCAGTGCTCAGGGTGCTGGGTGCTCAGTGCTCAGGGTGCTGGGTGCTCAGTGCTCAGGGTGCTGGGTGCTCAGTGCTCGGGGTGCTGGGTGCTCAGTGCTCGGGGTGCTGGGTGCTCAGTGCTCGGGGTGCTGGGGGCTCAGTACTCAGGGTGCTGGGTGCTCAGTGCTCAGGGTGCTGGGTGCTCAGTACTCAGGGTGCTGGGTGCTCATTACTTAGGGTGATCGGTGCTCAGTACTCAGGTTGCTGAGTGCTCAGGGTGCTGGGTACTCAGTACTCAGGGTGCTGGGTGCTCAGTACTCAGGGTGCTGGGTGCTCAGTTCTCAGGGTGCTGGGTGCTCAGTACTCAGGGTGCTGGGTGCTCAGTACTCAGGGTGCTTGGTGCTCAGTGCTCGGGGTGCTGGGTGCTCAGTGCTCGGGGTGCTGGGGGCTCAGTGCTCGGGGTGCTGGGTGCTCAGTGCTCGGGGCGCTGGGTGCTTTGTGCTCCGGGTGCTCGGAGCTCAGTACTCAGGGTGCTGGGTGCTCAGTGCTCGGGGTGCTCGGTGCTCAGTACTCAGGGTGCTGGGTGCTTAGTGCTCGGGGTGCTGGGTGCTCAGTACTCAGGGTGCTGCGTGCTCAGTACTCAGGGTGCTGGGTGATCTGTACTCAGGGTGCTGGGTGATCTGTACTCGGGTGCTGGGTGCTCAGTGCTCAGGTTGCTGGGTGCTCAGTGCTCGGGGTGCTGGGTGCTCAGTGCTCAGTACTCAGGGTGCTGGGTGCTCAGTGCTCGGGGTGCTGGGTGCTCAGTGCTCAGTACTCAGGGTGCTGGGTGCTCAGTGCTCAGGGTGCTGGGTGCTCAGTGCTCAGGGTGCTTGGTGCTCAGTGCTCAGGGTGCTGGGTACTCAGTGCTCAGGGAGCTGGGTACTCAGTGCTCGGGGTGCTGGGTGCTCAGTACTCAGGGTGCTGGGTGCTCAGTACTCAGGGTGCTCAGTGCTCAGTACTCAGGGTGCTCAGTGCTCAGTACTCAGGGTGCTCAGTGCTCTGTGTGCTGTGTGCTCAGTGCTCGGGGTGCTGGGTGCTCAGTCCTCAGGGTGCTGGGTGCTCAGTGCTCAGGGTGCTCGGTGCTCAGTGCTCAGGGTGCTGGGTGCTCAGTACTCAGGGTGCTGGGTGCTCAGTGCTCGGGGTGCTGGGTGCTCAGTACTCAGGGTGCTGGGTGCTCACTGCTCAGGGTGCTGGGTGCTCAGTGCTCAGGGTGCTCTGTGCTTTGTACTCAGGGTGCTCGGTGCTCGGGGTGCTGGGTGCTCAGTGCTCGGGGTGCTTGGTGCTCAGTGCTCGGGGTGCTGGGTGCTCAGTGCTCGGGGTGCTGGGTGCTCAGTGCTCAGGGTTCTGGGTGCTCAGTGCTCGGGGTGCTGGGTGCTCAGTACTCGGGGTGCTCGGTGCTCAGTACTCAGGTTGCTGGGTGCTCAGTGCTCAGGGTGCTGGGTGCTCAGTACTCAGGGTGCTGGGTGCTCATTACTTAGGGTGCTCGGTGCTCAGTACTCAGGTTGCTGAGTGCTCAGGCTGCTGGGTACTCAGTACTCAGGGTGCTGGGTGCTCAGTACTCAGGGTGCTGGGTGCTCAGTGCTCAGGGTGCTGGGTGCTCAGTACTCAGGGTGCTGGGTGCTCAGTACTCAGGGTGCTGGGTGCTCAGTGCTCGGGGTGCTGGGTGCTCAGTGCTCAGGGTGCTGGGGGCTCATTGCTCGGGGTGCTGGGTGATCAGTGCTCGGGGCGCTGGATGCTCTGTGCTCGGGGTGCTCGGAGCTCAGTACACAGGGTGCTGGGTGCTCAGTGCTCGGGGTGCTCGGTGCTCAGTACTCAGGGTGCTGGGTGCTTAGTGCTCGGGGTGCTGGGTGCTCAGTACTCAGGGTGCTGCGTGCTCAGTACTCAGGGTGCTGGGTGATCAGTACTCAGGGTGCTGGGTCATCTGTACTCGGGTGCTGGGTGCTCAGTGCTCAGGGTGCTGGGTGCTCAGTGCTCGGGGTGCTGGGTGCTCAGTGCTCAGTACTCAGGGTGCTGGGTGCTCAGTGCTCGGGGTGCTGGGTGCTCAGTGCTCAGTACTCAGGGTGCTGGGTGCTCAGTGCTCAGGGTGCTGGGTGCTCAGTGCTCAGGGTGCTGGGTGCTCAGTGCTCAGGGTGCTGGGTACTCAGTGCTCAGGGAGCTGGGTACTCAGTGCTCGGGGTGCTGGGTGCTCAGTACTCAGGGTGCTGGGTGCTCAGTACTCAGGGAGCTCAGTGCTCAGTACTCAGGGTGCTCAGTGCTCAGTACTCAGGGTGCTCAGTGCTCTGTGTGCTGTGTGCTCAGTGCTCGGGGTGCTGGGTGCTCAGTCCTCAGGGTGCTGGGTGCTCAGTGCTCAGGGTGCTCGGTGCTCAGTGCTCAGGGTGCTGGGTGCTCATTACTCAGGGTGCTGGGTGCTCAGTGCTCGGGGTGCTGGGTGCTCAGTACTCAGGGTGCTGGGTGCTCACTGCTCAGGGTGCTGGGTGCTCAGTGCTCAGGGTGCTCGGTGCTTTGTACTCAGGGTGCTCGGTGCTCGGGTTGCTGGGTGCTCAGTTCTCGGGGTGCTGGGTGCTCAGTGCTCGGGGTGCTGGGTGCTCAGTGCTCGGGGTGCTGGGTGCTCAGTGCTCAGGGTTCTGGGTGCTCAGTGCTCGGGGTGCTGGGTGCTCAGTACTCGGGGTGCTCGGTGCTCAGTACTCAGGTTGCTGGGTGCTCAGTGCTCAGGGTGCTGGGTGCTCAGTACTCAGGGTGCTGGGTGCTCGGTGCTCAGTACGCTGGGTGCTCAGTACTCAGGGTGCTGTCTGCTGAGTACTCAGGGTGCTCGGTGCTCAGTAATCAGGGTGCTGGGTGCTCAGTGCTCGGGGTGCTGGGTGCTCATTACTCAGGGTGCTGGGTGCTCAGTACTCAGGGTGCTCAGTGCTCGGGGTGCTGGGTGCTCAGTACTCAGGGTGCTGGGTGCTCAATGCTCGGAGTGCTGGGTGCTCAGTGCTCAGGGTGCTGGGTGCTCAGTGATCGGGGTGCTGGTTGCTCAGTACTCAGGGTGCTCAGTGCTCGGGGAGCTCGGTGCTCAGTACTCAGGGTGCTGGGTGCTCAGTACTCAGTGCTCGGGGTCCTGGGTGCTCCGTGCTCGGGGTGCTGGGTGCTCAGTGCTCTGGGTGCTTAGTGCTCAGTACTAAGGGTGCTGGGTGCTCAGTACTCAGGGTGCTCAGTGCTCGGGGTGCTGGGTGCTCAGTACTCAGGGTGCTGGGTGCTCAGTACTCAGGGTGCTGGGTGCTCATTCTCGGGGTGCTGGGTGCTCAGTGCTCGGGGTGCTGGTTGCTCAGTACTCAGGGTGCTGGGTGCTCAGTACTCAGGCTGCTGGGGGCTCAGTACTCAGGGTGCTGGGTGCTCAGTACTCAGGGTGCTCGGTTCTCAGTACTCAGGGTGCTGGGAGCTCATTCTCGGGGTGCTGGGTGCTCAGTGCTCGGGGTGCTGGGTGCTCAGTACTCATTGTGCTGGGGGCTCAGTACTCAGGGTGGTGGGTGCTCAGTACTCAGGGTGATCTGTTCTCAGTACTCAGGGTGCTGGGTGCTCAGTGCTCGGGGTACTGTGTGCACAGTGCTCAGGGTGCTGGGTGCTCAGTGCTCGGGGTGCTCAGTACTCAGGGTGCTGTGTGTTCAGTGCTCAGGGTACTGGGTGCTCAGTACTCAGGGTGCTTGGTGCTCAGTACTCAGGGTGCTGGTTGCTCGGTACTCGGGGTGCTGGGTGCTCAGTACTCGGGGTGCTTGGTGCACAGTGCTCAGGGTGCTGGCTGCTCAGTGCTCAGGGTGCTGGGTGCTCAGTACTCAGGGTGCTCAGTGCTCAGTACTCAGCGTTCTGGGTGCTCAGTGCTCAGGGTCCTCGGTGCTCAGTACTCAGGGTGCTCAGTGCTCAGTACTCAGCGTGCTTTGTGCTCAGTGCTCAGGGTGCTGGGTGCTCAGTACTAAGGGTGCTGGGTGCTCAGTACTCAGGGTGCTGGGTGCTCAGTACTCAGGGTGCTGGGTGCTCAGTGCTCGGGGTGCTCGGTGATCAGTACTCAGGGTGCTGGGTGCTCAGTGCTCTTGGTGCTGGGTGCTCAGTGCACGGGGTGCTGGGTGCTCAGTGCTCGGGGTGCTGGGTGCTCAGTACTCAGGGTGCTGGGTGCTCAGTACTCAGGGTGTTCGGTGCTCAGTATTCAGGGTGCTCAGTGCTCAGTACTCAGGGTGCTGGGTGCTCAGTGCTCGGGGTGCTGGGTGCTCAGTACTCGGGGTGCTGGGTGCTCAGTACTCAGGGTGCTGGGTACTCAGTGCTCAGGGTGCTGGGTGCTCAGTACTCAGGGTGCTGGGTGCTCAGTACTTAGGGTGCTCGGTGCTCATTACTCAGGGTTCTGGGTGCTCAGTGCTCAGGGTGCTCAGTGCTCAGTTCTCAGCATGCTTTGTGCTCAGTGCTCAGGGTGCTGGGTGCTCAGTACTCAGGGTGCTGGGTGCTCAGTACTCACGGTGCTGGGTGCTCAGTGCTCAGGGTGCTGGGTGCTCAGTACTCAGTGCTCAGGATGCTGGGTGCTCAGTGCTCAGGGTGCTCGGTGCTCAGTACTCAGTGCTCAGGGTGATGGGTGCTCAGTGCTCAGGGTGCTCGGTGCTCAGTGCTCAGGGTCCTGGGTGCTCAGTACTCAGGGTGCTGGGTGCTTAGTACTCAGGGTGCTCAGTGCTCAGTACACAGGGTGCTGGGTGCTCAGTGCTCGGGGTGCTGGGTGCTCAGTGCTCAGTACTCAGGGTGCTGGGTGCTCAGTGCTCGGGGTGCTGGGTGCTCAGTACTCAGGGTGCTGGGTGCGCAGTGCTCAGAGTGCTGGGTGCTCAGTGCTCAGGGTGCTATGTGCTCAGTGATCGGGGTGCTGGGTGCTCAGTGCTCAGGGTGCTGGCTGCTCAGTGCTCAGGGTGCTGGGTGCTCAGTGCTCAGGGTGCTCGGTGCTCAGTACTCAGTGCTCAGGGTGATGGGTGCTCAGTGCTCGGGGTGCTCGGTGCTCAGTGCTCAGGGTCCTGGGTGCTCAGTACTCAGGGTGCTGGGTGCTTTGTACTCAGGGTGCTCAGTGCTCAGTACACAGGGTGCTGGGTGCTCAGTGCTCGGGGTGCTGGGTGCTCAGTGCTCAGGGTGCTGGGTGCTCAGTACTCAGCGTGCTGGGTGCTCAGTGCTCAGGGTGCTGGGTGGTCAGTGCTCAGGGTGCTATGTGCTCAGTGATCGGGGTGCTGGGTGCTCAGTACTCAGGGTGCTCAGTGCTCGGGGAGCTCGGTGCTCAGTTCTCAGGGTGCTCGGTGCTCAGTGTTTGGGGTGCTGCGTGCTCAGTACTCAGGGTGATGCGTGCTCAGTGATCGGGGTGCTGGGTGCTCAGTACTCAGGGTGCTCAGTGCTCGGGGAGCTCGGTGCTCAGTTCTCAGGGTGCTCGGTGCTCAGTGTTTGGGGTGCTGGGTGCTCAGTACTCAGGGTGATGTGTTCTCAGTGCTCAGGGTGCTCGGTCCTCAGTACTCAGGTTGCTGAGTGCTCAGGGTGCTGGGTACTCAGTACTCAGGGTGCTGGGTGCTCAGTACTCAGGGTGCTGGGTGCTCAGTGCTCAGCGTGCTGGGTGCTCAGTACTCAGGGTGCTGGGTGCTCAGTGCTCGGGGTGCTGGGTGCTCAGTGCTCGGGGTGCTGGGGGCTCAGTGCTCGGGGTGCTGGGTGCTCAGTGCTCGGGGCGCTGGGTGCTCTGTGCTCGGGGTACTCGGAGCTCAGTACTCAGGGTGCTGGGTGCTCAGTGCTCGGGGTGATGGGTGCTCAGTGCTCAGTACTCAGGGTGCTGGGTGCTCAGTGCTCAGGGTGCTGGGTGCTCAGTGCTCAGGGTGCTGGGTGCTCAGTGCTCAGGGTGCTGGGTACTCAGTGCTCAGGGAGCTGGGTACTCAGTGCTCGGGGTGCTGGTTGCTCAGTACTCAGGTTGCTGGGTGCTCAGTACTCAGGGTGCTCAGTGCTCAGTACTCAGGGTGCTCAGTGCTCAGTACTCAGGGTGCTCAGTGCTCAGTGTGCTGTGTGCTCAGTGCTCGGGGTGCTGGGTGCTCAGTCCTCAGGGTGCTGGGTGGTCAGTGCTCAGGGTGCTCGGTGCTCAGTGCTCAGGGTGCTGGGTGCTCAGTACTCAGGGTGCTGGGTGCTCAGTGCTCGGGGTGCTGGGTGCTCAGTACTCATTGTGCTGGGTGCTCACTGCTCAGGGTGCTGGGTGCTCAGTGCTCAGGGTGCTCGGTGCTTTGTACTCAGGGTGCTCGGTGCTCGGGGTGCTGGGTGCTCAGTGCTCGGGGTGCTGGGTGCTCAGTGCTCGGGGTGCTGGGTGCTCAGTGCTCGGGGTGCTGGGTGCTCAGTGCTCAGGGTGCTGGGTGCTCAGTGCTCGGGGTGCTGGGTGCTCAGTGCTCGGGGTGCTCGGTGCTCAGTACTCAGGTTGATGGGTGCTCAGTGCTCAGGGTGCTGGGTGCTCAGTACTCAGGGTGCTGGGTGCTCGGTGCTCAGTACCCTGGGTGCTCAGTACTCAGGGTGCTGGCTGCTGAGTACTCAGGGTGCTCGGTGCTCAGTACTCAGGGTGCTGGGTGCTCAGTGCTCGGGGTGCTGGGTGCTCATTACTCAGGGTGCTGGGTGCTCAGTACTCAGGGTGCTCAGTGCTCGGGGTGCTGGGTGCTCAGTACTCAGGGTGCTGGGTGCTCAGTGCTCGGGGTGCTGGGTGCTCAGTGCTCAGGGTGCTGGGTGCTCAGTGATCGGGGTGCTGGGTGCTCATTACTCAGGGTGCTCAGTGCTTGGGGAGCTCGGTGCTCAGTACTCAGGGTGCTGGGTGCTCAGTACTCAGTGCTCGGGGTCCTGGGTGCTCCGTGCTCGGGGTGCTGGGTGCTAAGTGCTCTGGGTGCTTAGTGCTCAGTACTCAGGGTGCTGGGTGCTCAGTACTCAGGGTGCTCAGTGCTCGGGGTGCTGGGTGCTCAGTACTCAGGGTGCTGGGTGCTCAGTGCTCAGGGTCCTCGGTGCTCAGTACTCAGGGTGCTCAGTGCTCATTACTCAGCGTGCTTTGTGCTCAGTGCTCAGGGTGCTGGGTGCTCAGTACTCAGTGTGCTGGGTGCTCAGTACTCAGGGTGCTGGGGGCTCAGTACTCAGGGTGCTGGGTGCTCAGTACTCAGGGTGCTGGGTGCTCAGTACTCAGGGTGCTGGGTGCTCAGTACTCAGGGTGCTGGGGGCTCAGTACTCAGGGTGCTGGGTGCTCTTTACTCAGGGTGCTCGGTTCTCAGAACTCAGGGTGCTGGGTGCTCAGTGCTCGGGGTGCTTGGTGCTCAGTACTAAGGGTGCTGGGGGCTCAGTACTCAGGGTGCTGGGTGCTCAGTACTCACGGTGATCTGTTCTCAGTACTCAGGGTGCTGGGTGCTCAGTGCTCGGGGTGCTGGGTGCTCAGTACTCAGGGTGCTGGGTGCTCAGTACTCAGGGTGCTGGGTGCTCAGTGCTCGGGGTGCTGGGTGCTCAGTGCTCGGGGTGCTGGGGGCTCAGTGCTCGCGGTGCTGGGTGCTCAGTGCTCAGGGTGCTGGGTGCTCAGTACTCAGGGTGCTGGGTGCTCAGTACTCAGGGTGCTGGGTGCTCAGTGCTCGGGGTGCTGGGTGCTCAGTGCTCGGGGTGCTGGGGGCTCAGTGCTCGCGGTGCTGGGTGCTCAGTGCTCGGGGCGCTGGGTGCTCTGTGCTCGGGGTGCTCAGAGCTCAGTACTCAGGGTGCTGGGTGCTCAGTGCTCGGGGTGCTCGGTGCTCAGTACTTAGGGTGCTCTGTGCTTAGTGCTCGGGGTGCTCGGTGCTCAGTAAGTTGGGTGCTCACTACTCAGGGTGCTGGGTGCTCAGTGCTCAGGGTGCTGGGTGCTCAGTGCTCAGTACTCAGGGTGCTGGGTGCTCAGTGCTCGGGGTGCTGGGTTTTCAGTGCTCAGTACTCAGGGTGCTTGGTGCTCAGTGCTCAGGGTGCTGGGTGCTCAGTGCTCAGGGTGCTGGGTGCTCAGTGCTCAGGGTGCTGGGTACTCAGTGCTCAGGGAGCTGGGTACTCAGTGCTCGGGGTGCTGGGTGCTCAGTACTCAGGGTGCTGGGTGCTCAGTACTCAGGGTGCTGGGTGATCAGTACTCGGGTGCTGGGTGCTCAGTGCTCAGGGTGCTGGGTGCTCAGTGCTCGGGGTGCTGGGTTCTCATTGCTCAGTACTCAGGGTGCTGGGTGCTCAGTGCTCGGGGTGCTGGGTGCTCAGTGTTCAGTACTCAGGGTGCTGGGTGCTCAGTGCTCAGGGTGCTGGGTGCTCAGTACTCAGGGTGCTCAGTGCTCAGTGTGCTGTGTGCTCAGTGCTCGGGGTGCTGGGTGCTCAGTCCTCAGGGTGCTGGGTGCTCAGTGATCAGGGTGCTCGGTGCTCAGTGCTCAGGGTGCTGGGTGCTCAGTACTCAGGGTGCTGGGTGCTCAGTGCTCGGGGTGCTGGGTGCTCAGTACTCAGGGTGCTGGGTGCTCACTGCTCAGGGTGCTGGGTGCTCAGTGCTCAGGGTGCTCGGTGCTTTGTACTCAGGGTACTCGGTGCTCGGGGTGCTGGGTGCTCAGTGCTCGGGGTGCTGTGTGCTCAGTGCTCGGGGTGCTGGGTGCTCAGTGCTCGGGGTGCTGGGTGCTCAGTGCTCGGGGTGCTGGGTGCTCAGTACTCGGGGTGCTCGGTGCTCAGTACTCGGGTTGCTGGGTGCTCAGTGCTCAGGGTGCTGGGTGCTCAGTACTCAGGGTCCTGGGTGCTCGGTGCTCAGTACGCTGGGTGCTCAGTACTCAGGGTGCTGGCTGCTGAGTACTCAGGGTGCTCGGTGCTCAGTACTCAGGGTGCTGGGTGCTCAGTGCTCGCGGTGCTGGGTGCTCATTACTCAGGGTGCTGGGTGCTCAGTACACAGGGTGCTCAGTGCTCGGGGTGCTGGGTGCTCAGTACTCAGGGTGCTGGGTGCTCAGTGCTCGGGGTGCTGGGTGCTCAGTGCTCGGGGTGCTGGGTGCTCAGTACTCAGGGTGCTGGGTGCTCAGTACTCAGGGTGCTGGGTGCTCAGTGCTCGGGGTGCTGGGTGCTCAGTGCTCGGGGTGCTGGGGGCTCAGTGCTCGCGGTGCTGGGTGCTCAGTGCTCAGGGTGCTGGGTGCTCAGTACTCAGGGTGCTGGGTGCTCAGTACTCAGGGTGCTGGGTGCTCAGTGCTCGGGGTGCTGGGTGCTCAGTGCTCGGGGTGCTGGGGGCTCAGTGCTCGCGGTGCTGGGTGCTCAGTGCTCGGGGCGCTGGGTGCTCTGTGCTCGGGGTGCTCAGAGCTCAGTACTCAGGGTGCTGCGTGCTCAGTGCTCGGGGTGCTCGGTGCTCAGTACTTAGGGTGCTCTGTGCTTAGTGCTCGGGGTGCTCGGTGCTCAGTAAGTTGGGTGCTCACTACTCAGGGTGCTGGGTGCTCAGTGCTCAGGGTGCTGGGTGCTCAGTGCTCAGTACTCAGGGTGCTGGGTGCTCAGTGCTCGGGGTGCTGGGTTCTCAGTGCTCAGTACTCAGGGTGCTTGGTGCTCAGTGCTCAGGGTGCTGGGTGCTCAGTGCTCAGGGTGCTGGGTGCTCAGTGCTCAGGGTGCTGGGTACTCAGTGCTCAGGGAGCTGGGTACTCAGTGCTCGGGGTGCTGGGTGCTCAGTACTCAGGGTGCTGGGTGCTCAGTACTCAGGGTGCTGGGTGATCAGTACTCGGGTGCTGGGTGCTCAGTGCTCAGGGTGCTGGGTGCTCAGTGCTCGGGGTGCTGGGTTCTCATTGCTCAGTACTCAGGGTGCTGGGTGCTCAGTGCTCGGGGTGCTGGGTGCTCAGTGCTCAGTACTCAGGGTGCTGGGTGCTCAGTGCTCAGGGTGCTTGGTGCTCAGTGCTCAGGGTGCTCGGTGCTCAGTGCTCGCGGTGCTGGGTGCTCATTACTCAGGGTGCTGGGTGCTCAGTGATCGGGGTGCTGGGTGCTCAGTACTCAGGGTGCTCAGTGCTCGGGGAGCTCGGTGCTCAGTACTCAGGGTGCTGGGTGCTCAGTACTCAGTGCTCGGGGTGCTGGGTGCTCCGTGCTCGGGGTGCTGGGTGCTCAGTGCTCTGGGTGCTTAGTGCTCAGTACTAAGGGTGCTGGGTGCTCAGTACTCAGGGTGCTCAGTGCTCGGGGTGCTGGGTGCTCAGTACTCAGGGTGCTGTGTGCTCAGTACTCAGGGTGCTGGGTGCTCATTCTCGGGGTGCTGGGTGCTCAGTGCTCGGGGTGCTGGGTGCTCAGTACTCAGGGTGCTGGGTGCTCAGTGCTCGGGGTGCTTGGTGCTCAGTACTAAGGGTGCTGGGGGCTCAGTACTCAGGGTGCTGGGTGCTCAGTACTCAGGGTGATCTGTTCTCAGTACTCAGGGTGCTGGGTGCTCAGTGCTCGGGGTGCTGGGTGCACAGTGCCCAGGGTGCTGGGTGCTCAGTGCTCAGCGTGCTCAGTACTCAGGGTGCTGTGTGTTCAGTGCTCAGGGTGCTGGGTGCTCACTGATCGGGGTGCTGGGTGCTCAGTACTCAGGGTGCTCAGTGCTCGGGGAGCTCGGTGCTCAGTACTCAGGGTGCTGGGTGCTCAGTACTCAGTGCTCGGGGTCCTGGGTGCTCCGTGCTCGGGTTGCTGGGTGCTCAGTCCTCTGGGTGCTTAGTGCTCAGTACTCAGGGTGCTGGGTGCTCAGTACTCAGGGTGCTCAGTGCTCGGGGTGCTGGGTGCTCAGTACTCAGGGTGCTGGGTGCTCAGTACTCAGGGTGCTGGGTGCTCAGTGCTCAGGGTCCTCGGTGCTCAGTACTCAGGGTGCTCAGTGCTCATTACTCAGCGTGCTTTGTGTTCAGTGCTCAGGGTGCTGGGTGCTCAGTACTCAGTGTGCTTGGTGCTCAGTACTCAGGGTGCTGGGGGCTCAGTACTCAGGGTGCTGGGTGCTCAGTACTCAGGGTGCTGGGTGCTCAGTACTCAGGGTGCTGGGTGCTCAGTACTCAGGGTGCTGGGGGCTCAGTACTCAGGGTGCTGGGTGCTCAGTACTCAGGGTGCTCGGTTCTCAGTACTCAGGGTGCTGGGTGCTCAGTGCTCGGGGTGCTTGGTGCTCAGTACTAAGGGGGCTGGGGGCTCAGTACTCAGGGTGCTGGGTGCTCAGTACTCAGGGTGATCTGTTCTCAGTACTCAGGGTGCTGGGTGCTCAGTGCTCGGGGTGCTGTGTGCACAGTGCCCAGGGTGCTGGGTGCTCAGTGCTCAGCGTGCTCAGTACTCAGGGTGCTGTGTGTTCAGTGCTCAGGGTACTGGGTGCTCAGTACTCAGGGTGCTTGGTGCTCAGTACTCAGGGTGCTGGGTGCTCAGTACTCGGGGTGCTGGGTGCTCAGTACTCTGGGTGCTGGGTGCACAGTGCTCAGGGTGCTGGGTGCTCAGTGCTCGGGGTGCTGGGTGCTCAGTGCTCAGGCTGCTGGCTGCTCAGTGCTCTGGGTGCTGGGTGCTCAGTACTCAGGGTGCTCAGTGCTCAGTACTCAGCGTGCTGGGTGCTCAGTCCTCAGGGTCCTCGGTGCTCAGTACTCAGGGTGCTCAGTGCTCAGTACTCAGCGTGCTTTGTGCTCAGTGCTCAGGGTGCTGGGTGCTCAGTACTCAGGGTGCTGGGTGCTCAGTACTCAGGGTGCTGGGTGCTCAGTACTCAGGGTGCTGGGTGCTCAGTGCTCGGGGTGCTCGGTGATCAGTACTAAGAGTGCTGGGTGCTCAGTGCTCAGGGTACTGGGTACTCAGTACTCAGGGTGCTGTGTGCTCAGTGCTCAGGGTGCTGGGTGCTCAGTGCCCAGGGTGCTGGGTGCTCAGTGCTCGGGGTGCTGGGTGCTCAGTGCTCAGTGCTCAGGGTGCTGGGTGCTCAGTGCTCAGTGTGCTGGGTGCTCAGTGCTAGGGGTGCTGGGTGCTCAGTGCTCGGGGTGCTGGGTGCTCAGTGCTCGGGGTGCTGGGTGCTCAGTACTCAGGGTGCTGGGTGCTCAGTACTCAGTGTGTTCGGTGCTCAGTACTCAGGGTGCTCAGTTCTCAGTACTCAGGGTGCTGGGTGCTCAGTGCTCGGGGTGCTGGGTGCTCAGTACTCGGGGTACTGTGTGCTCAGTACTCAGGGTGCTGGGTGCTCAGTGCTCAGGGTGCTGGGTGCTCAGTACTCAGTGTGCTGGGTGCTCAGTACTTAGGGGGCTCGGTCCTCAGTACTCAGGTTGCTGAGTGCTCAGGGTGCTTGGTACTCAGTACTCAGGGTGCTGGGTGCTCAGTACTCAGGGTGCTGGGTGCTCAGTGCTCAGGGTGCTGGGTGCTCAGTACTCAGGGTGCTGGGTGCTCAGTACTCAGGGTGCTGGGTGCTCAGTGCTCGGGGTGCTGGGTGCTCAGTGCTCGGGGTGCTGGGGGCTCAGTGCTCGGGGTGCTGGGTGCTCAGTGCTCGGGGCGCTGGGTGCTCTGTGCTCGGGGTGCTCGGAGCTCAGTACTCAGGGTGCTGGGTGCTCAGTCCTCGGGGTGCTCGGTGCTCAGTACTCAGGGTGCTGGGTGCTTAGTGCTCGGGGTGCTCGGTGCTCAGTAAGTTGGGTGCTCACTACTCAGGGTGATGGTTGCTCAGTGCTCAGGGTGCTGGGTGCTCAGTGCTCAGGATGCTGGGTGCTCTGTGCTCAGGGTGCTGGGTGCTCAGTACTCAGGGTGCTGGGTGCACAGTGCTCGGGGTGCAGGTTGCTCAGTGCTCAGGGTGCTGGGTGCTCAGGGCTCAGGGTGTTGGGTGCTCAGTACTCGGGGTGCTGGGTGCTCAGTACTCAGGGTGCTGCGTGCTCAGTACTCAGGGTGCTGGGTGATCAGTACTCGGGTGCTGGGTGCTCAGTGCTCAGGGTGCTGGGTGCTCAGTGCTCGGGGTGCTGGGTTCTCATTGCTCAGTACTCAGGGTGCTGGGTGCTCAGTGCTCGGGGTGCTGGGTGCTCAGTGCTCAGTACTCAGGGTGCTGGGTGCTCAGTGCTCAGGGTGCTGGGTGCTCAGTACTCAGGGTGCTCAGTGCTCAGTGTGCTGTGTGCTCAGTGCTCGGGGTGCTGGGTGCTCAGTCCTCAGGGTGCTGGGTGCTCAGTGATCAGGGTGCTCGGTGCTCAGTGCTCAGGGTGCTGGGTGCTCAGTACTCAGGGTGCTGGGTGCTCAGTGCTCGGGGTGCTGGGTGCTCAGTACTCAGGGTGCTGGGTGCTCACTGCTCAGGGTGCTGGGTGCTCAGTGCTCAGGGTGCTCGGTGCTTTGTACTCAGGGTACTCGGTGCTCGGGGTGCTGGGTGCTCAGTGCTCGGGGTGCTGTGTGCTCAGTGCTCGGGGTGCTGGGTGCTCAGTGCTCGGGGTGCTGGGTGCTCAGTGCTCGGGGTGCTGGGTGCTCAGTACTCGGGGTGCTCGGTGCTCAGTACTCGGGTTGCTGGGTGCTCAGTGCTCAGGGTGCTGGGTGCTCAGTACTCAGGGACCTGGGTGCTCGGTGCTCAGTACGCTGGGTGCTCAGTACTCAGGGTGCTGGCTGCTGAGTACTCAGGGTGCTCGGTGCTCAGTACTCAGGGTGCTGGGTGCTCAGTGCTCGCGGTGCTGGGTGCTCATTACTCAGGGTGCTGGGTGCTCAGTACACAGGGTGCTCAGTGCTCGGGGTGCTGGGTGCTCAGTACTCAGGGTGCTGGGTGCTCAGTGCTCGGGGTGCTGGGTGCTCAGTGCTCGGGGTGCTGGGTGCTCAGTACTCAGGGTGCTGGGTGCTCAGTACTCAGGGTGCTGGGTGCTCAGTGCTCGGGGTGCTGGGTGCTCAGTGCTCGGGGTGCTGGGGGCTCAGTGCTCGCGGTGCTGGGTGCTCAGTGCTCAGGGTGCTGGGTGCTCAGTACTCAGGGTGCTGGGTGCTCAGTACTCAGGGTGCTGGGTGCTCAGTGCTCGGGGTGCTGGGTGCTCAGTGCTCGGGGTGCTGGGGGCTCAGTGCTCGCGGTGCTGGGTGCTCAGTGCTCGGGGCGCTGGGTGCTCTGTGCTCGGGGTGCTCAGAGCTCAGTACTCAGGGTGCTGGGTGCTCAGTGCTCGGGGTGCTCGGTGCTCAGTACTTAGGGTGCTCTGTGCTTAGTGCTCGGGGTGCTCGGTGCTCAGTAAGTTGGGTGCTCACTACTCAGGGTGCTGGGTGCTCAGTGCTCAGGGTGCTGGGTGCTCAGTGCTCAGTACTCAGGGTGCTGGGTGCTCAGTGCTCGGGGTGCTGGGTTCTCAGTGCTCAGTACTCAGGGTGCTTGGTGCTCAGTGCTCAGGGTGCTGGGTGCTCAGTGCTCAGGGTGCTGGGTGCTCAGTGCTCAGGGTGCTGGGTACTCAGTGCTCAGGGAGCTGGGTACTCAGTGCTCGGGGTGCTGGGTGCTCAATACTCAGGGTGCTGGGTGCTCAGTACTCAGGGTGCTGGGTGATCAGTACTCGGGTGCTGGGTGCTCAGTGCTCAGGGTGCTGGGTGCTCAGTGCTCGGGGTGCTGGGTTCTCATTGCTCAGTACTCAGGGTGCTGGGTGCTCAGTGCTCGGGGTGCTGGGTGCTCAGTGCTCAGTACTCAGGGTGCTGGGTGCTCAGTGCTCAGGGTGCTTGGTGCTCAGTGCTCAGGGTGCTCGGTGCTCAGTGCTCGCGGTGCTGGGTGCTCATTACTCAGGGTGCTGGGTGCTCAGTGATCGGGGTGCTGGGTGCTCAGTACTCAGGGTGCTCAGTGCTCGGGGAGCTCGGTGCTCAGTACTCAGGGTGCTGGGTGCTCAGTACTCAGTGCTCGGGGTGCTGGGTGCTCCGTGCTCGGGGTGCTGGGTGCTCAGTGCTCTGGGTGCTTAGTGCTCAGTACTAAGGGTGCTGGGTGCTCAGTACTCAGGGTGCTCAGTGCTCGGGGTGCTGGGTGCTCAGTACTCAGGGTGCTGTGTGCTCAGTACTCAGGGTGCTGGGTGCTCATTCTCGGGGTGCTGGGTGCTCAGTGCTCGGGGTGCTGGGTGCTCAGTACTCAGGGTGCTGGGTGCTCAGTGCTCGGGGTGCTTGGTGCTCAGTACTAAGGGTGCTGGGGGCTCAGTACTCAGGGTGCTGGGTGCTCAGTACTCAGGGTGATCTGTTCTCAGTACTCAGGGTGCTGGGTGCTCAGTGCTCGGGGTGCTGGGTGCACAGTGCCCAGGGTGCTGGGTGCTCAGTGCTCAGCGTGCTCAGTACTCAGGGTGCTGTGTGTTCAGTGCTCAGGGTGCTGGGTGCTCAGTGATCGGGGTGCTGGGTGCTCAGTACTCAGGGTGCTCAGTGCTCGGGGAGCTCGGTGCTCAGTACTCAGGGTGCTGGGTGCTCAGTACTCAGTGCTCGGGGTCCTGGGTGCTCCGTGCTCGGGTTGCTGGGTGCTCAGTCCTCTGGGTGCTTAGTGCTCAGTACTCAGGGTGCTGGGTGCTCAGTACTCAGGGTGCTCAGTGCTCGGGGTGCTGGGTGCTCAGTACTCAGGGTGCTGGGTGCTCAGTACTCAGGGTGCTGGGTGCTCAGTGCTCAGGGTCCTCGGTGCTCAGTACTCAGGGTGCTCAGTGCTCATTACTCAGCGTGCTTTGTGTTCAGTGCTCAGGGTGCTGGGTGCTCAGTACTCAGTGTGCTTGGTGCTCAGTACTCAGGGTGCTGGGGGCTCAGTACTCAGGGTGCTGGGTGCTCAGTACTCAGGGTGCTGGGTGCTCAGTACTCAGGGTGCTGGGTGCTCAGTGCTCGGGGTGCTGGGGGCTCAGTGCTCGCGGTGCTGGGTGCTCAGTGCTCAGGGTGCTGGGTGCTCAGTACTCAGGGTGCTGGGTGCTCAGTACACAGGGTGCTCAGTGCTCGGGGTGCTGGGTGCTCAGTACTCAGGGTGCTGGGTGCTCAGTGCTCGGGGTGCTGGGTGCTCAGTGCTCGGGGTGCTGGGTGCTCAGTACTCAGGGTGCTGGGTGCTCAGTACTCAGGGTGCTGGGTGCTCAGTGCTCGGGGTGCTGGGTGCTCAGTGCTCGGGGTGCTGGGGGCTCAGTGCTCGCGGTGCTGGGTGCTCAGTGCTCAGGGTGCTGGGTGCTCAGTACTCAGGGTGCTGGGTGCTCAGTACTCAGGGTGCTGGGTGCTCAGTGCTCGGGGTGCTGGGTGCTCAGTGCTCGGGGTGCTGGGGGCTCAGTGCTCGCGGTGCTGGGTGCTCAGTTCTCGGGGCGCTGGGTGCTCTGTGCTCGGGGTGCTCAGAGCTCAGTACTCAGGGTGCTGGGTGCTCAGTGCTCGGGGTGCTCGGTGCTCAGTACTTAGGGTGCTCTGTGCTTAGTGCTCGGGGTGCTCGGTGCTCAGTAAGTTGGGTGCTCACTACTCAGGGTGCTGGGTGCTCAGTGCTCAGGGTGCTGGGTGCTCAGTGCTCAGTACTCAGGGTGCTGGGTGCTCAGTGCTCGGGGTGCTGGGTTCTCAGTGCTCAGTACTCAGGGTGCTTGGTGCTCAGTGCTCAGGGTGCTGGGTGCTCAGTGCTCAGGGTGCTGGGTACTCAGTGCTCAGGGAGCTGGGTACTCAGTGCTCGGGGTGCTGGGTGCTCAGTACTCAGGGTGCTGGGTGCTCAGTACTCAGGGTGCTGGGTGATCAGTACTCGGGTGCTGGGTGCTCAGTGCTCAGGGTGCTGGGTGCTCAGTGCTCGGGGTGCTGGGTTCTCATTGCTCAGTACTCAGGGTGCTGGGTGCTCAGTGCTCGGGGTGCTGGGTGCTCAGTGCTCAGTACTCAGGGTGCTGGGTGCTCAGTGCTCAGGGTGCTTGGTGCTCAGTGCTCAGGGTGCTCGGTGCTCAGTGCTCGCGGTGCTGGGTGCTCATTACTCAGGGTGCTGGGTGCTCAGTGATCGGGGTGCTGGGTGCTCAGTACTCAGGGTGCTCAGTGCTCGGGGAGCTCGGTGCTCAGTACTCAGGGTGCTGGGTGCTCAGTACTCAGTGCTCGGGGTGCTGGGTGCTCCGTGCTCGGGGTGCTGGGTGCTCAGTGCTCTGGGTGCTTAGTGCTCAGTACTAAGGGTGCTGGGTGCTCAGTACTCAGGGTGCTCAGTGCTCGGGGTGCTGGGTGCTCAGTACTCAGGGTGCTGTGTGCTCAGTACTCAGGGTGCTGGGTGCTCATTCTCGGGGTGCTGGGTGCTCAGTGCTCGGGGTGCTGGGTGCTCAGTACTCAGGGTGCTGGGTGCTCAGTGCTCGGGGTGCTTGGTGCTCAGTACTAAGGGTGCTGGGGGCTCAGTACTCAGGGTGCTGGGTGCTCAGTACTCAGGGTGATCTGTTCTCAGTACTCAGGGTGCTGGGTGCTCAGTGCTCGGGGTGCTGGGTGCACAGTGCCCAGGGTGCTGGGTGCTCAGTGCTCAGCGTGCTCAGTACTCAGGGTGCTGTGTGTTCAGTGCTCAGGGTGCTGGGTGCTCAGTGATCGGGGTGCTGGGTGCTCAGTACTCAGGGTGCTCAGTGCTCGGGGAGCTCGGTGCTCAGTACTCAGGGTGCTGGGTGCTCAGTACTCAGTGCTCGGGGTCCTGGGTGCTCCGTGCTCGGGTTGCTGGGTGCTCAGTCCTCTGGGTGCTTAGTGCTCAGTACTCAGGGTGCTGGGTGCTCAGTACTCAGGGTGCTCAGTGCTCGGGGTGCTGGGTGCTCAGTACTCAGGGTGCTGGGTGCTCAGTACTCAGGGTGCTGGGTGCTCAGTGCTCAGGGTCCTCGGTGCTCAGTACTCAGGGTGCTCAGTGCTCATTACTCAGCGTGCTTTGTGTTCAGTGCTCAGGGTGCTGGGTGCTCAGTACTCAGTGTGCTTGGTGCTCAGTACTCAGGGTGCTGGGGGCTCAGTACTCAGGGTGCTGGGTGCTCAGTACTCAGGGTGCTGGGTGCTCAGTACTCAGGGTGCTGGGTGCTCAGTACTCAGGGTGCTGGGGGCTCAGTACTCAGGGTGCTGGGTGCTCAGTACTCAGGGTGCTCGGTTCTCAGTACTCAGGGTGCTGGGTGCTCAGTGCTCGGGGTGCTTGGTGCTCAGTACTAAGGGGGCTGGGGGCTCAGTACTCAGGGTGCTGGGTGCTCAGTACTCAGGGTGATCTGTTCTCAGTACTCAGGGTGCTGGGTGCTCAGTGCTCGGGGTGCTGTGTGCACAGTGCCCAGGGTGCTGGGTGCTCAGTGCTCAGCGTGCTCAGTACTCAGGGTGCTGTGTGTTCAGTGCTCAGGGTACTGGGTGCTCAGTACTCAGGGTGCTTGGTGCTCAGTACTCAGGGTGCTGGGTGCTCAGTACTCGGGGTGCTGGGTGCTCAGTACTCGGGGTGCTGGGTGCACAGTGCTCAGGGTGCTGGGTGCTCAGTGCTCGGGGTGCTGGGTGCTCAGTGCTCAGGCTGCTGGCTGCTCAGTGCTCTGGGTGCTGGGTGCTCAGTACTCAGGGTGCTCAGTGCTCAGTACTCAGCGTGCTGGGTGCTCAGTCCTCAGGGTCCTCGGTGCTCAGTACTCAGGGTGCTCAGTGCTCAGTACTCAGCGTGCTTTGTGCTCAGTGCTCAGGGTGCTGGGTGCTCAGTACTCAGGGTGCTGGGTGCTCAGTACTCAGGGTGCTGGGTGCTCAGTACTCAGGGTGCTGGGTGCTCAGTGCTCGGGGTGCTCGGTGATCAGTACTAAGAGTGCTGGGTGCTCAGTGCTCAGGGTACTGGGTACTCAGTACTCAGGGTGCTGTGTGCTCAGTGCTCAGGGTGCTGGGTGCTCAGTGCCCAGGGTGCTGGGTGCTCAGTGCTCGGGGTGCTGGGTGCTCAGTGCTCAGTGCTCAGGGTGCTGGGTGCTCAGTGCTCAGTGTGCTGGGTGCTCAGTGCTAGGGGTGCTGGGTGCTCAGTGCTCGGGGTGCTGGGTGCTCAGTGCTCGGGGTGCTGGGTGCTCAGTACTCAGGGTGCTGGGTGCTCAGTACTCAGTGTGTTCGGTGCTCAGTACTCAGGGTGCTCAGTTCTCAGTACTCAGGGTGCTGGGTGCTCAGTGCTCGGGGTGCTGGGTGCTCAGTACTCGGGGTACTGTGTGCTCAGTACTCAGGGTGCTGGGTGCTCAGTGCTCAGGGTGCTGGGTGCTCAGTACTCAGTGTGCTGGGTGCTCAGTACTTAGGGGGCTCGGTCCTCAGTACTCAGGTTGCTGAGTGCTCAGGGTGCTTGGTACTCAGTACTCAGGGTGCTGGGTGCTCAGTACTCAGGGTGCTGGGTGCTCAGTGCTCAGGGTGCTGGGTGCTCAGTACTCAGGGTGCTGGGTGCTCAGTACTCAGGGTGCTGGGTGCTCAGTGCTCGGGGTGCTGGGTGCTCAGTGCTCGGGGTGCTGGGGGCTCAGTGCTCGGGGTGCTGGGTGCTCAGTGCTCGGGGCGCTGGGTGCTCTGTGCTCGGGGTGCTCGGAGCTCAGTACTCAGGGTGCTGGGTGCTCAGTCCTCGGGGTGCTCGGTGCTCAGTACTCAGGGTGCTGGGTGCTTAGTGCTCGGGGTGCTCGGTGCTCAGTAAGTTGGGTGCTCACTACTCAGGGTGATGGGTGCTCAGTGCTCAGGGTGCTGGGTGCTCAGTGCTCAGGATGCTGGGTGCTCTGTGCTCAGGGTGCTGGGTGCTCAGTACTCAGGGTGCTGGGTGCACAGTGCTCGGGGTGCAGGTTGCTCAGTGCTCAGGGTGCTGGGTGCTCAGGGCTCAGGGTGTTGGGTGCTCAGTACTCGGGGTGCTGGGTGCTCAGTACTCAGGGTGCTGCGTGCTCAGTACTCAGGGTGCTGGGTGATCAGTACTCGGGTGCTGGGTGCTCAGTGCTCAGGGTGCTGGGTGCTCAGTGCTCGGGGTGCTGGGTGCTCAGTACTCAGGGTGCTGCGTGCTCAGTACTCAGGGGGCTGGGTGATCAGTACTCGGGTGCTGGGTGCTCAGTGCTCAGGGTGCTGGGTGCTCAGTGCTCGGGGTGCTGGGTGCTCATTGCTCAGTACTCAGGGTGCTGGGTGCTCAGTGCTCGGGGTGCTGGGTGCTCAGTGCTCAGTACTCAGGGTGCTGGGTGCTCAGTGCTCAGGGTGCTGGGTACTCAGTGCTCAGGGTGCTGGGTGCTCAGTGCTCAGGGTGCTGGGTGCTCAGTGCTCAGGGTGCTGGGTACTCAGTGCTCAGGGTGCTCGGTGGTCAGTACTCGGGGTGCTGGGAGCTCAGTGCTCGGGGTGCTGGGTGCTCAGTGCTCAGTACTCAGGGTGCTGGGTGCTCAGTGCTCGGGGTGCTGGGTGCTCAGTACTCAGGGTGCTGGGTGCTGAGTGCTCGGGGTGCTGGGTGCTCAGTGCTCATGGTGCTGGGTGCTCAGTGATCGGGGTGCTGGGTGCTCAGTACTCAGGGTGCTCAGTGCTCGGGGAGCTCGGTGCTCAGTACTCAGGGTGCTGGGTGCTCAGTACTCAGTGCTCGGGGTCCTGGGTGCTCCGTGCTCGGGGTGCTGGGTGCTCAGTGCTCTGGGTGCTTAGTGCTCAGTACTCAGGGTGCTGGGTGCTCAGTACTCAGGGTGCTCAGTGCTCGGGGTGCTGGGTGCTCAGTACTCAGGGTGCTGGGTGCTCAGTACTCAGGGTGCTGGGTGCTCAGTGCTCAGGGTCCTCGGTGCTCAGTACTCAGGGTGCTCAGTGCTCATTACTCAGCGTGCTTTGTGTTCAGTGCTCAGGGTGCTGGGTGCTCAGTACTCAGTGTGCTGGGTGCTCAGTACTCAGGGTGCTGGGGGCTCAGTACTCAGGGTGCTGGGTGCTCAGTACTCAGGGTGCTGGGTGCTCAGTACTCAGGGTGCTGGGTGCTCAGTACTCAGGGTGCTGGGGGCTCAGTACTCAGGGTGCTGGGTGCTCAGTCCTCGGGGTGCTCGGTGCTCAGTACTCAGGGTGCTGGGTGCTTTGTGCTCGGGGTGCTCGGTGCTCAGTAAGTTGGGTGCTCACTACTCAGGGTGCTGGGTGCTCAGTGCTCAGGGTGCTGGGTGCTCAGTGCTCAGGATGCTGGGTGCTCAGTGCTCAGGGTGCTCGGTGCTCAGTACTCAGGGTGCTGGGTGCACAGTGCTCGGGGTGCTGGGTGCTCAGTACTCAGGGTGCTGGGTGCACAGTGCTCAGGGTGCAGGTTGCTCAGTGCTCAGGGTGCTGGGTGCTCAGTGCTCAGGGTGTTGGGTGCTCAGTACTAGGGGTGCTGGGTGCTCAGTACTCAGGGTGCTGCGTGCTCAGTACTCAGGGTGCTGGGTGATCAGTACTCGGGTGCTGGGTGCTCAGTGCTCAGGGTGCTGGGTGCTCAGTGCTCGGGGTGCTGGGTGCTCAGTACTCAGGGTGCTGCGTGCTCAGTACTCAGGGGGCTGGGTGATCAGTACTCGGGTGCTGGGTGCTCAGTGCTCAGGGTGCTGGGTGCTCAGTGCTCGGGGTGCTGGGTGCTCATTGCTCAGTACTCAGGGTGCTGGGTGCTCAGTGCTCGGGGTGCTGGGTGCTCAGTGCTCAGTACTCAGGGTGCTGGGTGCTCAGTGCTCAGGGTGCTGGGCACTCAGTGCTCAGGGTGCTGGGTGCTCAGTGCTCAGGGTGCTGGGTGCTCAGTGCTCAGGGTGCTGGGTACTCAGTGCTCAGGGTGCTCGGTGGTCAGTACTCGGGGTGCTGGGAGCTCAGTGCTCGGGGTGCTGGGTGCTCAGTGCTCAGTACTCAGGGTGCTGGGTGCTCAGTGCTCGGGGTGCTGGGTGCTCAGTACTCAGGGTGCTGGGTGCTGAGTGCTCGGGGTGCTGGGTGCTCAGTGCTCATGGTGCTGGGTGCTCAGTGATCGGGGTGCTGGGTGCTCAGTACTCAGGGTGCTCAGTGCTCGGGGAGCTCGGTGCTCAGTACTCAGGGTGCTGGGTGCTCAGTACTCAGTGCTCGGGGTCCTGGGTGCTCCGTGCTCGGGGTGCTGGGTGCTCAGTTCTCTGGGTGCTTAGTGCTCAGTACTCAGGGTGCTGGGTGCTCAGTACTCAGGGTGCTCAGTGCTCGGGGTGCTGGGTGCTCAGTACTCAGGGTGCTGGGTGCTCAGTACTCAGGGTGCTGGGTGCTCAGTGCTCAGGGTCCTCGGGGCTCAGTACTCAGGGTGCTCAGTGCTCATTACTCAGCGTGCTTTGTGTTCAGTGCTCAGGGTGCTGGGTGCTCAGTACTCAGTGTGCTGGGTGCTCAGTACTCAGGGTGCTGGGGGCTCAGTACTCAGGGTGCTGGGTGCTCAGTACTCAGGGTGCTGGGTGCTCAGTACTCAGGGTGCTGGGTGCTCAGTACTCAGGGTGCTGGGGGCTCAGTACTCAGGGTGCTGGGTGCTCAGTACTCAGGGTGCTCGGTTCTCAGTACTCAGGGTGCTGGGTGCTCAGTGCTCGGGGTGCTTGGTGCTCAGTACTAAGGGTGCTGGGGGCTCAGTACTCAGGGTGCTGGGTGCTCAGTACTCAGGGTGATCTGTTCTCAGTACTCAGGGTGCTGGGTGCTCAGTGCTCGGGGTGCTGTGTGCACAGTGCCCAGGGTGCTGGGTGCTCAGTGCTCAGCGTGCTCAGTACTCAGGGTGCTGTGTGTTCAGTGCTCAGGGTACTGGGTGCTCAGTACTCAGGGTGCTTGGTGCTCAGTACTCAGGGTGCTGGGTGCTCAGTACTCGGGGTGCTGGGTGCTCAGTACTCGGGGTGCTGGGTGCACAGTGCTCAGGGTGCTGGGTGCTCAGTGCTCGGGGTGCTGGGTGCTCAGTGCTCAGGCTGCTGGCTGCTCAGTGCTCTGGGTGCTGGGTGCTCAGTACTCAGGGTGCTCAGTGCTCAGTACTCAGCGTGCTGGGTGCTCAGTCCTCAGGGTCCTCGGTGCTCAGTACTCAGGGTGCTCAGTGCTCAGTACTCAGCGTGCTTTGTGCTCAGTGCTCAGGGTGCTGGGTGCTCAGTACTCAGGGTGCTGGGTGCTCAGTACTCAGGGTGCTGGGTGCTCAGTACTCAGGGTGCTGTGTGCTCAGTGCTCGGGGTGCTCGGTGATCAGTACTAAGAGTGCTGGGTGCTCAGTGCTCAGGGTACTGGGTACTCAGTACTCAGGGTGCTGGGTGCTCAGTGCTCAGGGTGCTGGGTGCTCAGTGCCCAGGGTGCTGGGTGCTCAGTGCTCGGGGTGCTGGGTGCTCAGTGCTCAGGGTGCTGGGTGCTCAGTGCTCAGTGCTCAGGGTGCTGGGTGCTCAGTGCTCAGGGTGCTGGGTGCTCAGTGCTAGGGGTGCTGGGTGCTCAGTGCTCGGGGTGCTGGGTGCTCAGTGCTCGGGGTGCTGGGTGCTCAGTACTCAGGGTGCTGGGTGCTCAGTACTCAGTGTGTTCGGTGCTCAGTACTCAGGGTGCTCAGTGCTCAGTACTCAGGGTGCTGGGTGCTCAGTGCTCGGGGTGCTGGGTGCTCAGTACTCGGGGTACTGTGTGATCAGTACTCAGGGTGCTGGGTGCTCAGTGCTCAGGGTGCTGGGTGCTCAGTACTCAGTTTGCTGGGTGCTCAGTACTTAGGGGGCTCGGTCCTCAGTACTCAGGTTGCTGAGTGCTCAGGGTGCTGGGTATTCAGTACTCAGGGTGCTGGGTGCTCAGTACTCAGGGTGCTGGGTGCTCAGTGCTCAGGGTGCTGGGTGCTCAGTACTCAGGGTGCTGGGTGCTCAGTACTCAGGGTG
The DNA here is from genome assembly GCF_018167655.1 of Microtus oregoni. Taxonomy (NCBI): domain Eukaryota; kingdom Metazoa; phylum Chordata; class Mammalia; order Rodentia; family Cricetidae; genus Microtus; species Microtus oregoni. The sequence continues at coordinate 70,271 of NW_024543350.1, forward strand.
CTGGGTGCTCAGTGCTCGGGGTGCTGGGTGCTCAGTGCTCGGGGTGCTGGGGGCTCAGTGCTCGGGGTGCTGGGTGCTCAGTGCTCGGGGCGCTGGGTGCTCTGTGCTCGGGGTGCTCGGAGCTCAGTACTCAGGGTGCTGGGTGCTCAGTCCTCGGGGTGCTCGGTGCTCAGTACTCAGGGTGCTGGGTGCTTAGTGCTCGGGGTGCTCGGTGCTCAGTAAGTTGGGTGCTCACTACTCAGGGTGCTGGGTGCTCAGTGCTCAGGGTGCTGGGTGCTCAGTGCTCAGGATGCTGGGTGCTCAGTGCTCTGGGTGCTGGGTGCTCATTACTCAGGGTGCTGGGTGCACAGTGCTCGGGGTGCAGGTTGCTCAGTGCTCAGGGTGCTGGGTGCTCAGTGCTCAGGGTGTTGGGTGCTCAGTACTCGGGGTGCTGGGTGCTCAGTACTCAGGGTGCTGCGTGCTCAGTACTCAGGGTGCTGGGTGATCAGTACTCGGGTGCTGGGTGATCAGTGCTCAGGGTGCTGGGTGCTCAGTGCTCGGGGTGCTGGGTGCTCAGTACTCAGGGTGCTGCGTGCTCAGTACTCAGGGGGCTGGGTGATCAGTACTCGGGTGCTGGGTGCTCAGTGCTCAGGGTGCTGGGTGCTCAGTGCTCGGGGTGCTGGGTGCTCATTGCTCAGTACTCAGGGTGCTGGGTGCTCAGTGCTCGGGTTGCTGGGTGCTCAGTGCTCAGTACTCAGGGTGCTGGGTGCTCAGTGCTCAGGGTGCTGGGTACTCAGTGCTCAGGGTGCTGGGTGCTCAGTGCTCAGGGTGCTGGGTGCTCAGTGCTCAGGGTGCTGGGTGCTCAGTACTCAGGGTGCTGCGTGCTCAGTACTCAGGGGGCTGGGTGATCAGTACTCGGGTGCTGGGTGCTCAGTGCTCAGGGTGCTGGGTGCTCAGTGCTCAGGGTGCTGGGTGCTCATTGCTCAGTACTCAGGGTGCTGGGTGCTCAGTGCTCGGGGTGCTGGGTGCTCAGTGCTCAGTACTCAGGGTGCTGGGTGCTCAGTGCTCAGGGTGCTGGGTACTCATTGCTCAGGGTGCTGGGTGCTCAGTGCTCAGGGTGCTGGGTGCTCAGTGCTCAGGGTGCTGGGTACTCAGTGCTCAGGGTGCTCGGTGGTCAGTACTCGGGGTGCTGGGAGCTCAGTGCTCGGGGTGCTGGGTGCTCAGTGCTCAGTACTCAGGGTGCTGGGTGGTCAGTGCTCGGGGTGCTGGGTGCTCAGTACTCAGGGTGCTGGGTGCTGAGTGCTCAGGGTGCTGGGTGCTCAGTGCTCATGGTGCTGGGTGCTCAGTGATCGGGGTGCTGGGTGCTCAGTACTCAGGGTGCTCAGTGCTCAGGGAGCTCGGTGCTCAGTACTCAGGGTGCTGGGTGCTCAGTACTCAGTGCTCGGGGTCCTGGGTGCTCCGTGCTCGGGGTGCTGGGTGCTCAGTGCTCTGGGTGCTTAGTGCTCAGTACTCAGGGTGCTGGGTGCTCAGTACTCAGGGTGCTCAGTGCTCGGGGTGCTGGGTGCTCAGTACTCAGGGTGCTGGGTGCTCAGTACTCAGGGTGCTGGGTGCTCAGTGCTCAGGGTCCTCGGTGCTCAGTACTCAGGGTGCTCAGTGCTCATTACTCAGCGTGCTTTGTGTTCAGTGCTCAGGGTGCTGGGTGCTCAGTACTCAGTGTGCTGGGTGCTCAGTACTCAGGGTGCTGGGGGCTCAGTACTCAGGGTGCTGGGTGCTCAGTACTCAGGGTGCTGTGTGCTCAGTACTCAGGGTGCTGGGTGCTCAGTACTCAGGGTGCTGGGGGCTCAGTACTCAGGGTGCTGGGTGCTCAGTACTCAGGGTGCTCGGTTCTCAGTACTCAGGGTGCTGGGTGCTCAGTGCTCGGGGTGCTTGGTGCTCAGTACTAAGGGTGCTGGGGGCTCAGTACTCAGGGTGATCTGTTCTCAGTACTCAGGGTGCTGGGTGCTCAGTGCTCGGGGTGCTGGGTGCACAGTGCCCAGGTTGCTGGGTGCTCAGTGCTCAGCGTGCTCAGTACTCAGGGTGCTGTGTGTTCAGTGCTCAGGGTACTGGGTGCTCAGTACTCAGGGTGCTTGGTGCTCAGTACTCAGGGTGCTGGGTGCTCAGTACTCGGGGTGCTGGGTGCTCAGTACTCGGGGTGCTGGGTGCACAGTGCTCAGGGTGCTGGGTGCTCAGTGCTCAGGGTGCTGGGTGCTCAGTGCTCAGGCTGCTGGCTGCTCAGTGCTCTGGGTGCTGGGTGCTCAGTACTCAGGGTGCTCAGTGCTCAGTACTCAGCGTGCTGGGTGCTCAGTCCTCAGGGTCCTCGGTGCTCAGTACTCAGGGTGCTCAGTGCTCAGTACTCAGCGTGCTTTGTGCTCAGTGCTCAGGGTGCTGGGTGCTCAGTACTCAGGGTGCTGGGTGCTCAGTACTCAGGGTGCTGGGTGCTCAGTACTCAGGGTGCTGTGTGCTCAGTGCTCGGGGTGCTCGGTGATCAGTACTAAGAGTGCTGGGTGCTCAGTGCTCAGGGTACTGGGTACTCAGTACTCAGAGTGCTGGGTGCTCAGTGCTCAGGGTGCTGGGTGCTCAGTGCCCAGGGTGCTGGGTGCTCAGTGCTCGGGGTGCTGGGTGCTCAGTGCTCAGGGTGCTGGGTGCTCAGTGCTCAGTGCTCAGGGTGCTGGGTGCTCAGTGCTCAGGGTGCTGGGTGCTCAGTGCTAGGGGTGCTGGGTGCTCAGTGCTCGGGGTGCTGGGTGCTCAGTGCTCGGGGTGCTGGGTGCTCAGTACTCAGGTTGCTGGGTGCTCAGTACTCAGTGTGTTCGGTGCTCAGTACTCAGGGTGCTCAGTGCTCAGTACTCAGGGTGCTGGGTGCTCAGTGCTCGGAGTGCTGGGTGCTCAGTACTCGGGGTACTGTGTGCTCAGTACTCAGGGTGCTGGGTGCTCAGTGCTCAGGGTGCTGGGTGCTCAGTACTCAGTGTGCTGGGTGCTCAGTAATTAGGGGGCTCGGTCATCAGTACTCAGGTTGCTGAGTGCTCGGGGTGCTGGGTACTCAGTACTCAGGGTGCTGGGTGCTCAGTACTCAGGGTGCTGGGTGCTCAGTGCTCAGGGTGCTGGGTGCTCAGTACTCAGGGTGCTGGGTGCTCAGTACTCAGGGTGCTGGGTTCTCAGTGCTCGGTGTGCTGGGTGCTCAGTGCTCGGGGTGCTGGGGGCTCAGTGCTCGGGGTGCTGGGTGCTCAGTGCTCGGGGCGCTGGGTGCTCTGTGCTCGGGGTGCTCAGAGCTCAGTACTCAGGGTGCTGGGTGCTCAGTCCTCGGGGTGCTCGGTGCTCAGTACTCAGGGTGCTGGGTGCTTAGTGCTCGGGGTGCTCGGTGCTCAGTAAGTTGGGTGCTCACTACTCAGGGTGCTGGGTGCTCAGTGCTCAGGGTGCTGGGTGCTCAGTGCTCAGGATGCTGGGTGCTCAGTGCTCAGGGTGCTGGGTGCTCAGTACTCAGGGTGCTGGGTGCACAGTGCTCGGGGTGCAGGTTGCTCAGTGCTCAGGGTGCTTGGTGCTCAGTGCTCAGTGTGTTGGGTGCTCAGTACTCGGGGTGCTGGGTGCTCAGTACTCAGGGTGCTGCGTGCTCAGTACTCAGGGTGCTGGGTGATCAGTACTCGGGTGCTGGGTGCTCAGTGCTCAGGGTGCTGGGTGCTCAGTGCTCGGGGTGCTGGGTGCTCAGTACTCAGGGTGCTGCGTGCTCAGTACTCAGGGGGCTGGGTGATCAGTACTCGGGTGCTGGGTGCTCAGTGCTCAGGGTGCTGGGTGCTCAGTGCTCGGGGTGCTGGGTGCTCATTGCTCAGTACTCAGGGTGCTGGGTGCTCAGTGCTCGGGGTGCTGGGTGCTCAGTGCTCAGTACTCAGGGTGCTGGGTGCTCAGTGCTCAGGGTGCTGGGTACTCAGTGCTCAGGGTGCTGGGTGCTCAGTGCTCAGGGTGCTGGGTGCTCAGTGCTCAGGGTGCTGGGTACTCAGTGCTCAGGGTGCTCGGTGGTCAGTACTCGGGGTGCTGGGAGCTCAGTGCTCGGGGTGCTGGGTGCTCAGTGCTCAGTACTCAGGGTGCTGGGTGCTCAGTGCTCGGGGTGCTGGGTGCTGAGTACTCAGGGTGCTGGGTCCTCAGTGCTCAGGGTGCTGGGTGCTCAGTACTCAGTGTGCTCAGTGCTCAGGGTGCTGGGTGCTCAGAACTCAGGGTGCTGGGTGCTCAGTACTCAGGGTGCTGGGTGCTCAGTACTCAGAGTGCTTGGTGCTCAGTACTCAGGGTGCTGGGTGCTCAGTGCTCAGGGTGCTCGGTGCTCAGTACTCATGGTGCTGGGTGCTCATTCTCGGGGTGCTGGGTGCTCAGTACTCAGGTTGCTCAGTACTCTGGGTGCTCGGTGCTCAGTACTCAGGGTGCTCGGTGCTCAGTTCTCAGGGTGCTCGGTGCTCAGTGTTTGGGGTGCTGGGTGCTCAGTACTCAGGGTGCTGGGTGCTCAGTGCTCAGGGTGCTGGGTGCTCAGTACTCAGGGTGCTCGGTGCTCAGGACGCAGGGTGCTCAGTGCTCAGTACTCAGCGTGCTGGGTACTCAGTGCTCAGGGTGCTCGGTGGTCAGTACTCGGGGTGCTGGGAGCTCAGTGCTCGGGGTGCTGGGTGCTCAGGGCTCAGTACTCAGGGTGCTGGGTGCTCAGTGCTCAGGCTGCTGGCTGCTCAGTGCTCAGGGTGCTGGGTGCTCAGTACTCAGGGTGCTCAGTGCTCAGTACTCAGCGTGCTGGGTGCTCAGTCCTCAGGGTCCTCGGTGCTCAGTACTCAGGGTGCTCAGTGCTCAGTACTCAGCGTGCTTTGTGCTGAGTACTCAGGGTGCTGGGTGCTCAGTACTCAGGGTGCTGGGTGCTCAGTACTCAGGGTGCTGGGTGCTCAGTGCTCGGGGTGCTCGGTGTTCAGTACTAAGAGTGCTGGGTGCTCAGTGCTCAGGGTACTGGGTACTCAGTACTCAGGGTGCTGGGTGCTCAGTGCTCAGGGTGCTGGGTACTCAGTGCTCAGGGTGCTGGTTGCTCAGTGCTCGGGGTGCTGGGTGCTCAGTGCTCAGGGTGCTGGGTGCTCAGTGCTCAGTGCTCAGGGTGCTGGGTGCTCAGTGCTCAGGGTGCTGGGTGCTCAGTGCTAGGGGTGCTGGGTGCTCAGTGCTCGGGGTGCTGGGTGCTCAGTGCTCGGGGTACTGTGTGCTCAGTACTCAGGGTGCTGGGTGCTCAGTACTCAGTGTGCTCAGTGCTCAGTACTCAGGGTGCTGGGTGCTCAGTGCTCGGGGTGCTGGGTGCTCAGTACTCGGGGTGCTGTGTGCTCAGTGCTCGGGGTGCTGGGTGCTCAGTGCTCGGGGTGCTGGGGGCTCAGTGCTCGGGGTGCTGGGTGCTCAGTGCTCGGGGCGCTGGGTGCTCTGTGCTCGGGGTGCTCGGAGCTCAGTACTCAGGGTGCTGGGTGCTCAGTCCTCGGGGTGCTCGGTGCTCAGTACTCAGGGTGCTGGGTGCTTAGTGCTCGGGGTGCTCGGTGCTCAGTAAGTTGGGTGCTCACTACTCAGGGTGCTGGGTGCTCAGTGCTCAGGGTGCTGGGTGCTCAGTGCTCAGGATGCTGGGTGCTCAGTGCTCTGGGTGCTGGGTGCTCATTACTCAGGGTGCTGGGTGCACAGTGCTCGGGGTGCAGGTTGCTCAGTGCTCAGGGTGCTGGGTGCTCAGTGCTCAGGGTGTTGGGTGCTCAGTACTCGGGGTGCTGGGTGCTCAGTACTCAGGGTGCTGCGTGCTCAGTACTCAGGGTGCTGGGTGATCAGTACTCGGGTGCTGGGTGATCAGTGCTCAGGGTGCTGGGTGCTCAGTGCTCGGGGTGCTGTGTGCTCAGTACTCAGGGTGCTGCGTGCTCAGTACTCAGGGGGCTGGGTGATCAGTACTCGGGTGCTGGGTGCCCAGTGCTCAGGGTGCTGGGTGCTCAGTGCTCGGGGTGCTGGGTGCTCATTGCTCAGTACTCAGGGTGCTGGGTGCTCAGTGCTCGGGTTGCTGGGTGCTCAGTGCTCAGTACTCAGGGTGCTGGGTGCTCAGTGCTCAGGGTGCTGGGTACTCAGTGCTCAGGGTGCTGGGTGCTCAGTGCTCAGGGTGCTGGGTGCTCAGTGCTCAGGGTGCTGGGTGCTCAGTACTCAGGGTGCTGCGTGCTCAGTACTCAGGGATCTGGGTGATCAGTACTCGGGTGCTGGGTGCTCAGTGCTCAGGGTGCTGGGTGCTCAGTGCTCAGGGTGCTGGGTGCTCATTGCTCAGTACTCAGGGTGCTGGGTGCTCAGTGCTCGGGGTGCTGGGTGCTCAGTGCTCAGTACTCAGGGTGCTGGGTGCTCAGTGCTCAGGGTGCTGGGTACTCATTGCTCAGGGTGCTGGGTGCTCAGTGCACAGGGTGCTGGGTGCTCAGTGCTCAGGGTGCTGGGTACTCAGTGCTCAGGGTGCTCGGTGGTCAGTACTCGGGGTGCTGGGAGCTCAGTGCTCGGGGTGCTGGGTGCTCAGTGCTCAGTACTCAGGGTGCTGGGTGGTCAGTGCTCGGGGTGCTGGGTGCTCAGTACTCAGGGTGCTGGGTGCTGAGTGCTCGGGGTGCTGGGTGCTCAGTGCTCATGGTGCTGGGTGCTCAGTGATCGGGGTGCTGGGTGCTCAGTACTCAGGGTGCTCAGTGCTCGGGGAGCTCGGTGCTCAGTACTCAGGGTGCTGGGTGCTCAGTACTCAGTGCTCGGGGTCCTGGGTGCTCCGTGCTCGGGGTGCTGGGTGCTCAGTGCTCTGGGTGCTTAGTGCTCAGTACTCAGGGTGCTGGGTGCTCAGTACTCAGGGTGCTCAGTGCTCGGGGTGCTGGGTGCTCAGTACTCAGGGTGCTGGGTGCTCAGTACTCAGGGTGCTGGGTGCTCAGTGCTCAGGGTCCTCGGTGCTCAGTACTCAGGGTGCTCAGTGCTCATTACTCAGCGTGCTTTGTGTTCAGTGCTCAGGGTGCTGGGTGCTCAGTACTCAGTGTGCTGGGTGCTCAGTACTCAGGGTGCTGGGGGCTCAGTACTCAGGGTGCTGGGTGCTCAGTACTCAGGGTGCTGTGTGCTCAGTACTCAGGGTGCTGGGGGCTCAGTACTCAGGGTGCTGGGGGCTCAGTACTCAGGGTGCTGGGTGCTCAGTACTCAGGGTGCTCGGTTCTCAGTACTCAGGGTGCTGGGTGCTCAGTGCTCGGGGTGCTTGGTGCTCAGTACTAAGGGTGCTGGGGGCTCAGTACTCAGGGTGATCTGTTCTCAGTACTCAGGGTGCTGGGTGCTCAGTGCTCGGGGTGCTGGGTGCACAGTGCCCAGGTTGCTGGGTGCTCAGTGCTCAGCGTGCTCAGTACTCAGGGTGCTGTGTGTTCAGTGCTCAGGGTACTGGGTGCTCAGTACTCAGGGTGCTTGGTGCTCAGTACTCAGGGTGCTGGGTGCTCAGTACTCGGGGTGCTGGGTGCTCAGTACTCGGGGTGCTGGGTGCACAGTGCTCATGGTGCTGGGTGCTCAGTGCTCGGGGTGCTGGGTGCTCAGTGCTCAGGCTGCTGGCTGCTCAGTGCTCTGGGTTCTGGGTGCTCAGTACTCAGGGTGCTCAGTGCTCAGTACTCAGCGTGCTGGGTGCTCAGTCCTCAGGGTCCTCGGTGCTCAGTACTCAGGGTGCTCAGTGCTCAGTACTCAGCGTGCTTTGTGCTCAGTGCTCAGGGTGCTGGGTGCTCAGTACTCAGGGTGCTGGGTGCTCAGTACTCAGGGTGCTGGGTGCTCAGTACTCAGGGTGCTGTGTGCTCAGTGCTCGGGGTGCTCGGTGATCAGTACTAAGAGTGCTGGGTGCTCAGTGCTCAGGGTACTGGGTACTCAGTACTCAGAGTGCTGGGTGCTCAGTGCTCAGGGTGCTGGGTGCTCAGTGCCCAGGGTGCTGGGTGCTCAGTGCTCGGGGTGCTGGGTGCTCAGTGCTCAGGGTGCTGGGTGCTCAGTGCTCAGTGCTCAGGGTGCTGGGTGCTCAGTGCTCAGGGTGCTGGGTGCTCAGTGCTAGGGGTGCTGGGTGCTCAGTGCTCGGGGTGCTGGGTGCTCAGTGCTCGGGGTGCTGGGTGCTCAGTACTCAGGTTGCTGGGTGCTCAGTACTCAGTGTGTTCGGTGCTCAGTACTCAGGGTGCTCAGTGCTCAGTACTCAGGGTGCTGGGTGCTCAGTGCTCGGAGTGCTGGGTGCTCAGTACTCGGGGTACTGTGTGCTCAGTACTCAGGGTGCTGGGTGCTCAGTGCTCAGGGTGCTGGGTGCTCAGTACTCAGTGTGCTGGGTGCTCAGTAATTAGGGGGCTCGGTCATCAGTACTCAGGTTGCTGAGTGCTCGGGGTGCTGGGTACTCAGTACTCAGGGTGCTGGGTGCTCAGTACTCAGGGTGCTGGGTGCTCAGTGCTCAGGGTGCTGGGTGCTCAGTACTCAGGGTGCTGGGTGCTCAGTACTCAGGGTGCTGGGTTCTCAGTGCTCGGTGTGCTGGGTGCTCAGTGCTCGGGGTGCTGGGGGCTCAGTGCTCGGGGTGCTGGGTGCTCAGTGCTCGGGGCGCTGGGTGCTCTGTGCTCGGGGTGCTCAGAGCTCAGTACTCAGGGTGCTGGGTGCTCAGTCCTCGGGGTGCTCGGTGCTCAGTACTCAGGGTGCTGGGTGCTTAGTGCTCGGGGTGCTCGGTGCTCAGTAAGTTGGGTGCTCACTACTCAGGGTGCTGGGTGCTCAGTGCTCAGGGTGCTGGGTGCTCAGTGCTCAGGATGCTGGGTGCTCAGTGCTCAGGGTGCTGGGTGCTCAGTACTCAGGGTGCTGGGTGCACAGTGCTCGGGGTGCAGGTTGCTCAGTGCTCAGGGTGCTTGGTGCTCAGTGCTCAGTGTGTTGGGTGCTCAGTACTCGGGGTGCTGGGTGCTCAGTACTCAGGGTGCTGCGTGCTCAGTACTCAGGGTGCTGGGTGATCAGTACTCGGGTGCTGGGTGCTCAGTGCTCAGGGTGCTGGGTGCTCAGTGCTCGGGGTGCTGGGTGCTCAGTACTCAGGGTGCTGCGTGCTCAGTACTCAGGGGGCTGGGTGATCCGTACTCGGGTGCTGGGTGCTCAGTGCTCAGGGTGCTGGGTGCTCAGTGCTCGGGGTGCTGGGTGCTCATTGCTCAGTACTCAGGGTGCTGGGTGCTCAGTGCTCGGGGTGCTGGGTGCTCAGTGCTCAGTACTCAGGGTGCTGGGTGCTCAGTGCTCAGGGTGCTGGGTACTCAGTGCTCAGGGTGCTGGGTGCTCAGTGCTCAGGGTGCTGGGTGCTCAGTGCTCAGGGTGCTGGGTACTCAGTGCTCAGGGTGCTCGGTGGTCAGTACTCGGGGTGCTGGGAGCTCAGTGCTCGGGGTGCTGGGTGCTCAGTGCTCAGTACTCAGGGTGATGGGTGCTCAGTGCTCGGGGTGCTGGGTGCTGAGTACTCAGGGTGCTGGGTCCTCAGTGCTCAGGGTGCTGGGTGCTCAGTACTCAGTGTGCTCAGTGCTCAGGGTGCTGGGTGCTCAGAACTCAGGGTGCTGGGTGCTCAGTACTCAGGGTGCTGGGTGCTCAGTACTCAGAGTGCTTGGTGCTCAGTACTCAGGGTGCTGGGTGCTCAGTGCTCAGGGTGCTCGGTGCTCAGTACTCATGGTGCTGGGTGCTCATTCTCGGGGTGCTGGGTGCTCAGTACTCAGGTTGCTCAGTACTCTGGGTGCTCGGTGCTCAGTACTCAGGGTGCTCGGTGCTCAGTTCTCAGGGTGCTCGGTGCTCAGTGTTTGGGGTGCTGGGTGCTCAGTACTCAGGGTGCTGGGTGCTCAGTGCTCAGGGTGCTGGGTGCTCAGTACTCAGGGTGCTCGGTGCTCAGGACGCAGGGTGCTCAGTGCTCAGTACTCAGCGTGCTGGGTACTCAGTGCTCAGGGTGCTCGGTGGTCAGTACTCGGGGTGCTGGGAGCTCAGTGCTCGGGGTGCTGGGTGCTCAGGGCTCAGTACTCAGGGTGCTGGGTGCTCAGTGCTCAGGCTGCTGGCTGCTCAGTGCTCAGGGTGCTGGGTGCTCAGTACTCAGGGTGCTCAGTGCTCAGTACTCAGCGTGCTGGGTGCTCAGTCCTCAGGGTCCTCGGTGCTCAGTACTCAGGGTGCTCAGTGCTCAGTACTCAGCGTGCTTTGTGCTGAGTACTCAGGGTGCTGGGTGCTCAGTACTCAGGGTGCTGGGTGCTCAGTACTCAGGGTGCTGGGTGCTCAGTGCTCGGGGTGCTCGGTGTTCAGTACTAAGAGTGCTGGGTGCTCAGTGCTCAGGGTACTGGGTACTCAGTACTCAGGGTGCTGGGTGCTCAGTGCTCAGGGTGCTGGGTACTCAGTGCTCAGGGTGCTGGTTGCTCAGTGCTCGGGGTGCTGGGTGCTCAGTGCTCAGGGTGCTGGGTGCTCAGTGCTCAGTGCTCAGGGTGCTGGGTGCTCAGTGCTCAGGGTGCTGGGTGCTCAGTGCTAGGGGTGCTGGGTGCTCAGTGCTCGGGGTGCTGGGTGCTCAGTGCTCGGGGTACTGTGTGCTCAGTACTCAGGGTGCTGGGTGCTCAGTACTCAGTGTGCTCAGTGCTCAGTACTCAGGGTGCTGGGTGCTCAGTGCTCGGGGTGCTGGGTGCTCAGTACTCGGGGTGCTGTGTGCTCAGTACTCAGGGTGCTGGGTGCTCAGTGCTCAGGGTGCTGGGTGCTCAGTACTCAGGGTGCTGGGTGCTCAGTACTCAGGGTGATCTGTTCTCAGTACTCAGGGTGCTGGGTGCTCAGTGCTCGGGGTGCTGGGTGCACAGTGCCCAGGGTGCTGGGTGCTCAGTGCTCAGCGTGCTCAGTACTCAGGGTGCTGTGTGTTCAGTGCTCAGGGTACTGGGTGCTCAGTACTCAGGGTGCTTGGTGCTCAGTACTCAGGGTGCTGGGTGCTCAGTACTCGGGGTGCTGGGTGCTCAGTACTCGGGGTGCTGGGTGCACAGTGCTCAGGGTGCTGGGTGCTCAGTGCTCTGGGTGCTGGGTGCTCAGTGCTCAGGCTGCTGGCTGCTCAGTGCTCTGGGTGCTGGGTGCTCAGTACTCAGGGTGCTCAGTGCTCAGTACTCAGCGTGCTGGGTGCTCAGTCCTCAGGGTCCTCGGTGCTCAGTACTCAGGGTGCTCAGTGCTCAGTACTCAGCGTGCTTTGTGCTCAGTGCTCAGGGTGCTGGGTGCTCAGTACTCAGGGTGCTGGGTGCTCAGTACTCAGGGTGCTGGGTGCTCAGTACTCAGGGTGCTGTGTTCTCAGTGCTCGGGGTGCTCGGTGATCAGTACTAAGAGTGCTGGGTGCTCAGTGCTCAGGGTACTGGGTACTCAGTACTCAGGGTGCTGGGTGCTCAGTGCTCAGGGTGCTGGGTGCTCAGTGCCCAGGGTGCTGGGTGCTCAGTGCTCGGGGTGCTGGGTGCTCAGTGCTCAGGGAGCTGGGTGCTCAGTGCTCAGTGCTCAGGGTGCTGGGTGCTCAGTGCTCAGGGTGCTGGGTGCTCAGTGCTAGGGGTGCTGGGTGCTCAGTGCTCGGGGTGCTGGGTGCTCAGTGCTCGGGGTGCTGGGTGCTCAGTACTCAGGTTGCTGGGTGCTCAGTACTCAGTGTGTTCGGTGCTCAGTACTCAGGGTGCTCAGTGCTCAGTACTCAGGGTGCTGGGTGCTCAGTGCTCGGAGTGCTGGGTGCTCAGTACTCGGGGTACTGTGTGCTCAGTACTCAGGGTGCTGGGTGCTCAGTGCTCAGGGTGCTGGGTGCTCAGTACTCAGTGTGCTGGGTGCTCAGTAATTAGGGGGCTCGGTCATCAGTACTCAGGTTGCTGAGTGCTCGGGGTGCTGGGTACTCAGTACTCAGGTTGCTGGGTGCTCAGTACTCAGGGTGCTGGGTGCTCAGTGCTCAGGGTGCTGGGTGCTCAGTACTCAGGGTGCTGGGTGCTCAGTACTCAGGGTGCTGGGTGCTCAGTGCTCGGGGTGCTGGGTGCTCAGTGCTCGGGGTGCTGGGGGCTCAGTGCTCGGGGTGCTGGGTGCTCAGTGCTCGGGGCGCTGGGTGCTCTGTGCTCGGGGTGCTCGGAGCTCAGTACTCAGGGTGCTGGGTGCTCAGTCCTCGGGGTGCTCGGTGCTCAGTACTCAGGGTGCTGGGTGCTTAGTGCTCGGGGTGCTCGGTGCTCAGTAAGTTGGGTGCTCACTACTCAGGGTGCTGGGTGCTCAGTGCTCAGGGTGCTGGGTGCTCAGTGCTCAGGATGCTGGGTGCTCAGTGCTCAGGGTGCTGGGTGCTCAGTACTCAGGGTGCTGGGTGCACAGTGCTCGGGGTGCAGGTTGCTCAGTGCTAAGGGTGCTGGGTGCTCAGTGCTCAGTGTGTTGGGTGCTCAGTACTCGGGGTGCTGGGTGCTCAGTACTCAGGGTGCTGCGTGCTCAGTACTCAGGGGGCTGGGTGATCAGTACTCGGGTGCTGGGTGCTCAGTGCTCAGGGTGCTGAGTGCTCAGTGCTCGGGGTGCTGGGTGCTCAGTACTCAGGGTGCTGCGTGCTCAGTACTCAGGGTGCTGGGTGATCAGTACTCGGGTGCTGGGTGCTCAGTGCTCAGGGTGCTGGGTGCTCAGTGCTCGGGGTGCTGGGTGCTCAGTACTCAGGGTGCTGCGTGCTCAGTACTCAGGGGGCTGGGTGATCAGTACTCGGGTGCTGGGTGCTCAGTGCTCAGGGTGCTGGGTGCTCAGTGCTCGGGGTGCTGGGTGCTCATTGCTCAGTACTCAGGGTGCTGGGTGCTCAGTGCTCGGGGTGCTGGGTGCTCAGTGCTCAGTACTCAGGGTGCTGGGTGCTCAGTGCTCAGGGTGCTGGGTACTCAGTGCTCAGGGTGCTGGGTGCTCAGTGCTCAGGGTGCTGGGTGCTCAGTGCTCAGGGTGCTGGGTACTCAGTGCTCAGGGTGCTGGGAGCTCAGTGCTCGGGGTGCTGGGTGCTCAGTGCTCAGTACTCAGGGTGCTGGGTGCACAGTGCTCGGGGTGCTGGGTGCTGAGTACTCAGGGTGCTGGGTCCTCAGTGCTCAGGGTGCTGGGTGCTCAGTACTCAGTGTGCTCAGTGCTCAGGGTGCTGGGTGCTCAGAACTCAGGGTGCTGGGTGCTCAGTACTCAGGGTGCTGGGTGCTCAGTACTCAGAGTGCTTGGTGCTCAGTACTCAGGGTGCTGGGTGCTCAGTGCTCAGGGTGCTCGGTGCTCAGTACTCATGGTGCTGGGTGCTCATTCTCGGGGTGCTGGGTCCTCAGTACTCAGGTTGCTCAGTACTCTGTGTGCTCGGTGCTCAGTACTCAGGGTGCTCGGTGCTCAGTTCTCAGGGTGCTGGGTGCTCAGTGTTTGGGGTGCTGGGTGCTCAGTACTCAGGGTGCTGGGTGCTCAGTGCTCAGGGTGCTGGGTGCTCAGTACTCAGGGTGCTCGGTGCTCAGGACGCAGGGTGCTCAGTGCTCAGTACTCAGCGTGCTGGGTACTCAGTGCTCAGGGTGCTGGGTGCTCAGTACTCAGGGTGCTCAGTGCTCAGTACTCAGGGTGCTGGGTGCTCAGTACTCAGGGTGCTGGGTGCTCAGTGCTCAGGCTGCTCCCTGCTCAGTGCTCAGGGTGCTGGGTGCTCAGTACTCAGGGTGCTCAGTGCTCAGTACTCAGCGTGCTGGGTGCACAGTCCTCAGGGTCCTCGGTGCTCAGTACTCAGGGTGCTCAGTGCTCAGTACTCAGCGTGCTTTGTGCTCAGTACTCAGGGTGCTGGGTGCTCAGTACTCAGGGTGCTGGGTGCTCAGTACTCAGGGTGCTGGGTGCTCAGTGCTCGGGGTGCTCGGTGATCAGTACTAAGAGTGCTGGGTGCTCAGTGCTCAGGGTACTGGGTACTCAGTACTCAGGGTGCTGGGTGCTCAGTGCTCAGGGTGCTGGGTGCTCAGTGCTAGGGGTGCTGGGTGCTCAGTGCTCGGGGAGCTGGGTGCTCAGTGCTCGGGGTACTGGGTGCTCAGTACTCAGGGTGCTGGGTGCTCAGTACTCAGTGTGCTCAGTGCTCAGTACTCAGGGTGCTGGGTGCTCAGTGCTCGGGGTGCTGGGTGCTCAGTACTCGGGGTGCTGTGTGCTCAGTACTCAGGGTGCTGGGTGCTCAGTGCTCAGGGTGCTGGGTGCTCAGTACTCAGGGTGCTGGGTGCTCAGTACTTAGGGTGCTCGGTCCTCAGTACTCAGGTTGCTGAGTGCTCAGGGTGCTGGGTACTCAGTACTCAGGGTGCTGGGTGCTCAGTACTCAGGGTGCTGGGTGCTCAGTGCTCAGGGTGCTGGGTGCTCAGTACTCAGGGTGCTGGGTGCTCAGTACTCAGGGTGCTGGGTGCTCAGTGCTCGGGGTGCTGGGTGCTCAGTGCTCGGGGTGCTGGGGGCTCAGTGCTCGGGGTGCTGGGTGCTCAGTGCTCGGGGCGCTGGGTGCTCTGTGCTCGGGGTACTCGGAGCTCAGTACTCAGGGTGCTGGGTGCTCAGTGCTCGGGGTGATGGGTGCTCAGTGCTCAGTACTCAGGGTGCTGGGTGCTCAGTGCTCAGGGTGCTGGGTGCTCAGTGCTAAGGGTGCTGGGTGCTCAGTGCTCAGGGTGCTGGGTACTCAGTGCTCAGGGAGCTGGGTACTCAGTGCTCGGGGTGCTGGTTGCTCAGTACTCAGGTTGCTGGGTGCTCAGTACTCAGGGTGCTCAGTGCTCAGTACTCAGGGTGCTCAGTGCTCAGTACTCAGGGTGCTCAGTGCTCAGTGTGCTGTGTGCTCAGTGCTCGGGGTGCTGTGTGCTCAGTCCTCAGGGTGCTGGGTGCTCAGTGCTCAGGGTGCTCGGTGCTCAGTGCTCAGGGTGCTGGGTGCTCAGTACTCAGGGTGTTGGGTGTTCAGTGCTCGGGGTGCTGGGTGCTCAGTACTCAGGGTGCTGGGTACTCACTGCTCAGGGTGCTGGGTGCTCAGTGCTCAGGGTGCTCGGTGCTTTGTACTCAGGGTGCTCGGTGCTCGGGGTGCTGGATGCTCAGTGCTCGGGGTGCTGGGTGCTCAGTGCTCGGGGTGCTGGGTGCTCAGTGCTCGGGGTGCTGGGTGCTCAGTGCTCAGGGTGCTGGGTGCTCAGTGCTCGGGGTGCTGGGTGCTCAGTGCTCGGGGTGCTGGGTGCTCAGTGCTCAGGGTGCTGGGTGCTCAGTGATCGGGGTGCTGGGTGCTCAGTACTCAGGGTGCTCAGTGCTCGGGGAGTTCGGTGCTCAGTACTCAGGGTGCTGGTTGCTCAGTACTCAGTGCTCGGGGTCCTGGGTGCTCCGTGCTCGGGGTGTTGGGTGCTCAGTGCTCTGGGTGCTTAGTGCTCAGTACTAAGGGTGCTGGGTGCTCAGTACTCAGGGTGCTCAGTGCTCGGGGTGCTGGGTGCTCAGTACTCAGGGTGCTGGGTGCTCAGTACTCAGGGTGCTGGGTGCTCATTCTCGGGGTGCTGGGTGCTCAGTGCTCGGGGTGCTGGGTGCTCAGTACTCAGCGTGCTGGGTGCTCAGTGCTTGGGGTGCTTGGTGCTCAGTACTAAGGGTGCTGGGGGCTCAGTATTCAGGGTGCTGGGTGCTCAGTGCTCGGGGTGCTGGGTGCACAGTGCCCAGGGTGCTGGGTGCTCAGTGCTCAGCGTGCTCAGTACTCAGGGTGCTGTGTGTTCAGTGCTCAGGGTGCTGGGAGCTCAGTGATCGGGGTGCTGGGTGCTCAGTACTCAGGGTGCTCAGTGCTCGGGGATCTCGGTGCTCAGTACTCAGGGTGCTGGGTGCTCAGTACTCAGTGCTCGGGGTCCTGGGTGCTCCGTGCTCGGGGTGCTGGGTGCTAAGTGCTCTGGGTGCTTAGTGCTCAGTACTCAGGGTGCTGGGTGCTCAGTACTCAGGGTGCTCAGTGCTCGGGGTGCTGGGTGCTCAGTACTCAGGGTGCTGGGTGCTCAGTGCTCAGGGTCCTCGGTGCTCAGTACTCAGGGTGCTCAGTGCTCATTACTCAGCGTGCTTTGTGCTCAGTGCTCAGGGTGCTGGGTGCTCAGTACTCAGTGTGCTGGGTGCTCAGTACTCAGGGTGCTGGGGGCTCAGTACTCAGGGTGCTGGGTGCTCAGTACTCAGGGTGCTGGGTGCTCAGTACTCAGGGTGCTGGGTGCTCAGTACTCAGGGTGCTGGGGGCTCAGTACTCAGGGTGCTGGGTGCTCAGTACTCAGGGTGCTCGGTTCTCAGAACTCAGGGTGCTGGGTGCTCAGTGCTCGGGGTGCTTGGTGCTCAGTACTAAGGGTGCTGGGGGCTCAGTACTCAGGGTGCTGGGTGCTCAATACTCAGAGTGATCTGTTCTCAGTACTCAGGGTGCTGGGTGCTCAGTGCTCGGGGTGCTGGGTGCACAGTGCCCAGGGTGCTGGGTGCTCAGTGCTCAGCGTGCTCAGTACTCAGGGTGCTGTGTGTTCAGTGCTCAGGGTACTGGGTGCTCAGTACTCAGGGTGCTTGGTGCTCAGTACTCAGGGTGCTGGGTGCTCAGTACTCGGGGTGCTGGGTGCTCAGTACTCGGGGTGCTGGGTGCACAGTGCTCAGGGTGCTGGGTGCTCAGTGCTCGGGGTGCTGGGTGCTCAGTGCTCAGGCTGCTGGCTGCTCAGTGCTCAGGGTGCTGGGTGCTCAGTACTCAGGGTGCTCAGTGGTCAGTACTCAGCGTGCAGGGTGCTCAGTCCTCAGGGTCCTCGGTGCTCAGTACTCAGGGTGCTCAGTGCACAGTACTCAGCGTACTTTGTGCTCAGTGCTCAGGGTGCTGGGTGCTCAGTACTCAGGGTGCTGGGTGCTCAGTACTCAGGGTGCTGGGTGCTCAGTGCTCGGGGTGCTGGGTGCTAAGTGCTCGCGGTGCTGGGTGCTCATTACTCAGGGAGCTGGGTGCTCAGAGATCGGGGTGCTGTTTGCTCAGTACTCAGGGTGCTCAGTGCTCGGGGAGCTCGGTGCTCAGTACTCAGGGTGCTGGGTGCTCAGTACTCAGTGCTCGGGGTCCTGGGTGCTCCGTGCTCGGGGTGCTGGGTGCTCAGTGCTCTGGGTGCTTAGTGCTCAGTACTAAGGGTGCTGGGTGCTCAGTACTCAGGGTGCCCAGTGCTCGGGGTGCTGGGTGCTCAGTACTCAGGGTGCTGTGTGCTCAGTACTCAGGGTGCTGTGTGCTCATTCTCGGGGTGCTGGGTGCTCAGTGCTCGGGGTGCTGGGTGCTCAGTACTCAGGGTGCTGGGTGCTCAGTGCTCGGGGTGCTTGGTGCTCAGTACTAAGGGTGCTGGGGGCTCAGTACTCAGGGTGCTGGGTGCTCAGTACTCAGGGTGATCTGTTCTCAGTACTCAGGGTGCTGGGTGCTCAGTGCTCGGGGTGCTTTGTGCACAGTGCCCAGGGTGCTGGGTGCTCAGTGCTCAGCGTGCTCAGTACTCAGGGTGCTGTGTGTTCAGTGCTCAGGGTGCTGGGTGCTCAGTGATCGGGGTGCTGGGTGCTCAGTACTCAGGGTGCTCAGTGCTCGGGGAGCTCGGTGCTCAGTACTCAGGGTGCTGGGTGCTCAGTACTCAGTGCTCGGTGTCCTGGGTGCTCCGTGCTCGGGTTGCTGGGTGCTCAGTCCTCTGGGTGCTTAGTGCTCAGTACTCAGGGTGCTGGGTTCTCAGTACTCAGGGTGCTCAGTGCTCGGGGTGCTGGGTGCTCAGTACTCAGGGTGCTGGGTGCTCAGTACTCAGGGTGCTGGGTGCTCAGTGCTCAGGGTCCTCGGTGCTCAGTACTCAGGGTGCTCAGTGCTCATTACTCAGCGTGCTTTGTGTTCAGTGCTCAGGGTGCTGGGTGCTCAGTACTCAGTGTGCTGGGTGCTCAGTACTCAGGGTGCTGGGGGCTCAGTACTCAGGGTGCTGGGTGCTCAGTACTCAGGGTGCTGGGTGCTCAGTACTCAGGGTGCTGGGTGCTCAGTACTCAGGGTGCTGGGGGCTCAGTACTCAGGGTGCTGGGTGCTCAGTACTCATTGTGCTCGGTTCTCAGTACTCAGGGTGCTGGGTGCTCAGTGCTCGGGGTGCTTGGTGCTCAGTACTAAGGGTGCTGGGGGCTCAGTACTCAGGGTGCTGGGTGCTCAGTACTCAGGGTGATCTGTTCTCAGTACTCAGGGTGCTGGGTGCTCAGTGCTCGGGGTGCTGGGTGCACAGTGCCCAGGGTGCTGGGTGCTCAGTGCTCAGCGTGCTCAGTACTCAGGGTGCTGTGTGTTCAGTGCTCAGGGTACTGGGTGCTCAGTACTCAGGGTGCTTGGTGCTCAGTACTCAGGGTGCTGGGTGCACAGTACTCGGGGTGCTGGGTGCTCAGTACTCGGGGTGCTGGGTGCACAGTGCTCAGGGTGCTGGGTGCTCAGTGCTCGGGGTGCTGGGTGCTCAGTGCTCAGGCTGCTGGCTGCTCAGTGCTCTGGGTGCTGGGTGCTCAGTACTCAGGGTGCTCAGTGCTCAGTACACAGCGTGCTGGGTGCTCAGTCCTCAGGGTCCTCGGTGCTCAGTACTCAGGGTGCTCAGTGCTCAGTACTCAGCGTGCTTTGTGCTCAGTGCTCAGGGTGCTGGGTGCTCAGTACTCAGGGTGCTGGGTGCTCAGTACTCAGGGTGCTGGGTGCTCAGTACTCAGGGTGCTGGGTGCTCAGTGCTCGGGGTGCTCGGTGATCAGTACTAAGAGTGCTGGGTGCTCAGTGCTCAGGGTACTGGGTACTCAGTACTCAGGGTGCTGGGTGCTCAGTGCTCAGGGTGCTGGGTGCTCAGTGCCCAGGGTGCTGGGTGCTCAGTGCTCGGGGTGCTGGGTGCTCAGTGCTCAGGGTGCTGGGTGCTCAGTGCTCAGTGCTCAGGGTGCTGGGTGCTCAGTGCTCAGGGTGCTGGTTGCTCAGTTCTAGGGGTGCTGGGTGCTCAGTGCTCGGGGTGCTGGGTGCTCAGTGCTCGGGGTGCTGGGTGCTCAGTACTCAGGGTGCTGGGTGCTCAGTACTCAGTGTGTTCGGTGCTCAGTACTCAGGGTGCTCAGTGCTCAGTACTCAGGGTGCTGGGTGCTCAGTGCTCGGGGTGCTGGGTGCTCAGTACTCGGGGTACTGTGTGCTCAGTACTCAGGGTGCTGGGTGCTCAGTGCTCAGGGTGCTGGGTGCTCAGTACTCAGTGTGCTGGGTGCTCAGTACTTAGGGGGCTCGGTCCTCAGTACTCAGGTTGCTGAGTGCTCAGGGTGCTGGGTACTCAGTACTCAGGGTGCTGGGTGCTCAGTACTCAGGGTGCTGGGTGCTCAGTGCTCAGGGTGCTGGTTGCTCAGTACTCAGGGTGCTGGGTGCTCAGTACTCAGGGTGCTGGGTGCTCAGTGCTCGGGGTGCTGGGTGCTCAGTGCTCGGGGTGCTGGGGGCTCAGTGCTCGGGGTGCTGGGTGCTCAGTGCTCGGGGCGCTGGGTGCTCTGTGCTCGGGGTGCTCGGAGCTCAGTACTCAGGGTGCTGGGTGCTCAGTCCTCGGGGTGCTCGGTGCTCAGTACTCAGGGTGCTGTGTGCTTAGTGCTCGGGGTGCTCGGTGCTCAGTAAGTTGGGTGCTCACTACTCAGGGTGCTGGGTGCTCAGTGCTCAGGGTGCTGGGTGCTCAGTGCTCAGGATGCTGGGTGCTCAGTGCTCAGGGTGCTGGGTGCTCAGTACTCAGGGTGCTGGGTGCACAGTGCTCGGGGTGCAGGTTACTCAGTGCTCAGGGTGCTGGGTGCTCAGTGCTCAGGGTGTTGGGTGCTCAGTACTCGGGTTGCTGGGTGCTCAGTACTCAGGGTGCTGCGTGCTCAGTACTCAGGGTGCTGGGTGATCAGTACTCGGGTGCTGGGTGCTCAATGCTCAGGGTGCTGGGTGCTCAGTGCTCGGGGTGCTGGGTGCTCAGTGCTCAGTACTCAGGGTGTTGGGTGCTCAGTGCTCAGGGTGCTGGGTACTCAGTGCTCAGGGTGCTGGGTGCTCAGTGCTCAGGGTGCTGGGTGCTCAGTGCTAAGGGTGCTGGGTACTCAGTGCTCAGGGTGCTCGGTGGTCAGTACTCGGGGTGCTGGGAGCTCAGTACTCAGGGTGCTCAGTGCTCGGGGAGCTCGGTGCTCAATACTCAGGGTGCTGGGTGCTCAGTACTCAGTGCTCGGGGTCCTGGGTGCTCCGTGCTCGGGGTGCTGGGTGCTCAGTGCTCTGGGTGCTTAGTGCTCAGTACTCAGGGTGCTGGGTGCTCAGTACTCAGGGTGCTCAGTGCTCGGGGTGCTGGGTGCTCAGTACTCAGGGTGCTGGGTGCTCAGTACTCAGGGTGCTGGGTGCTCAGTGCTCAGGGTCCTCGGTGCTCAGTACTCAGGGTGCTCAGTGCTCATTACTCAGCGTGCTTTGTGCTCAGTGCTCAGGATGCTGGGTGCTCAGTACTCAGTGTGCTGGGTGCTCAGTACTCAGGGTGCTGGGGGCTCAGTACTCAGGGTGCTGGGTGCTCAGTACTCAGGGTGCTGGGTGCTCAGTACTCAGGGTGCTGGGTGCTCAGTACTCAGGGTGCTGGGGGCTCAGTACTCAGGGTGCTGGGTGCTCAGTAGTCAGGGTGCTCGGTTCTCAGTACTCAGGGTGCTTGGTGCTCATTCTCGGGGTGCTGGGTGCTCAGTGCTCGGGGTGCTTGGTGCTCAGTACTAAGGGTACTGGGGGCTCAGTACTCAGGGTGCTGGGTGCTCAGTACTCAGGGTGATCTGTTCTCAGTACTCAGGGTGCTGGGTGCTCAGTGCTCGGGGTGCTGGGTGCACAGTGCCCAGGGTGCTGGGTGCTCAGTGCTCAGGGTGCTCAGTACTCAGGGTGCTGTGTGTTCAGTGCTCAGGGTACTGGGTGCTCAGTACTCAGGGTGCTTGGTGCTCAGTACTCAGGGTGCTGGGTGCTCAGTACTCGGGGTGCTGGGTGCTCAGTACTCGGGGTGCTGGGTGCACAGTGCTCAGGGTGCTGGGTGCTCAGTGCTCGGGGTGCTGGGTGCTCAGTGCTCAGGCTGCTGGCTGCTCAGTGCTCAGGGTGCTGGGTGCTCAGTACTCAGGGTGCTCAGTGCTCAGTACTCAGCGTGCTGCGTGCTCAGTCCTCAGGGTCCTCGGTGCTCAGTACTCAGGGTGCTCAGTGCTCAGTCCTCAGCGTGCTTTGTGCTCAGTGCTCAGGGTGTTGGGTGCTCAGTACTCAGGGTGCTGGGTGCTCAGTACTCAGGGTGCTGGGTGCTCAGTACTCAGGGTGCTGGGTGCTCAGTGCTCGGGGTGCTCGGTGATCAGTACTAAGAGTGCTGGGTGCTCAGTGCTCAGGGTACTGGGTACTCAGTACGCAGGGTGCTGGGTGCTCAGTGCTCAGGTTGCTGGGTGCTCAGTCCTCAGGGTGCTGGGTGCTCAGTGCTCGGGGTGCTGGGTGCTCAGTGCTCAGGGTGCTGGGTGCTCAGTGCTCAGTGCTCAGGGTGCTGGGTGCTCAGTGCTCAGGGTGCTGGGTGCTCAGTGCTCGGGGTGCTGGGTGCTCAGTGCTCGGGGTGCTGGGTGCTCAGTGCTCGGGGTGCTGGGTGCTCAGTACTCAGGGTGCTGGGGGCTCAGTACTCAGTGTGTTCGGTGCTCAGTACTCAGGGTGCTCAGTGCTCAGTACTCAGTGTGCTGGGTGCTCAGTGCTCGGGGTGCTGGGTGCTCAGTACTTGGGGAGCTGGGTGCTCAGTACTCAGGGTGCTGGGTGCTCAGTGCTCAGGGTGCTGGGTGCTCAGTACTCAGGGTGCTGGGTGCTCAGTGCTCGGGGTGCTCGGTGCTCAGTACTCAGGGTGCTGGGTGCTCAGTGCTCGGGGTGCTCGGTGCTCAGTACGTTGGGTGCTCACTACTCAGGGTGCTGGGTTCTCAGTGCTCAGGGTGCTGGGTGCTCGGTGCTCAGGGTGCTGGGTGCTCAGTACTCAGGGTGCTGGGTGCTCGGTGCTCGGGGTGCTGGGTGCTCAGTACTCAGGGTGCTGGGTGCTCAGTACTCAGGGTGCTGGGTGCTCAGTACTCGGGTGCTGGGTGCTCAGTGCTCAGGCTGCTGGGTGCTCAGTGCTCGGGGTGTTGGGTGCTCAGTGCTCGGGGGGCTCAGTGCTCAGTACTCAGGGTGCTGGGTGCTCAGTGCTCGGGGTGCTGGGTGCTCAGTACTCGGGGTGCTGTGTGCTCAGTACTCAGGGTGCTGGGTGCTCAGTGCTCAGGGTGCTGGGTGCTCAGTACTCAGGTTGCTGAGTGCTCAGGGTGCTGGGTACTCAGTACTCAGGGTGCTGGGTGCTCAGTACTCAGGGTGCTGGGTGCTCAGTGCTCAGGGTGCTGGGTGCTCAGTACTCAGGGTGCTGGGTGCTCAGTACTCAGGGTGCTGTGTGCTCAGTGCTCGGGGTGCTGGGTGCTCACTGCTCGGGGTGCTGGGTGCTCAGTGCTCGCGGTGCTGGGTGCTCAGTGCTCGGGGCGCTGGGTGCTCTGTGCTCGGGGTGCTCGGAGCTCAGTACTCAGGGTGCTGGGTGCTCAGTGCTCGGGGTGCTCGGTGCTCAGTACTCAGGGTGCTGGGTGCTTAGTGCTCGGGGTGCTCGGTGCTCAGTAAGTTGGGTGCTCACTACTCAGGGTGCTGGGTGCTCAGTGCTCAGGTTGCTGGGTGCTCAGTGCTCAGGATGCTGGGTGCTCAGTGCTCAGGGTGCTGGGTGCTCAGTACTCAGGGTGCTGGGTGCACAGTGCTCGGGGTGCAGGTTGCTCAGTGCTCAGGGTGCTGGGTGCTCAGTGCTCAGGGTGCTGGGTGCTCAGTACTCGGGGTGCTGGGTGCTCAGTACTCAGGGTGCTGCGTGCTCAGTACTCAGGGTGCTGGGTGATCAGTACTCGGGTGCTGGGTGCTCAGTGCTCAGGGTGCTGGGTGCTCAGTGCTCGGGGTGCTGGGTGCTCAGTGCTCAGTACTCAGGGTGCTGGGTGCTCAGTGCTCGGGGTGCTGGGTTCTCAGTGCTCAGTACTCAGGGTGCTTGGTGCTCAGTGCTCAGGGTGCTTGGTGCTCAGTGCTCAGGGTGCTGGGTGCTCAGTGCTCAGGGTGCTGGGTACTCAGTGCTCAGGGAGCTGGGTACTCAGTGCTCGGGGTGCTGGGTGCTCAGTACTCAGGGTGCTGGGTGCTCAGTACTCAGGGTGCTGGGTGATCAGTACTCGGGTGCTGGGTGCTCAGTGCTCAGGGTGCTGGGTGCTCAGTGCTCGGGGTGCTGGGTGCTCATTGCTCAGTACTCAGGGTGCTGGGTGCTCAGTGCTCGGGGTGCTGGGTGCTCAGTACTCGGGGTGCTGGGTGCACAGTGCTCAGGGTGCTGGGTGCACAGTGCTCGGGGTGCTGGGTGCTCAGTACTCGGGGTGCTCGGTTCTCAGTACTCAGGTTGCTGGGTGCTCAGTGCTCAGGGTGCTGGGTGCTCAGTGCTCGGGGTGCTGGGTGCTCTGTGCTCAGGGTGCTCGGGGCTTTGTACTCAGGGTGCTCGGTGCTCGGGGTGCTGGGTGCTCAGTGCTCGGGGTGCTGGGTGCTCAGTGCTCGGGGTGCTGGGTGCTCAGTGCTCGGGGTGCTGGGTGCTCAGTGCTCAGGGTGCTGGGTGCTCAGTGCTCGGGGTGCTGGGTGCTCAGTACTCGGGGTGCTCGGTTCTCAGTACTCAGGTTGCTGGGTGCTCAGTGCTCAGGGTGCTGGGTGCTCAGTGCTCGGGGTGCTGGGTGCTCAGTGCTCGCGGTGCTGGGTGCTCATTACTCAGGGTGCTGGGTGCTCAGTGATCGGGGTGCTGGGTGCTCAGTACTCAGGGTGCTCAGTGCTCGGGGAGCTCGGTGCTCAGTACTCAGGGTGCTGGGTGCTCAGTACTCAGTGCTCGGGGTCCTGGGTGCTCCGTGCTCGGGGTGCTGGGTGCTCAGTGCTCTGGGTGCTTAGTGCTCAGTACTAAGGGTGCTGGGGGCTCAGTACTCAGGGTGCTGGGTGCTCAGTACTCAGGGTGCTCAGTGCTCGGGGTGCTGGGTGCTCAGTACTCAGGGTGCTGGGTGCTCAGTACTCAGGGTGCTGGGTGCTCAGTGCTCAGGGTCCTCGGTGCTCAGTACTCAGGGTGCTCAGTGCTCATTACTCAGCGTGCTTTGTGTTCAGTGCTCAGGGTGCTGGGTGCTCAGTACTCAGTGTGCTGGGTGCTCAGTACTCAGGGTGCTGGGGGCTCAGTACTCAGGGTGCTGGGTGCTCAGTACTCAGGGTGCTGGGTGCTCAGTACTCAGGGTGCTGGGTGCTCAGTACTCAGGGTGCTGGGGGCTCAGTACTCAGGGTGCTGGGTGCTCAGTACTCATTGTGCTCGGTTCTCAGTACTCAGGGTGCTGGGTGCTCAGTGCTCGGGGTGCTTGGTGCTCAGTACTAAGGGTGCTGGGGGCTCAGTACTCAGGGTGCTGGGTGCTCAGTACTCAGGGTGATCTGTTCTCAGTACTCAGGGTGCTGGGTGCTCAGTGCTCGGGGTGCTGGGTGCACAGTGCCCAGGGTGCTGGGTGCTCAGTGCTCAGCGTGCTCAGTACTCAGGGTGCTGTGTGTTCAGTGCTCAGGGTACTGGGTGCTCAGTACTCAGGGTGCTTGGTGCTCAGTACTCAGGGTGCTGGGTGCACAGTACTCGGGGTGCTGGGTGCTCAGTACTCGGGGTGCTGGGTGCACAGTGCTCAGGGTGCTGGGTGCTCAGTGCTCGGGGTGCTGGGTGCTCAGTGCTCAGGCTGCTGGCTGCTCAGTGCTCTGGGTGCTGGGTGCTCAGTACTCAGGGTGCTCAGTGCTCAGTACACAGCGTGCTGGGTGCTCAGTCCTCAGGGTCCTCGGTGCTCAGTACTCAGGGTGCTCAGTGCTCAGTACTCAGCGTGCTTTGTGCTCAGTGCTCAGGGTGCTGGGTGCTCAGTACTCAGGGTGCTGGGTGCTCAGTACTCAGGGTGCTGGGTGCTCAGTACTCAGGGTGCTGGGTGCTCAGTGCTCGGGGTGCTCGGTGATCAGTACTAAGAGTGCTGGGTGCTCAGTGCTCAGGGTACTGGGTACTCAGTACTCAGGGTGCTGGGTGCTCAGTGCTCAGGGTGCTGGGTGCTCAGTGCCCAGGGTGCTGGGTGCTCAGTGCTCGGGGTGCTGGGTGCTCAGTGCTCAGGGTGCTGGGTGCTCAGTGCTCAGTGCTCAGGGTGCTGGGTGCTCAGTGCTCAGGGTGCTGGTTGCTCAGTGCTAGGGGTGCTGGGTGCTCAGTGCTCGGGGTGCTGGGTGCTCAGTGCTCGGGGTGCTGGGTGCTCAGTACTCAGGGTGCTGGGTGCTCAGTACTCAGTGTGTTCGGTGCTCAGTACTCAGGGTGCTCAGTGCTCAGTACTCAGGGTGCTGGGTGCTCAGTGCTCGGGGTGCTGGGTGCTCAGTACTCGGGGTACTGTGTGCTCAGTACTCAGGGTGCTGGGTGCTCAGTGCTCAGGGTGCTGGGTGCTCAGTACTCAGTGTGCTGGGTGCTCAGTACTTAGGGGGCTCGGTCCTCAGTACTCAGGTTGCTGAGTGCTCAGGGTGCTGGGTACTCAGTACTCAGGGTGCTGGGTGCTCAGTACTCAGGGTGCTGGGTGCTCAGTGCTCAGGGTGCTGGTTGCTCAGTACTCAGGGTGCTGGGTGCTCAGTACTCAGGGTGCTGGGTGCTCAGTGCTCGGGGTGCTGGGTGCTCAGTGCTCGGGGTGCTGGGGGCTCAGTGCTCGGGGTGCTGGGTGCTCAGTGCTCGGGGCGCTGGGTGCTCTGTGCTCGGGGTGCTCGGAGCTCAGTACTCAGGGTGCTGGGTGCTCAGTCCTCGGGGTGCTCGGTGCTCAGTACTCAGGGTGCTGGGTGCTTAGTGCTCGGGGTGCTCGGTGCTCAGTAAGTTGGGTGCTCACTACTCAGGGTGCTGGGTGCTCAGTGCTCAGGGTGCTGGGTGCTCAGTGCTCAGGATGCTGGGTGCTCAGTGCTCAGGGTGCTGGGTGCTCAGTACTCAGGGTGCTGGGTGCACAGTGCTCGGGGTGCAGGTTACTCAGTGCTCAGGGTGCTGGGTGCTCAGTGCTCAGGGTGTTGGGTGCTCAGTACTCGGGGTGCTGGGTGCTCAGTACTCAGGGTGCTGCGTGCTCAGTACTCAGGGTGCTGGGTGATCAGTACTCGGGTGCTGGGTGCTCAATGCTCAGGGTGCTGGGTGCTCAGTGCTCGGGGTGCTGGGTGCTCAGTGCTCAGTACTCAGGGTGCTGGGTGCTCAGTGCTCAGGGTGCTGGGTACTCAGTGCTCAGGGTGCTGGGTGCTCAGTGCTCAGGGTGCTGGGTGCTCAGTGCTAAGGGTGCTGGGTACTCAGTGCTCAGGGTGCTCGGTGGTCAGTACTCGGGGTGCTGGGAGCTCAGTACTCAGGGTGCTCAGTGCTCGGGGAGCTCGGTGCTCAATACTCAGGGTGCTGGGTGCTCAGTACTCAGTGCTCGGGGTCCTGGGTGCTCCGTGCTCGGGGTGCTGGGTGCTCAGTGCTCTGGGTGCTTAGTGCTCAGTACTCAGGGTGCTGGGTGCTCAGTACTCAGGGTGCTCAGTGCTCGGGGTGCTGGGTGCTCAGTACTCAGGGTGCTGGGTGCTCAGTACTCAGGGTGCTGGGTGCTCAGTGCTCAGGGTCCTCGGTGCTCAGTACTCAGGGTGCTCAGTGCTCATTACTCAGCGTGCTTTGTGCTCAGTGCTCAGGATGCTGGGTGCTCAGTACTCAGTGTGCTGGGTGCTCAGTACTCAGGGTGCTGGGGGCTCAGTACTCAGGGTGCTGGGTGCTCAGTACTCAGGGTGCTGGGTGCTCAGTACTCAGGGTGCTGGGTGCTCAGTTCTCAGGGTGCTGGGGGCTCAGTACTCAGGGTGCTGGGTGCTCAGTAGTCAGGGTGCTCGGTTCTCAGTACTCAGGGTGCTTGGTGCTCATTCTCGGGGTGCTGGGTGCTCAGTGCTCGGGGTGCTTGGTGCTCAGTACTAAGGGTACTGGGGGCTCAGTACTCAGGGTGCTGGGTGCTCAGTACTCAGGGTGATCTGTTCTCAGTACTCAGGGTGCTGGGTGCTCAGTGCTCGGGGTGCTGGGTGCACAGTGCCCAGGGTGCTGGGTGCTCAGTGCTCAGGGTGCTCAGTACTCAGGGTGCTGTGTGTTCAGTGCTCAGGGTACTGGGTGCTCAGTACTCAGGGTGCTTGGTGCTCAGTACTCAGGGTGCTGGGTGCTCAGTACTCGGGGTGCTGGGTGCTCAGTACTCGGGGTGCTGGGTGCACAGTGCTCAGGGTGCTGGGTGCTCAGTGCTCGGGGTGCTGGGTGCTCAGTGCTCAGGCTGCTGGCTGCTCAGTGCTCAGGGTGCTGGGTGCTCAGTACTCAGGGTGCTCAGTGCTCAGTACTCAGCGTGCTGGGTGCTCAGTCCTCAGGGTCCTCGGTGCTCAGTACTCAGGGTGCTCAGTGCTCAGTCCTCAGCGTGCTTTGTGCTCAGTGCTCAGGGTGCTGGGTGCTCAGTACTCAGGGTGCTGGGTGCTCAGTACTCAGGGTGCTGGGTGCTCAGTACTCAGGGTGCTGGGTGCTCAGTGCTCGGGGTGCTCGGTGATCAGTACTAAGAGTGCTGGGTGCTCAGTGCTCAGGGTACTGGGTACTCAGTACGCAGGGTGCTGGTGCTCAGTGCTCAGGTTGCTGGGTGCTCGGTCCTCAGGGTGCTGGGTGCTCAGTGCTCGGGGTGCTGGGTGCTCAGTGCTCAGGGTGCTGGGTGCTCAGTGCTCAGTGCTCAGGGTGCTGGGTGCTCAGTGCTCAGGGTGCTGGGTGCTCAGTGCTCGGGGTGCTGGGTGCTCAGTGCTCGGGGTGCTGGGTGCTCAGTGCTCGGGGTGCTGGGTGCTCAGTACTCAGGGTGCTGGGGGCTCAGTACTCAGTGTGTTCGGTGCTCAGTACTCAGGGTGCTCAGTGCTCAGTACTCAGTGTGCTGGGTGCTCAGTGCTCGGGGTGCTGGGTGCTCAGTACTTGGGGAGCTGGGTGCTCAGTACTCAGGGTGCTGGGTGCTCAGTGCTCAGGGTGCTGGGTGCTCAGTACTCAGGGTGCTGGGTGCTCAGTGCTCGGGGTGCTCGGTGCTCAGTACTCAGGGTGCTGGGTGCTCAGTGCTCGGGGTGCTCGGTGCTCAGTACGTTGGGTGCTCACTACTCAGGGTGCTGGGTTCTCAGTGCTCAGGGTGCTGGGTGCTCGGTGCTCAGGGTGCTGGGTGCTCAGTACTCAGGGTGCTGGGTGCTCGGTGCTCGGGGTGCTGGGTGCTCAGTACTCAGGGTGCTGGGTGCTCAGTACTCAGGGTGCTGGGTGCTCAGTACTCGGGTGCTGGGTGCTCAGTGCTCAGGCTGCTGGGTGCTCAGTGCTCGGGGTGTTGGGTGCTCAGTGCTCGGGGTGCTCAGTGCTCAGTACTCAGGGTGCTGGGTGCTCAGTGCTCGGGGTGCTGGGTGCTCAGTACTCGGGGTGCTGTGTGCTCAGTACTCAGGGTGCTGGGTGCTCAGTGCTCAGGGTGCTGGGTGCTCAGTACTCAGGTTGCTGAGTGCTCAGGGTGCTGGGTACTCAGTACTCAGGGTGCTGGGTGCTCAGTACTCAGGGTGCTGGGTGCTCAGTGCTCAGGGTGCTGGGTGCTCAGTACTCAGGGTGCTGGGTGCTCAGTACTCAGGGTGCTGTGTGCTCAGTGCTCGGGGTGCTGGGTGCTCACTGCTCGGGGTGCTGGGTGCTCAGTGCTCGCGGTGCTGGGTGCTCAGTGCTCGGGGCGCTGGGTGCTCTGTGCTCGGGGTGCTCGGAGCTCAGTACTCAGGGTGCTGGGTGCTCAGTGCTCGGGGTGCTCGGTGCTCAGTACTCAGGGTGCTGGGTGCTTAGTGCTCGGGGTGCTCGGTGCTCAGTAAGTTGGGTGCTCACTACTCAGGGTGCTGGGTGCTCAGTGCTCAGGTTGCTGGGTGCTCAGTGCTCAGGATGCTGGGTGCTCAGTGCTCAGGGTGCTGGGTGCTCAGTACTCAGGGTGCTGGGTGCACAGTGCTCGGGGTGCAGGTTGCTCAGTGCTCAGGGTGCTGGGTGCTCAGTGCTCAGGGTGCTGGGTGCTCAGTACTCGGGGTGCTGGGTGCTCAGTACTCAGGGTGCTGCGTGCTCAGTACTCAGGGTGCTGGGTGATCAGTACTCGGGTGCTGGGTGCTCAGTGCTCAGGGTGCTGGGTGCTCAGTGCTCGGGGTGCTGGGTGCTCAGTGCTCAGTACTCAGGGTGCTGGGTGCTCAGTGCTCGGGGTGCTGGGTTCTCAGTGCTCAGTACTCAGGGTGCTTGGTGCTCAGTGCTCAGGGTGCTTGGTGCTCAGTGCTCAGGGTGCTGGGTGCTCAGTGCTCAGGGTGCTGGGTACTCAGTGCTCAGGGAGCTGGGTACTCAGTGCTCGGGGTGCTGGGTGCTCAGTACTCAGGGTGCTGGGTGCTCAGTACTCAGGGTGCTGGGTGATCAGTACTCGGGTGCTGGGTGCTCAGTGCTCAGGGTGCTGGGTGCTCAGTGCTCGGGGTGCTGGGTGCTCATTGCTCAGTACTCAGGGTGCTGGGTGCTCAGTGCTCGGGGTGCTGGGTGCTCAGTACTCGGGGTGCTGGGTGCACAGTGCTCAGGGTGCTGGGTGCTCAGTGCTCGGGGTGCTGGGTGCTCAGTACTCGGGGTGCTCGGTTCTCAGTACTCAGGTTGCTGGGTGCTCAGTGCTCAGGGTGCTGGGTGCTCAGTGCTCGGGGTGCTGGGTGC
Organism: Microtus oregoni; assembly: GCF_018167655.1. NCBI lineage: Eukaryota > Metazoa > Chordata > Mammalia > Rodentia > Cricetidae > Microtus > Microtus oregoni. The sequence continues at coordinate 99,979 of NW_024543350.1, forward strand.
TCTGTGCTCAGGGTGCTCGGTGCTTTGTACTCAGGGTGCTCGGTGCTCGGGGTGCTGGGTGCTCAGTGCTCGGGGTGCTGGGTGCTCAGTGCTCGGGGTGCTGGGTGCTCAGTGCTCGGGGTGCTGGGTGCTCAGTGCTCAGGGTGCTGGGTGCTCAGTGCTCGGGGTGCTGGGTGCTCAGTACTCGGGGTGCTCGGTTCTCAGTACTCAGGTTGCTGGGTGCTCAGTGCTCAGGGTGCTGGGTGCTCAGTGCTCGGGGTGCTGGGTGCTCAGTGCTCGCGGTGCTGGGTGCTCATTACTCAGGGTGCTGGGTGCTCAGTGATCGGGGTCCTGGGTGCTCAGTACTCAGGGTGCTCAGTGCTCGGGGAGCTCGGTGCTCAGTACTCAAGGTGCTGGGTGCTCAGTACTCAGTGCTCGGGGTCCTGGGTGCTCCGTGCTCGGGGTGCTGGGTGCTCAGTGCTCTGGGTGCTTAGTGCTCAGTACTAAGGGTGCTGGGTGCTCAGTACTCAGGGTGCTCAGTGCTCGGGGTGCTGGGTGCTCAGTACTCAGGGTGCTGTGTGCTCAGTACTCAGGGTGCTGTGTGCTCATTCTCGGGGTGCTGGGTGCTCAGTCCTCGGGGTGCTGGGTGCTCAGTACTCAGGGTGCTGGGTGCTCAGTGCTCGGGGTGCTTGGTGCTCAGTACTAAGGGTGCTGGGGGCTCAGTACTCAGGGTGCTGGGTGCTCAGTACTCAGGGTGATCTGTTCTCAGTACTCAGGGTGCTGGGTGCTCAGTGCTCGGGGTGCTGGGTGCACAGTGCCCAGGGTGCTGGGTGCTCAGTGCTCAGCGTGCTCAGTACTCAGGGTGCTGTGTGTTCAGTGCTCAGGGTGCTGGGTGCTCAGTGTTCGGGGTGCTGGGTGCTCAGTACTCAGGGTGCTCAGTGCTCGGGGAGCTCAGTGCTCAGTACTCAGGGTGCTGGGTGCTCAGTACTCAGTGCTCGGGGTCCTGGGTGCTCCGTGCTCGGGGTGCTGGGTGCTCAGTGCTCTGGGTGCTTAGTGCTCAGTACTCAGGGTGCTGGGTGCTCAGTACTCAGCCTGCTCAGTGCTCGGGGTGCTGGGTGCTCAGTACTCAGGGTGCTGGGTGCTCAGTACTCAGGGTGCTGGGTGCTCAGTGCTCAGGGTCCTCGGTGCTCAGTACTCAGGGTGCTCAGTGCTCATTACTCAGCGTGCTTTGTGTTTAGTGCTCAGGGTGCTGGGTGCTCAATACTCAGTGTGCTGGGTGCTCAGTACTCAGGGTGCTGGGGGCTCAGTACTCAGGGTGCTGGGTGCTCAGTACTCAGGGTGCTGGGTGCTCAGTACTCAGGGTGCTGGGTGCTCAGTACTCAGGGTGCTGGGGGCTCAGTACTCAGGGTGCAGGGTGCTCAGTGCTCCGGGTGCTTGGTGCTCAGTACTAAGGGTGCTGGGGGCTCAGTACTCAGGGTGCTGTGTGCTCAGTACTCAGGGTGATCTGTTCTCAGTACTCAGGGTGCTGGGTGCTCAGTGCTCGGGGTGCTGGGTGCACAGTGCCCAGGGTGCTGGGTGCTCAGTGCTCAGCGTGCTCAGTACTCAGGGTGCTGTGTGTTCAGTGCTCAGGGTACTGGGTGCTCAGTACTCAGGGTGCTTGGTGCTCAGTACTCAGGGTGCTGGGTGCTCAGTACTCGGGGTGCTGTGTGCTCAGTACTCGGGGTGCTGGGTGCACAGTGCTCAGGGTGCTGGGTGCTCAGTGCTCGGGGTGCTGGGTGCTTAGTGCTCAGGCTGCTGGCTGCTCAGTGCTCTGGGTGCTGGGTGCTCAGTACTCAGGGTGCTCAGTGCTCAGTACTCAGCGTGCTGGGTGCTCAGTCCACAGGGTCCTCGGTGCTCAGTACTCAGGGTGCTCAGTGCTCAGTACTCAGCGTGCTTTGTGCTCAGTGCTCAGGGTGCTGGGTGCTCAGTACTCAGGGTGCTGGGTGCTCAGTACTCAGGGTGCTGGGTGCTCAGTACTCAGGGTGCTGGGTGCTCAGTGCTCGGGGTGCTCGGTGATCAGTACTAAGAGTGCTGGGTCCTCAGTGCTCAGGGTACTGGGTACTCAGTACTCAGGGTGCTGGGTGCTCAGTGCTCAGGGTGCTGGGTGCTCAGTGCCCAGGGTGCTGGGTGCTCAGTGCTCGGGGTGCTGGGTGCTCAGTGCTCAGGGTGCTGGGTGCTCAGTGCTCAGTGCTCAGGGTGCTGGGTGCTCAGTGCTCAGGGTGCTGGGTGCTCAGTGCTAGGGGTGCTGGGTGCTCAGTGCTCATAGTGCTGGGTGCTCAGTGCTCGGGGTGCTGGGTGCTCAGTACTCAGGGTGCTGGGTGCTCAGTACTCAGTGTGTTCGGTGCTCAGTACTCAGGGTGCTCAGTGCTCAGTACTCAGGGTGCTGGGTGCTCAGTGCTCGGGGTGCTGGGTGCTCAATACTCGGGGTACTCTGTGCTCAGTACTCAGGGTGCTGGGTGCTCAGTGCTCAGGGTGCTGGGTGCTCAGTACTCAGGGTGCTGGGTGCTCAGTACTTAGGGGGCTCGGTCCTCAGTACTCAGGTTGCTGAGTGCTCAGGGTGCTGGGTACTCAGTACTCAGGGTGCTGGGTGCTCAGTACTCAGGGTGCTGGGTGCTCAGTGCTCAGGGTGCTGGGTGCTCAGTACTCAGGGTGCTGGGTGCTCAGTACTCAGGGTGCTGGGTGCTCAGTGCTCGGGGTGCTGGGTGCTCAGTGCTCGGGGTGCTGGGGGCTCAGTGCTCGGGGTGCTGGGTGCTCAGTGCTCGGGGCGCTGGGTGCTCTGTGCTCGGGGTGCTCGGAGCTCAGTACTCAGGATGCTGGGTGCTCAGTCCTCGGGGTGCTCGGTGCTCAGTACTCAGGGTGCTGGGTGCTTAGTGCTCGGGGTACTCGGTGCTCAGTAAGTTGGGTGCTCACTACTCAGGGTGCTGGGTGCTCAGTGCTCAGGGTGCTGGGTGCTCAGTGCTCAGGATGCTGGGTGCTCAGTGCTCAGGGTGCTGGGTGCTCAGTACTCAGGGTGCTGGGTTCACAGTTCTCGGGGTGCAGGTTGCTCAGTGCTCAGGGTGCTGGGTGCTCAGTGCTCAGGGTGTTGGGTGCTCAGTACTCGGGGTGCTGGGTGCTCAGTACTCAGGGTGCTGCGTGCTCAGTACTCAGGGTGCTGGGTGATCAGTACTCGGGTGCTGGGTGCTCAGTGCTCAGGGTGCTGGGTGCTCAGTGCTCGGGGTGCTGGGTGCTCAGTACTCAGGGTGCTGCGTGCTCAGTACTCAGGGGGCTGGGTGATCAGTACTCGGGTGCTGGGTGCTCAGTGCTCAGGGTGCTGGGTGCTCAGTGCTCGGGGTGCTGGGTGCTCATTGCTCAGTACTCAGGGTGCTGGGTGCTCAGTGCTCGGGGTGCTGGGTGCTCAGTGCTCAGTACTCAGGGTGCTGGGTGCTCAGTGCTCAGGGTGCTGAGTACTCAGTGCTCAGGGTGCTGGGTGCTCAGTGCTTAGTACTCAGGGTGCTGGGTGCTCAGTACTCCGGGTGCTGGGTGCTCAGTGCTCAGGGTGCTGGGTACTCAGTGCTCAGGGTGCTCGGTGGTCAGTACTCGGGGTGCTGGGAGCTCAGTGCTCGGGGTGCTGGGTGCTCAGTGCTCAGTACTCAGGGTGCTGGGTGCTCAGTGCTCGGGGTGCTGGGTGCTCAGTACTCAGGGTGCTGGGTGCTGAGTGCTCGGGGTGCTGGGTGCTCAGTGATCGGGGTGCTGGGTGCTCAGTACTCAGGGTGCTCAGTGCTCGGGGAGCTCGGTGCTCAGTACTCAGGGTGCTGGGTGCTCAGTACTCAGTGCTCGGGGTCCTGGGTGCTCCTTGCTCGGGGTGCTGGGTGCTCAGTGCTCTGGGTGCTTAGTGCTCAGTACACAGGGTGCTGGGTGCTCAGTACTCAGGGTGCTCAGTGCTCGGGGTGCTGGGTGCTCAGTACTAAGGGTGCTGGGTGCTCAGTACTCAGGGTGCTGGGTGATCAGTGCTCAGGGTCCTCGGTGCTCAGTACTCAGGGTGCTCAGTGCTCATTACTCAGCGTGATTTGTGCTCAGTGCTCAGGGTGCTGGGTGCTCAGTACTCAGTGTGCTGGGTGCTCAGTACTCAGGGTGCTGGGGGCTCAGTACTCAGGGTTCTGGGTGCTCAGTACTCAGGGTGCTGGGTGCTCAGTACTCAGGGTGCTGGGTGCTCAGTACTCAGGGTGCTGGGGGCTCATTACTCAGCGTGCTTTGTGCTCAGTGCTCAGGGTGCTGGGTGCTCAGTACTCAGTGTGCTGGGTGCTCAGTACTCAGGGTGCTGGGGGCTCAGTACTCAGGGTTCTGGGTGCTCAGTACTCAGGGTGCTGGGTGCTCAGTACTCAGGGTGCTGGGGGCTCAGTACTCAGGGTTCTGGGTGCTCAGTACTCAGGGTGCTGGGTGCTCAGTACTCAGGGTGCTGGGTGCTCAGTGCTCAGGGTGCTGGGTGCTCAGTGCTCAGTGCTCAGGGTGCTGGGTGCTCAGTGCTCATGGTGCTGGGTGCTCAGTGCTCGGGGTGCTGGGTGCTCAGTGCTCGGGGTGCTGGGTGCTCAGTGCTCGGGGTGCTGGGTGCTCAGTACTCAGGGAGCTGGGTGCTCAGTACTCAGTGTGTTCGGTGCTCAGTACTCAGGGTGCTCAGTGCTCAGTACTCAGGGTGCTGGGTGCTCAGTGCTCGGGGTGCTGGGTGCTCAGTACTTGGGGAGCTGGGTGCTCAGTACTCAGGGTGCTGGGTGCTCAGTGCTCAGGGTGCTGGGTGCTCAGTACACAGGGTGCTGGGTGCTCAGTGCTAGGGGTGCTCGGTGCTCAGTACTCAGGGTGCTGGGTGCTCAGTGCTCGGGGTGCTCGGTGCTCAGTACGTTGGGTGCTCACTACTCAGGGTGCTGGGTTCTCAGTGCTCAGGGTGCTGGGTGCTCGGTGCTCAGGTTGCTGGGTGCTCAGTACTCAGGGTGCTGGGTGCTCGGTGCTCGGGGTGCTGGGTGCTCAGTACTCAGGGTGCTGGGTGCTCAGTACTCAGGGTGCTGGGTGCTCAGTACTCGGGTGCTGGGTGCTCAGTGCTCAGGCTGCTGGGTGCTCAGTGCTCGGGGTGTTGGGTGCTCAGTGCTCGGGGTGCTCGGTGCTCAGTGCTCAAGGTGCTGGGTGCTCAGTACTCAGGGTGCTCATTGCTCAGGGTGCTGGGTGCTCAGTACTCAGGGTGCTGGTGCTCATTGCTCAGGTTGCACGGTGCTCGGGGCGCTGGGTGCTCAGTGCTCGGGGTGCTCGGAGCTCAGTACTCAGGGTGCTGGGTGCTCAGTGCTCGGGGTGCTCGGTGCTCAGTACTCACGGTGCTGGGTGCTCAGTGCTCGGTTTGCTGGGTGCTCAGTGCTCAGTACTCAGGGTGCTGGTTGCTCAGTGCTCAGGGTGCTGTGTGCTCAGTGCTCAGGGTGCTGGGTGCTCATTGCTCAGTGTGCTGGGTACTCAGTACTCAGGGTGCTGCGTGCTCAGTGCTCGGGGTGCTATGTGCTCAGTGCTCGGGGTGCTGGGTGCTCAGTGCTCGGGGTGCTATGTGCTCAGTGCTCGCGGTGCTGGGTGCTCAGTGCTCGGGGTGCTCGGTGCTCAGTACTCAGGGTGCTGGGTGCTCAGTGCTCGAGGTGCTCAGTACTCAGGGTGCTGTGTGTTCAGTGCTCAGGGTGCTGGGTGCTCAGTACTCAGGGTGCTCGGTGCTTAGTACTCAGGGTGCTGGGTGCTCAGTACTCCGGGTGCTGGGTGCTCAGTACTCAGGGTGCTCATTGCTCAGGGTGCTGGGTGCTCAGTGCTCAGGGTGCTCGGTGCTCGGGGCACTGGGTGCTCAGTGCTCGGGGTGCTCGGAGCTCAGTGCTCAGGGTGCTGGGTGCTCAGTGCTCGAGGTGCTCGGTGCTCAGTACGTTGGGTGCTCACTCCTCAGGGTGCTGGGTGCTCAGTGCTCAGGGTGCTGGGTGCTCGGTGCTCAGGGTGCTGGGTGCTCAGTACTCAGGGTGCCGGGTGCTCAGTTCTCGGGGTGCTGGGTGCTCAGTACTCAGGGTGCCGGGTGCTCAGTACTCAGGGTGCTGAGTGCTCAGTACTCGGGTGCTGGGTGCTCAGTGCTCAGGATGCTGGGTGCTCAGTGCTCGGGGTGCTGGGTGCTCAGTGCTCAGTACTCAGGGCGCTGTGTGTTCAGTGCTCTTGGTGCCGGGTGCTCAGTGCTCAGTACTCAGGGTGCTGGGTGCTCAGTGCTCAGGGTGCTGGGTGCTCAGTGCTCAGGGTGCTGGGTGCTCAGTGGTCAGGGTGCTGGGTACTCAGTGCTCAGGGTGCTGGGTGCTCAGTACTCAGGGTGCTCAGTGCTCAGTACTCGGGGTGCTGGGTGCTCAGTGCTCAGGGTGCTCAATGCTCAGTACTCGGGGTGCTGTGTGCTCAGTGCTCAGGGTGCTCAGTGCTCAGTGCTCGGGGTGCTGGGTGCTCAGTGCTCATGGTGCTCAATGCTCAGTACTCGGGGTGCTGTGTGCTCAGTGCTCAGGGTGCTCAGTGCTCAGTGCTCGGGGTGCTGGGTGCTCAGTACTCAGGGTGCTGGGTGCTCAGTGCTCAGGGTGCTCAGTGCTCAGTACTCAGTGCTCAGGGTGCTCAGTGCTCAGTGCTCAGGGTGCTGGGTGTTCAGTACTCAGTGTGCTGGGTGCTCAGTACTCAGGGTGCTGGGTGCTCAGTGCTCAGGGTGCTGGGTGCTCAGTGCTCGGGGTGCTCAGTACTCAGGGTGCTATGTGTTCAGTGCTCAGGGTACTGGGTGCTCAGTACTCAGGGTGCTCGGTGCTTAGTACTCAGGATGCTGGGTGCTCAGTACTCCGGGTGCTGGGTGCTCAGTGCTCGGGGTGCTGGGTGCTCAGTACTCAGGGTGCTGGGTGCTCAGTACTCGTTGTGCTGGGTGCTCAGTGCTCAGGGTGCTGGGTGCTCAGTACTCAGGGTGCTCGGTGCTCAGTGCTCGGGGTGCTGGGTGCTCAGTACTCAGGGTGCTGGGTGCTCAGTACTCAGGGTGCTCAGTTCTCTGTACTCAGCGTGCTGGGTTCTCAGTGCTCAGGGTGCTCGGTGCTCAGTACTCAGGGTGCTCAGTGCTCAGTACTCAGCGTGCTGGTTGCTCAGTGCTCAGGGTGCTGGGTGCTCAGTACTCAGGGTGCTGGGTGCTTAGTACTCAGGGTGCTCGGTCCTCAGTGCTCCGGGTGCTGGGTGCTCAGTACTCAGGGAGCAGGGTGCTCAGTGCTCAGGGTGCTCAGTGCTCAGTACTCAGGGTGCTCGGTGCTCAGTGCTCAGGGTGCTCAGTGCTCAGTACTCAGGGTGCTCAGTGCTCAGTGCTCTGGGTGCTGGGTGCTCAGTGCTCGGGGTGCTGGGTGCTCAGTGCTCAGGATGCTGGGTGCTCAGTACTCAGGGTGCTCAGTGCTCAGTGCTCAGTACACAGGGTGCTGGTTGCTCAGTGCTCTGGGTGCTGGGTGCTCAGTACTCAGTACTCAGGGTGCTGGTTGCTCAGTGCTCGGGGTGCTGGATGCTCAGTACTCAGGGTGCTGGGTGCTCAGTGCTCAGGGTGCTGGGTGCTCAGTACTCAGGGTGCTGGGTGCTCAGTGCCAGGGTGCTGGGTGCACAGTACTCAGGGTGCTGGGTCCTCAGTGCTCAGGGTGCTGGGTGCTCAGTACTCAGGGTGCTGGGTGCTTATTACTCAGGGTGCTCGGTCCTCAGTGCTCAGGGTGCTGGGTGCTCAGTACTCAGGGAGCTGGGTGCTCAGTGCTCAGGGTGCTCAGTGCTCAGTACTCAGGGTGCTCGGTGCTCAGTGCTCAGGGTGCTCAGTGCTCAGTACTCAGGGTGCTCAGTGCTCAGTGCTCTGGGTGCTGGGTGCTCAGTGCTCGGGGTGCTGGATGCTCAGTGCTCAGGGTGCTGGGTGCTCAGTACTCAGGGTGCTCAGTGCTCAGGCTGCTGGGGGCTCAGTGCTCGGGGTGCTGGGTACTCAGTGCTCAGTACACAGGGTCCTGCGTGCTCAGTGCTCTGGGTGCTGGGTGCTCAGTACTCAGTACTCAGGGTGCTGGTTGCTCAGTGCTCGGGGTGCTGGATGCTCAGTACTCAGGGTGCTGGGTGCTCAGTGCTCAGGGTGCTGGGTGCTCAGTACTCAGTACTCAGGGTGCTGGTTGCTCAGTGCTCGGGGTGCTGGATGCTCAGTACTCAGGGTGCTGGGTGCTCAGTGCTCAGGGTGCTGGGTGCTCAGTACTCAGGGTGCTGGGTGCTCAGTGCTCAGGGTGCTGGGTGCACAGTACTCAGGGTGCTGGGTCCTCAGTGCTCAGGGTGCTGGTTTCTCAGTGCTCGGGGTGCTCAGTACTCAGGGTGATGTGTGTTCAGTGCTCAGGGTACTGGTTGCTCAGTACTGAGGGTGCTCGGTGCTTAGTACTCAGGGTGATGGGTGCTCAGTACTCAGGGTGCTCATTGCTCAGGGTGCTGGGTGCTCAGTACTCAGGGTGCTCATTGCTCAGGGTGCTGGGTGCTCAGTACTCAGGGTGCTGGGTGCTCCTTGCTCGGGGTGCTCGGTGCTCAGTGCTCAGGGTGCTGTGTGCTCAGTACTCAGGGTGCTCATTGCTCAGGGTGCTGGGTGCTCAGTACTCAGGGTGCTCATTGTTCAGGGTGCTGGGTGCTCAGTGCTCAGGGTGCTGGGTGCTCACTGCTCGGGGTGCTGGCTGCTCAGTGCTCAGGTTGCTGGGTGCTCAGTGCTCAGGGTGCTCGGTGCTCAGTGCTCAGGGTGCTGGGTGCTCAGTACTCAGGGTGCTAGGTGCTCAGTACTCAGGGTGCTCAGTGCTCAGTACTCAGGGTGCTCAGTGCTCAGTACTCTGGGTGCTCAGTGCTCAGGGTGCTGGGTGCTCAGAGCTCGGGGTGCTTGGTGCTCAGTCCTCAGGGTGCTGGGTGCTCAGTGCTCAGGGTGCTCGGTGCTCAGTGCTCAGGGTGCTGGGTGCTAAGTACTCAGGGTTCTGGGTGCTCAGTGCTCGGGGTCCTGGGTGCTCAGTACTCAGGGTGCTGGGTGCTCAGTGCTCAGGGTGCTCGGTGCTTAGTACTCAGGGTGCTCGGTACTCGGGGTGCTGGGTGCTCAGTGCTCGGGGTGCTGGGTACTCAGTGCTCTCGGTGCTGGGTGCTCAGTGCTCGGGGTGCTGGGTGCTCAGTGCTCGGGGTGCTGGGTGCTCAGTGCTCGGGGTGCTGGGTGCTCAGTACTCGGGGTGCTCGGTGCTCAGTACTCAGGGTGCTGGGTGCTCAGTAATCAGGGTGATGGTTGCTCAGTACTCAGGGTGCTGGGTGCTCGGTGCTCAGTACGCTGGGTGCTCAGTGCTCAGGGTGCTGGGTGCTCAGTGCTCGGGGCGCTGGGTGCTCAGTGCTCGGGGTGCTCGGAGCTCAGTACTCAGGGTGCTGGGTGCTCAGTGCTCGGGGTGATCGGTTCTCAGTACTCAGGGTGCTGGGTGCTGAGTGCTCGGGTTGCTCGGTGCTCAGTACGTTGGGTGCTCACTACTCAGGGTGCTGGGTGCTCAGTGCTCAGGGTGCTGGGTGCTCAGTGCTCAGGGTGCTGGGTGCTCAGGGTGCTGGGTGCTCAGTACTCAGGGTGCTGGGTGCTCAGTACTCAGGGTGCTGGGTGCTCAGTACTCAGGGTGCTGGGTGCTCAGTACTCAGGGTGCTGGGTGCTCAGTACTCGGGTGCTGGGTGCTCAGTGCTCAGGGTGCTGGGTGCTCAGTGCTCGGGGTGCTGGGTGCTCAGTGCTCAGTACTCAGGGTGCTGAGTGCTCAGTGCTCGGGGTGCTGGGTGCTCAGTGCTCAGAACTCAGGGTGCTGGGTGCTCAGTGCTCAGGGTGCTGTGTGCTCAGTGCTCAGGGTGCTGGGTGCTCAGTGCACAGGGGGCTGAGTACTCAGTGCTCAGGGTGCTGGGTGCTCAGTGCTCAGGGTGCTGGGTGCTCAGTATTCAGGGTGCTGGGTGCTCAGTGCTCGGGGTGCTGGGTGCTCATTGCTCACGGTGCTGGGTGCTCAGTGCTCGGGGTGCTCGGTGCTCAGTACTCAGGGTGCTGGGTGCTCAGTGCTCGAGGTGCTCAGTACTCAGGGTGCTGTGTGTTCAGAGCTCAGGGTGCTGGGTGCTCAGTACTCAGGGTGCTGGGTGCTCAGTGCTCGGGGTGCTGGGTGCTAAGTGCTCAGGTTGCTGGGTGCTCAGTACTCAGGGTGCTGGGTGCTCAGTACTCGGGGTGCTGGGTGCTCAGTACTCAGGGTGCTGGGTGCTCAGTACTCAGGGTGCTGGGTGCTCAGTACTCGGGTGCTGGGTGCTCAGTGCTCAGGGTGCTGGGTGCTCAGTGCTCGGGGTGCTGGATGCTCAGTGCTCGGGGTGCTCGGTGCTCAGTGCTCAAGGTGCTGGGTGCTCAGTACTCAGGGTGCACATTGCTCAAGGTGCTGGGTGCTCAGTACTCAGGGTGCTGGGTGCTCAGAGCTCAGGGTGCTCGGTGCTCGGGGTGCTGGGTGCTCAGTACTCAGGGTGCTGGGTGCTCAGTATTCAGGGTGCTGGGTGCTCAGTGCTCGGGGTGCTGGGTGCTCATTGCTCGCGGTGCTGGGTGCTCAGTACTCAGGGTGCTCATTGCTCAAGGTGCTGGGTGCTCAGTACTCAGGGTGCTGGGTGCTCAGTGCTCGGGGTGCTCGGTGCTCAGTACACAGGGTGCTGGGTGCTCAGTGCTCGTTGTGCTGGGTGCTCAGTGCTCAGTACTCAGGGTGCTGGGTGCTCAGTGCTCAGGGTGCTGTGTGCTCAGTGCTCAGGGTGCTGGGTGCTCAGTGCTCAGGGTGCTGGGTACTCAGTACTAAGGGTGCTGGGTGCTTAGTGCTCGGGGTGCTATGTGCTCAGTGCTCGCGGTGCTGGGTGCTCAGTGCTCGGGGTGCTGGGTGCTCAGTGCTCGGGGTGCTATGTGCTCAGTGCTAGCGGTGCTGGGTGCTCAGTGCTCGGGGTGCTCGGTGCTCAATACTCAGGGTGCTGGGTGCTAAGTGCTCGAGGTGCTCAGTACTCAGGGTGCTGTGTGTTCAGTGCTCAGGGTGCTGGGTGCTCAGTACTCAGGGTGCTCGGTGCTTAGTACTCAGGGTGCTGGGTGCTCAGTACTCCGGGTGCTGGGTGCTCAGTGCTCGGGGTTCTCAGTGCTCAGCGCTCAAGGTGCTGCGTGCTCAGTACTCAGGGTGCTCATTGCTCAGGGTGCTGGGTGCTCAGTGCTCAGGGTGCTCGGTGCTCGGGGCACTGGGTGCTCAGTGCTCAGGGTGCTCAGAGCTCAGTACTCAGGGTGCTGGGTGCTCAGTGCTCGGGGTGCTCGGTGCTCAGTACTCAGGGTGCTGAGTGCTCAGTGCTCGGGGTGCTCGGTGCTCAGTACGTTGGGTGCTCACTACTCAGGGTGCTGGGTGCTCAGTGCTCAGGGTGCTGGGTGCTCTGTGCTCAGGGTGCTGGGTGCTCAGTACTCAGGGTGCTGGGTGCTCAGTGCTCGGGGTGCTGGGTGCTCAGTACTCAGGGTGCTGGGTGCTCAGTACTCAGGGTGCTGGGTGCTCAGTACTCGGGTGCTGGGTGCTCAGTGCTCAGGGTGCTGGGTGCTCAGTGCTCGGGGTGCTGGGTGCTCAGTGCTCAGTACTCAGGGTGCTGGGTGTTCAGTGCTCGGGGTGCTGGGTGCTCAGTGCTCAGTACTCAGGGTGCTGGGTGCTCAGTGCTTAGGGTGCTTGGTGCTCAGTGCTCAAGGTGCTGGGTGCTCAGTGCTCAGGGTGCTGGGTACTCAGTGCTCAGGGTGCTGAGTGCTCAGTACTCAGGGTGCTCAGTGCTCAGTACTAGGGGTGCTGGGTGCTCAGTGCTCAGGGTGCTCAGTGCTCAGTACTCGGGGTGCTGTGTGCTCAGTGCTCAGGGTGCTCAGTGCTCAGTGCTCGGGGTGCTGGGTGCTCAGTGCTCGGGGTGCTGGGTGCTCAGTGCTCGGGGTGCTGGGTGCTCAGTTCTCGGGGTGCGGGGTGCTCAGTGCTCAGGGTGCTCAGTGCTCAGTACTCAGTGCTCAGGGTGCTCAGTGCTCAGTGCTCAGGGTGCTGGGTGTTCAGTACTCAGGGTGCTGGGTGCTCAGTACTCAGGGTGCTGGGTGCTCAGTGCTCAGGGTGCTGGGTGCTCAGTGCTCCGGGTGCTCAGTACTCAGGGTGCTGTGTGTTCAGTGCTCAGCGTACTGGGTGCTCAGTACTCAGGGTGCTGGGTGCTAAGTGCTCAGGGTGCTGGGTGCTCAGTGCTCAGGGTGCTCAGTGCTCAGTACTCAGTGTGCTTGGTGCTCAGTGCTCAGGGTGCTGTGTGCTCAGTGCTCAGGGTGATGGGTGCACAGTGCTCAGGGTGCTGGGTACTCAGTGCCCGGGGTGCTCAGTGCTCAGTACTCGGGGTGCTGGGTGCTCAGTGCTCAGGGTGCTCAAAGCTCAGTACTCGGGGTGCTGTGTGCTCAGTGCTCAGGGTGCTCAGTGCTCAGTGCTCGGGGTGCTGGGTGCTCAGTGCTCGGGGCGCTGGGTGCTCAGTGCTCAGGGTGCTGGGTGCTCAGTACTCGGGGTGCTGGGTGCTCAGTGCTCAGGGTGCTCAGTGCTCAGTACTCAGTGCTCAGGGTGCTCAGTGCTCAGTGCTCAGGGTGCTGGGTGTTCAGTACTCAGGGTGCTGGGTGCTCAGTACTCAGGGTGCCGGGTGCTCAGTGCTCAGGGTGCTGGGTGCTCAGTGCTCGGGGTGCTCAGTACTCAGGGTGCTGTGTGTTCAGTGCTCAGGGTACTGGGTGCTCAGTACTCAGGGTGCTCGGTGCTTAGTACTCAGGGTGCTGGGTGCTCAGTAATCCGGGTGATGGGTGCTCAGTGCTCGGGGTGCTCGGTACTCAGGGTGCTGGGTGCTCAGTGCTCGGGGTGCTCAGTACTCAGGGTGCTGTGTGTTCAGTACTCAGGGTGCTGGGTGCTCAGTACTCAGGGTGCTGGGTGCTCAGTGCTCAGGGTGCTGGGTGCTCAGTGCTCGGGGTGCTCAGTACTCAGGGTGCTGTGTGTTCAGTACTCAGGGTGCTGGGTGCTCAGTACTCAGGGTGCTGGGTGCTCAGTACTCGGGTGCTGGCTGCTCAGTACTCAGGGTGCTGGGTGCTCAGTACTCGGGTGCTGGGTGCTCAGTGTTCAGGGTGCTGGGTGCTCAGTGCTCAGTACTCAGGGTGCTGGGTGCTCAGTGCTCGGAGTGCTGGGTGCTCAGTGCTCAGGGTGCTGGGTGCTCAGTGCTCGGGGTGCTGGGTGCTCAGTGCTCAGTACTCAGGGTGCTGGGTGCTCAGTGCTCGGGGTGCTGGGTGCTCAGTGCTCAGGGTGCTGGGCGCTCAGTACTCAGGGTGCTGGGTGCTCAGTACTCAGGGTGGGGGGGTGCTCAGTACTCGGGTGCTGGGTGCTCAGTGCTCAGGGTGCTGGGTGCTCAGTGCTCGGGGTGCTGGGTGCTCAGTGGTCAGTACTCAGGGTGCTGGGTGCTCAGTGCTCGGGGTGCTGGGTGCTCAGTGCTCAGGGTGCTGGGTGCTCAGTGCTCAGGGCGCTGGGTGCTCAGTGCTCGGGGTGCTGGGTGCTCAGTGCTCAGTCCTCAGGGTGATGGATGCTCAGTGCTCAGGGTGCTGGGTGCTCAGTGCTCAGGGTGCTGGGTACTCAGTGCTCAGGGTGCTGGGTGCTCAGTACTCAGGGTGCTGGGTGCTCAGTACACATGGTGCTGGGTGCTCAGTGCTCGGGGTGCTGTGTGTTCAGTGCTCAGGGTGCTGGGTGTTCAGTACTCAGGATGCTGGGTGCTCAGTACTCAGGGTTCTCATTGCTCAGGGTGCTGGGTGCTCAGTACTCAAGGTGCTGGGTGCTCAGTACTCAGGGTGCTCAGTGCTCAGTACTCAGGGTGCTCAGTGCTCAGTACTCCGGGTGCTCGGTGCTCAGGGTGCTGTGTGCTCAGTGCTCAGGGTGCTCGGTGCTCAGTACTCAGGGTGCTGGGTGCTCAGTGCTCAGGGTGCTGGGTGCTCAGTGCTCAGGGTGCTGGGTGCTCAGTGCTCAGGGTGCTGGGAGCTCAGTACTCAGGGTGCTCGGTGCTCGGGGTGCTGGGTGCTCAGTGCTCGGGGTGCTCGGTGCTCAGTACTCGGGGTGCTCAGTGCTCAGTACTAAGGGTGCTGGGTGCTCAGTACGCTGGGTGCTCAGTACTCAGGGTGCTGGGTGCTCAGTACTCAGGGTGCTCGGTGCTCAGTACTCAGGGTGCTGGGTGCTCAGTGCTCGGGGTGCTGGGTGCTCAGTACTAAGGGTGCTCAGTGCTCAGTACTCAGCGTGCTGGGTGCTCAGTGCTCAGGGTGCTCGGTGCTCAGTACTCAGGGTGCTCAGTGCTCAGTTCTCAGCGTGCTGGGTGCTCAGTGCTCAGGGTGCTCGGTGCTCAGTACTCAGGGTGCTCAGTGCTGAGTACTCAGCGTGCTGGGTGCTCAGTGCTCGGGGTGCTGGGTGCTCAGTACTAAGGGTGCTCAGTGCTCAGTACTCAGCGTGCTGGGTGCTCAGTGCTCAGGGTGCTCGGTGCTCAGTACTCAGGGTGCTCAGTGCTGAGTACTCAGCGTCCTGGGTGCTCAGTGCTCGGGGTGCTGGGTGCTCAGTATTCAGGGTGCTGGGTGCTCAGTACTCGTTGTGCTGGGTGCTAAGTGCTCAGGGTGCTGGGTGCTCAGAACTCAGGGTGCTGGGTGCTCAGTACTCAGGGTGCTCAGTGCTCAGTACTCGGGTGCGGGGTGCTCAGTGTTCAGGGTGCTGGGTGCTCAGTGCTCGGGTTGCTGGGTGCTCAGTGCTCAGTACTCAGGGTGCTGGGTGCTCAGTGCTTGGGGTGCTGGGTGCTCAGTGCTCAGGGTGCTGGGTGCTCAGTGCTCGGGGTGCTGGGTGCTCAGTGCTCAGTACTCAGGGTGCTGTGTGCTCAGTGCTCGGGGTGCTGGGTGCTCAGTGCTCAGGGTGCTGGGCGCTCAGTACTCAGGGTGCTCGGTGCTCAGTACTCAGGGTGCTGGGTGCTCAGTACACGGGTGCTGGGTGCTCAGTGCTCAGGGTGCTGGGTGCTCAGTGCTCGGGGTGCTGGGTGCTCAGTGCTCAGTACTCAGGGTGCTGGGTGCTCAGTGCTCGGGGTGCTGGGTGCTCAGTGCTCAGGGTGCTGGGTGCTCAGTGCTCAGGGCGCTGGGTGCTCAGTGCTCGGGGTCCTGGGTGCTCAGTGCTCAGTCCTCAGGGTGATGGGTGCTCAGTGCTCAGCGTGCTGGGTGCTCAGTGCTCAGGGTGCTGGGTGCTCAGTGATCGGGGTGCTGGGTGCTCAGTGCTCATGGTGCTCAGTACTCAGGGTGCTGGGGGCTCAGTACTCAGGGTGCTGGGTGCTCAGTACTCAGGGTGCTCGGTTCTCAGTACTCAGGGTGCTGGGAGCTCATTCTCGGGGTGCTGGGTGCTCAGTGCTCGGGGTGCTGGGTGCTCAGTACTCATTGTGCTGGGGGCTCAGTACTCAGGGTGGTGGGTGCTCAGTACTCAGGTTGATCTGTTCTCAGTACTCAGGGTGCTGGGTGCTCAGTGCTCGGGGTGCTGGGTGCACAGTGCTCAGGGTGCTGGGTGCTCAGTGCTCGGGGTGCTCAGTACTCAGGGTGCTGTGTGTTCAGTGCTCAGGGTACTGGGTGCTCAGTACTCAGGGTGCTTGGTGCTCAGTACTCAGGGTGCTGGTTGCTCAGTACTCGGGGTGCTGGGTGCTCAGTACTCGGGGTGCTGGGTGCACAGTGCTCAGGGTGCTGGGTGCTCAGTGCTCGGGGTGCTGGGTACTCAGTGATCAGGGTGCTGGCTGCTCAGTGCTCAGGGTGCTGGGTGCTCAGTACTCAGTGTGCTCAGTGCTCAGTACTCAGCGTGCTGGGTGCTCAGTGCTCAGGGTCCTCGGTGCTCAGTACTCAGGGTGCTCAGTGCTCAGTACTCAGCGTGCTTTGTGCTCAGTGCTCAGGGTGCTGGGTGCTCAGTACTAAGGGTGCTGGGTGCTCAGTACTCAGGGTGCTGGGTGCTCAGTACTCAGGGTGCTGGGTGCTCATTGCTCGGGGTGCTCGGTGAACAGTACTCAGGGTGCTGGGTGCTCAGTGCTCAGGGTGCTGGGTACTCAGTACTCAGGGTGCTGGGTGCTCAGTGCTCAGGGTGCTGGGTGCTCAGTGCTCGGGGTGCTGGGTGCTCAGTGCTCGGGGTGCTGGGTGCTCAGTGCTCGGGGTGCTGGGTGCTCAGTGCTCGGGGTGCTGGGTGCTCAGTGCTCGGGGTGCTGGGTGCTCAGTACTCAGGGTGCTGGATGCTCAGTACTCAGGGTGTTCGGTGCTCAGTATTCAGGGTGCTCAGTGCTCAGTACTCAGGGTGCTGGGTGCCCAGTGCTCGGGGTGCTGGGTGCTCAGTACTCGGGGTGCTGGGTGCTCAGTACTCAGGGTGCTGGGTACTCAGTGCTCAGGGTGCTGGGTGCTCAGTACTCAGGGTGCTGGGTGCTCAGTGCTCAGGGTGCTCAGTGCTCAGTACTCAGCGTGCTTTGTGCTCAGTGCTCAGGGTGCTGGGTGCTCAGTACTCAGGGTGCTGGGTGCTCAGTACTCACGGTGCTGGGTGCTCAGTGCTCAGGGTGCTGGGTGCTCAGTACTCCGTGCTCAGGATGCTGGGTGCTCAGTGCTCAGGGTGCTCGGTGCTCAGTACTAAGTGCTCAGGGTGATGGGTGCTCAGTGCTCGGGGTGCTCGGTGCTCAGTGCTCAACGTCCTGGGTGCTCAGTACTTAGGGTGCTGGGTGCTTAGTACTCAGGGTGCTCAGTGCTCAGTACACAGGGTGCTGGGTGCTCAGTGCTCGGGGTGCTGGGTGCTCAGTGCTCAGTACTCAGGGTGCTGGGTGCTCAGTGCTCGGGGTGCTGGGTGCTCAGTACTCATCGTGCTGGGTGCTCAGTACTCAGGGTGCTGGGTGCTCAGTGCTCAGAGTGCTGGGTGCTCAGTGCTCAGGGTGCTATGTGCTCAGTGATCGGGGTGCTGGGTGCTCAGTGCTCAGGGTGCTGGCTGCTCAGTGCTCAGGGTGCTGGGTGCTCAGTGCTCAGGGTGCTCGGTGCTCAGTACTCAGTGCTCAGGGTGATGGGTGCTCAGTGCTCGGGGTGCTCGGTGCTCAGTGCTCAGGGTCCTGGGTGCTCAGTGCTCGGGGTGCTGGGTGCTCAGTGCTCAGTACTCAGGGTGCTGGGTGCTCAGTGCTCGGGGTGCTGGGTGCTCAGTGCTCAGTACTCAGGGTGCTGGGTGCTCAGTGCTCGGGGTGCTGGGTGCTCAGTACTCAGCGTGCTGGGTGCTCAGTACTCAGGGTGCTGGGTGCTCAGTGCTCAGGGTGCTGGGTGCTCAGTGCTCAGGGTGCTATGTGCTCTGTGATCGGGGTGCTGGGTGCTCAGTACTCAGGGTGCTCAGTGCTCGGGGAGCTTGGTGCTCAGTGCTCAGGGTGCTGGGTGCTCAGTACTCAGTGCTCAGGATGCTGGGTGCTCAGTGCTCAGGGTGCTGGGTGCTCAGTGCTCAGGGTGCTCAGTGTTCAGTGCTCAGTACTCAGTGTGCTGGGTGCTCAGTACTCAGGGTGCTGGGTGCTCAGTGCTCGGGGTGCCCGGTGCTCAGTGCTCGGGGTGCTGGGTGCTCAGTACTCAGGGTGCTGGGTGCTCAGTGCTCGGGGTGCTGGGTCCTCAGTGCTCAGGGTGCTGGGTGCTCAGTACTCAGGGTGCTGGGTCCTCAGTGCTCAGGGTGCTGGGTGCTCAGTACTCAGTGTTCTCAGTGCTCAGGGTGCTGGGTGCTCAGAACTCAGGGTGCTGGGTGCTCAGTACTCAGGGTGCTGGGTGCTCAGTACTCAGGTTGCTTGGTGCTCAGTACTCAGGGTGCTGGGTGCTCAGTGCTCAGGGTGCTCGGTGCTCAGTACTCATGGTGCTGGGTGCTCATTCTCAGGGTGCTGGGTGCTCAGTACTCAGGTTGCTCAGTACTCTGGGTGCTCGGTGCTCAGTACTCATGGTGCTGGGTGCTCAGTACTCAGGGTGCTCGGTGCTCAGTTCTCAGGGTGCTCGGTGCTCAGTGTTTGGGGTGCTGGGTGCTCAGTACTCAGGGTGCTGGGTGCTCAGTGCTCGGGGTGCTCGGTGCTCAGTACTCAGGGTGCTGTGTGCTCAGTACTCGGGGTGCTGGGTGCTCAGTGCTCAGGGTGCTGGGTGCTCAGTGCTCGGGGTGCTGGGTAATCAGTGCTCAGTGTGCTGGCTGCTCAGTGCTCAGGGTGCTGGGTGCTCAGTACTCAGGGTGCTCGGTGCTCAGTACTCAGGGTGCTCAGTGCTCAGTACGCAGCGTGCTTTTTGCTCAGTGCTCAGGGTGCTGGGTGCTCAGTACTCAGGGTGCTGGGTGCTCAGTACTCACGGTGCTGGATGCTCAGTACTCGGGTTGCTGGGTGCTCATTACTCAGGGTGCTGGGTGCTCAGTGCTCTGGGTGCTCGGTGCTCAGTACTCTTGGTGCTGGGTGCTCAGTACTCAGGGTGCTGGGTGCTCAGTGCTCAGGGTGATCGGTGCTCAGTACTCAGGGTGCTCAGTACTCAGGGTGCTGGGTGCTCAGTACTCAGGGTGCTGGGTGCTCAGTGCTCTTGGTGCTGGGTGCTCAGTGCTCAGGGTGCTGGGTGCTCAGTGCTCGGTGTGCTGGGTACTCAGTGCTCAGGGTGCTCGGTGCTCAGTACGTTGTGTGCTCAGTGCTCAGGGTGCTGGGTGCTCAGTGCTCAGGGTGCTGGGTGCTCAATGCTCAGGGTGCTGGGTGCTCAGTACTCAGGGTGCTGGGTGCTCAGTGCTCAGGGTGCTGTGTACTCAGTGCTCAGGGTGCTCGGTGGTCAGTACTCGGGGTGCTGGGAGCTCAGTGCTCGGGGTGCTGGGTGCACAGTGCTCAGTACTCAGGGTGCTCAGTGCTCATTACTCAGCGTGCTTTGTGCTCAGTGCTCAGGGTGCTGGGTGCTCAGTACTCAGTGTGCTGGGTGCTCAGTACTCAGGGTGCTCGGGGCTCAGTACTCAGGGTGCTGGGTGCTCAGTACTCAGGGTGCTGGGTGCTCAGTACTCAGGGTGCTCGGGGCTCAGTACTCACGGTGCTGGGTGCTCAGTACTCAGGGTGATCTGTTCTCAGTACTCAGGGTGCTGGGTGCTCAGTGCTCGGGGTGCTGGGTGCACAGTGCCCAGGGTGCTGGGTGCTCAGTGCTCAGGGTACTCAGTACTCAGGGTGCTGTGTTTTCAGTGCTTAGGGTACTGGGTGCTCAGTACTCAGGGTGCTTGGTGCACAGTACTCAGTGTGCTGGGTGCTCAGTACTCGGGGTGCTGGGTGCTCAGAACTCGGGGTGCTGAGTGCACAGTGCTCAGGGTGCTGGGTGCTCAGTGCTGGGGTGCTGGGTGCTCAGTGCTCAGGCTGCTGGCTGCTCAGTGCTCAGGGTGCTGGGTGCTCAGTACTCAGGGTGCTCAGTGCTCAGTACTCAGCGTGCTGGGTGCTCAGTCCTCAGGGTCCTCGGTGCTCAGTACTCAGGGTGCTCAGTGCTCAGTACTCAGCGTGCTTTGTGCTCAGTGCTCAGGGTGCTGGATGCTCAGTACTCAGGGTGCTGGGTGCTCAGTACTCAGGGTGCTGGGTGCTCAGTACTCAGGGTGCTGGGTGCTCAGTGCTCGGGGTGCTCGGTGATCAGTACTAAGAGTGCTGGGTGCTCAGTGCCCAGGGTACTGGGTACTCAGTACTCAGGGTGCTGGGTGATCAGTGCTCAGGGTGCTGGGTGCTCAGTGCTCAGGGTGCTGGGTGCTCAGTGCTCGGGGTGCTGGGTGCTCAGTGCTCAGGGTGCTGGGTGCTCAGTGCTCAGTGCTCAGGGTGCTGGGTGCTCAGTGCTCAGGGTGCTGGGTGCTCAGTGCTCGGGGTGCTGGGTGCTCAGTGCTCAGGGTGCTGGGTGCTCAGTGCTCGGGGTGCTGGGTGCTCAGTACTCAGGGTGCTGGGTGCTCAGTACTCAGTGTGTTCGGTGCTCAGTACTCAGGGTGCTCAGTGCTCAGTACTCAGGGTGCTGGGTGCTCAGTGCTCGGGGGGCTAGGTGCTCAGTACTCGGGGTGCTGGGTGCTCAGTACTCAGGGTTCTGGGTGCTCAGTGCTCAGGGTGCTGGGTGTTCAGTACTCAGGGTGCTGGGTGCTCAGTGCTCGGGGTGCTGGGTGCTCAGTGCTCGGGGTGCTGGGGGCTTAGTGCTCGGGGTGCTGGGTGCTCAGTGCTCGGGGCGCTGGGTGCTCTGTGCTCGGGGTGCTCGGAGCTCAGTACTCAGGGTGCTGGGTGCTCAGTGCTCGGGGTGCTCGGTGCTCAGTACTCAGGGTGCTGGGTGCTTAGTGCTCGGGGTGCTCGGTGCTCAGTACGTTGGGTGCTCACTACTCAGGGTGCTGGGTGCTCAGTGCTCAGGGTGCTGGGTGCTTAGTGCTCAGGATGCTGGGTGCTCAGTGCTCAGGGTGCTGGGTGCTCAGTACTCAGGGTGTTGGGTGCACAGTGCTCGGGGTGCAGGTTTCTCAGTGCTCAGGGTGCTGGGTGCTCAGTGCTCAGGGTGCTGGGTGCTCAGTACTCGGGGTGCTGGGTGCTCAGTACTCAGGGTGCTGCGTGCTCAGTACTCAGGGTGCTGGGTGATCAGTACTCCTGTGCTGGGTGCTCAGTGCTCAGGGTGCTGGGTGCTCAGTGCTCGGGGTGCTGGGTGCTCAGTGCTCAGTACTCAGGGTGCTGGGTGCTCAGTGCTCGGGGTGCTGGGTTCTCAGTGCTCAGTACTCAGGGTGCTGGGTGCTCAGTGCTCAGGGTGTTGGGTGCTCAGTGCTCAGGGTGCTGGGTGCTCAGTACTCCGGGTGCTGGGTGCTCAGTGCTCGTGGTGCTCGGAGCTCAGTACTCAGGGTGCTGGGTGCTCAGTTTTCGGGGTGATCGGTGCTCAGTACTCAGGGTGCTGGGTGCTCAGTGCTCGGGGTGCTCGGTGCTCAGTACGTTGGGTGCTCACTACTCAGGGTGCTGGGTGCTCAGTACTCAGGGTGCTCGGTGCTCAGTACTCAGGGTGCTGGGTGCTCAGTGCTCTGGGTGCTGGGTGCTCAGTACTCAGGGTGCTGGGTGCTCAGTGCTCGGGGTGCTCGGTGCTCAGTACGCTGGGTGCTCAGTACTCAGGGTGCTGGGTGCTCAGTACTCAGGGTGCTAGGTGCTCAGTACTCAGGGTGCTGGGTGCTTAGTACTCAGGGTGCTGGGTGCTCAGTGCTCGGGTTGCTGGGTGCTCAGTGCTCGGGGTGCTCAGTGCTCAGTGCTCGGGGTGCTGGGTACTCAGTACTCAGGGTGCTGGGTGCTCAGTACTTGTTGTGCTGGGTGCTCAGTGCTCAGGGTGCTGGGTGCTCAGTACTCAGGGTGATCGGTGCTAAGTGCTCGGGGTGCTGGGTGCTCAGTACTCAGGGTGCTGGGTGCTCAGTACTCAGGGTGCTCAGTTCTCAGTACTCAGCGTGCTGGGTGCTCAGTGCTCAGGGTGCTCGGTGCTCAGTACTCAGGGTGCTCAGTGCTCAGTACTCAGCGTGCTGGTTGCTCAGTGCTCAGGGTGCTGGGTGCTCAGTACTCAGGTTGCTGGTTGCTTAGTACTCAGGGTGCTCGGTCCGCAGTGCTCAGGGTGCTGGGTGCTCAGTACTCAGGGAGCAGGGTGCTCAGTGCTCAGGGTGCTCAGTGCTCAGTACTCATCGTGCTCGGTGCTCAGTGCTCAGGGTGCTCAGTGCTCAGTACTCAGGGTGCTCAGTGCTCAGTGCTCTGGGTGCTGGTTGCTCAGTGCTCGGGGTGCTGGGTGCTCAGTGCTCAGTGTGCTGGGTGCTCGGTGCTCGAGGTGCTCAGTACTCAGTACTCGGGGTTCTGGGTGCTCATTGCTCAAGGTGCTCAGTGCTCAGTACTCGGGGTGCTCAGTGCTCAGTACTCGGGGTTCTGGGTGCTCAGTGCTCAGGGTGCTCAGTGCTCAGTACTCGGGGTGCTGTGTGCTCAGTGCTCAGGGTGCTCAGTGCTCAGTGCTCGGGGTGCTGGGTGCTCAGTGCTCGGGGCGCTGGGTGCTCAGTGCTCGGGGTGCTGGGTGCTCAGTACTCGGGGTGAGGGGTGCTCAGTGGTCAGGGTGCTCAGTGCTCAGTACTCAGTGCTCAGGATGCTCAGTGCTCAGTGCTCGGGGCGCTGGGTGCTCAGTGCTCAGGCTGCTGGGTACTCAGTACTCAGGGTGCTGGGTGCTCAGTGCTCGGGGTGCTATGTGCTCAGTGCTCGCGGTGCTGGGTGCTCTGTGCTCGGGGTGCTGGGTGCTCAGTGCTCGGGGTGCTATGTGCTCAGTGCTCGCGGTGCTGGCTGCTCAGTGCTCGGGGTGCTGGGTGCTCAGTGCTCGAGGTGCTCAGTACTCAGGGTGCTGTGTGTTCAGTGCTCGGGGCGCTGGGTGCTCAGTACTCCGGGTGCTGGGTGCTCAGTGCTCAGGGTGCTCGGTGCTCGGGGCACTGGGTGCTCAGTGCTCAGGGTGCTCGGAGCTCAGTACTCAGGGTGCTGGGTGCTCAGTGCTCGGGGTGCTCGGTGCTCAGTACTCAGGCTGCTGGGTGCTCAGTACTCAGGGTGCTCATTGCTCAGGGTGCTGGGTGCTCAGTGCTCAGGGTGCTCGGTGCTCGGGGCACTGGGTGCTCAGTGCTCAGGGTGCTCGGAGCTCAGTACTCAGGGTGCTGGGTGCTCAGTGCTCGGGGTGCTCGGTGCTCAGTACTCAGGGTGCTGGGTGCTCAGTGCTCGGGGTGCTCGGTGCTCAGTACGTTGGGTGCTCACTACTCAGGGTGCTGGGTACTCAGTGCTCAGGGTGCTGGGTGCTCGGTGCTCAGGGTGCTGGGTGCTCAGTACTCGGGGTGCTGGGTGCTCAGTGCTCGGGGTGCTGGGTGCTCAGTACTCAGGGTGCTGGGTGCTCAGTACTCAGGGTCCTGGGTGCTCAGTACTCGGGTGCTGGGTGCTCAGTGCTCAGGGTGCTGGGTGCTCAGTGCTCGGGGTGCTGGGTGCTCATTGCTCAGTACTCAGGGTGCTGGGTGTTCAGTGCTCGGGGTGCTGGGTGCTCAGTGCTCAGTACTCAGGGTGCTGGGTGCTCAGTGCTCAGGGTGCTGGGTGCTCAGTGCTCAGGGTGCTGGGTGCTCAGTACTCAGGGTGCTCAGGGCTCAGTACTCGGGGTGCTGGGTGCTCAGTGCTCAGGGTGCTCAGTGGTCAGTACTCGGGGTGCTGTGTGCTGAGTGCTCAGGGTGCTCAGTGCTCAGTGCTCGGGGTGCCGGGTGCTCAGTGCTCGGGGCGCTGGGTGCTCAGTGCTCGGGGTGCTGGGTGCTCAGTACTCAGGGTGCTGGGTGCTCAGTGCTCAGGGTGCTCAGTGCTCAGTACTCAGTGCTCAGGGTGCTGGGTGTTCAGTACTCAGGGTGCTGGGTGCTCAGTACTCAGGGTGCTGGGTGCTCAGTGCTCAGGGTGCTGGGTGCTCAGTGCTCGGGGTGCTCAGTACTCAGGGTGCTGTGTGTTCAGTGCTCAGGGTACTGGGTGCTCAGTACTCAGGGTGATCTTTGCTTAGTACTCAGGGTGCTGGGTGCTCAGTACTCCGGGTGCTGGGTGCTCAGTGCTCGGGGTGCTCGGAGCTCAGTACTCAGGGTGATGGGTGCTCAGTTCTCGGGGTGATCGGTGCTCAGTACTCAGAGTGCTGGGTGCTCAGTGCTCGGGGTGCTCGGTGCTCAGTACGTTGGGTGCTCACTACTCAGGGTGCTGGGTGCTCAGTGCTCAGTGTGCTGGGTGCTCAGTGCTCAGGGTGCTGGGTGCTCAGTGATCAGGGTGCTGGGTGCTCAGTACTCAGGGTGCTCAGGGCTCAGTACTCGGGGTGCTGGGTGCTCAGTGCTCAGGGTGCTCAGTGGTCAGTACTCGGGGTGCTGTGTGCTGAGTGCTCAGGGTGCTCAGTGCTCAGTGCTAGGGGTGCCGGGTGCTCAGTGCTCGGGGCGCTGGGTGCTCAGTGCTCGGGGTGCTGGGTGCGCAGTACTCAGGGTGCTGGGTGCTCAGTGCTCAGTACTCGGGTGCTGGGTGCTCAGTGCTCGTTGTGCTGGGTGCTCAGTGCTCAGTACTCAGGGTGCTGGGTGCTCAGTGCTCGTTGTGCTGGGTGCTCAGTGCTCATTACTCAGGGTGCTGGGTGCTCAGTGCTCAGGGTGCTGTGTGCTCAGTGCTCAGGGTGCTGGGTGCTCAGTGCTCAGGGTGCTGGGTACTCAGTGCTCAGGGTGCTGGGTGCTCAGTGCTCGGGTTTCTCGGTGCTCAGTGCTCAAGGTGCTGGGTGCTCAGTACTCAGGGTGCTCATTGCTCAGGGTGCTGGGTTCTCAGTGCTCAGGGTGCTCGGTGCTCGGGGCACTGGGTGCTCAGTGCTCAGGGTACTGGGTGCTCAGTACTCAGGGTGATCGGTGCTTAGTACTCAGGGTGCTGGGAGCTCAGTACTCCGGGTGCTGAGTGCTCAGTGCTCGGGGTGCTCGGAGCTCACTATTCAGGGTGCTGGGTGCTCAGTGCTCAGTGTGCTGCTTGCTCAGTGCTCAGGGTGCTGGGTGCTCAGTGCTCAGGGTGCTGGGTGCTCAGTATTCAGGGTGCTGGGTGCTCAGTGCTCGGGGTGCTGGGTGCTCAGTGCTCAGTGTGCTGGGTGCTCAGTACTCAGGGTGCTGGGTGCTCAGTACTCGGGGTGCTGGGTGCTCAGTGCTCGTTGTGCTGGGTGCTCAGTGCTCAGTACTCAGGGTGCTGGGTGCTCAGTGCTCCTTGTGCTGGGTGCTCAGTGCTCAGTACTCAGGGTGCTGGGTGCTCAGTACTCAGGGTGCTGGGTGCTCAGTACTCGGGTGCTGGGTGCTCAGTGCTCGTTGTGCTGGGTGCTCAGTGCTCAGTACTCAGGGTGCTGGGTGCTCAGTGCTCGTTGTGCTGGGTGCTCAGTGCTCAGTACTCAGGGTGCTGGGTGCTCAGTGCTCAGGGTGCTGTGTGCTCAGTGCTCAGGGTGCTGGGTGCTCAGTGCTCAGGGTGCTGGGTACTCAGTGCTCAGGGTGCTGGGTGCTCAGTGCTCGGGTTTCTCGGTGCTCAGTGCTCAAGGTGCTGGGTGCTCAGTACTCAGGGTGCTCATTGCTCAGGGTGCTGGGTGCTCAGTGCTCAGGGTGCTCGGTGCTCGGGGCACTGGGTGCTCAGTGCTCAGGGTGCTCAGAGCTCAGTACTCAGGGTGCTGGGTGCTCAGTGCTCGGGGTGCTCGGTGCTCAGTACTCAGGGTGCTGGGTGCTCAGTGCTCGGGGTGCTCGGTGCTCAGTACGTTGGGTGCTCACTACTCAGGGTACTGGGTGCTCAGTGCTCAGGGTGCTGGGTGCTCGGTGCTCAGGGTGCTGGGTGCTCAGTACTCAGGGTGCTGGGTGCTCAGTGCTCGGGGTGCTGGGTGCTCAGTACTCAGGGTGCTGGGTGCTCAGTACTCAGGGTGCTGGGTGCTCAGTACTCGGGTGCTGGGTGCTCATTGCTCAGGGTGCTGGGTTCTCAGTGCTCGGGGTGATGGGTGCTCAGTGCTCAGTACTCAGGGTGCTGGGTGTACAGTGCTCGGGTGCTGGGTGCTCAGTGCTCAGTACTCAGGGTGCTGGGTGCTCAGTGCTAAGGGTGCTGGGTGCTCAGTGCTCAGGGTGCTGGGTGCTCAGTGCTCAGGGTGCTGGGTACTCAGTGCTCAGGGTGCTGGGTGCTCAGTACTCAGGGTGCTCAGTGCTCAGTACTCGGGGTTCTGGGTGCTCAGTGCTCAGGGTGCTCAGTGCTCAGTGCTCGGGGTGCTGGGTGCTCAGTGCTCGGGGCGCTGGGTGCTCAGTGCTCGGGGTGCTGGGTGCTCAGTACTCAGGGTGCTGGGTGCTCAGAACTCAGGGTGCTGGATGCTCAGTGCTCAGGGTGCTGGGTGCTCAGTGCTCGGGGTGCTCAGTACTCAGGGTACTGTGTGTTCAGTGCTCAGGTTACTGGGTGCTCAGTACTCAGGGTGCTCGGTGCTTAGTACTCAGGGTGCTGGGTGCTCAGTACTCCGGGTGCTGGGTGCTCAGTGCTCGGGGTGCTCGGAGATCAGTACTCAGGGTGCTGGGTGCTCAGTTCTCGGGGTGATCGGTGCTCAGTACTCAGGGTGCTGGGTGCTCAGTGCTCGGGGTGCTCGGTGCTCAGTACGTTGGGTGCTCACTACTCAGGTTGCTGGGTGCTCAGTGCTCAGGGTGCTGGGTGCTCAGTGCTCAGGGTGCTGGGTGCTCAGTGCTCAGGGTGCTGGGTGCTCAGTACTCAGGGTGCTCAGGGCTCAGTACTCGGGGTGCTGGGTGCTCAGTGCTCAGGGTGCACAGTGGTCAGTACTCGGGGTGCTGTGTGCTGAGTGCTCAGGGTGCTCAGTGCTCAGTGCTCGGGGTGCCGGGTGCTCAGTGCTCGGGGCGCTGGGTGCTCAGTGCTCGGGGAGCTGGGTGCTCAGTACTCAGGGTGCTGGGTGCTCAGTGCTCAGGGTGCTCAGTGCTCAGTACTCAGTGCTCAGGGTGCTGGGTGTTCAGTACTCAGGGTGCTGGGTGCTCAGTACTCAGGGTGCTGGGTGCTCAGTGCTCAGGGTGCTGGGTGCTCAGTGCTCGGGGTGCTCAGTACTCAGGGTGCTGTGTGTTCAGTGCTCAGGGTACTGGGTGCTCAGTACTCAGGGTGATCTGTGCTTAGTACTCAGGGTGCTGGGTGCTCAGTACTCCGGGTGCTGGGTGCTCAGTGCTCGGGGTGCTCGGAGCTCAGTACTCAGGGTGATGGGTGCTCAGTTCTCGGGGTGATCGGTGCTCAGTACTCAGAGTGCTGGGTGCTCAGTGCTCGGGGTGCTCGGTGCTCAGTACGTTGGGTGCTCACTACTCAGGGTGCTGGGTGCTCAGTGCTCAGTGTGCTGGGTGCTCAGTGCTCAGGGTGCTGGGTGCTCAGTGATCAGGGTGCTGGGTGCTCAGTGCTCAGGGTGCTCAGGGCTCAGTACTCGGGGTGCTGGGTGCTCAGTGCTCAGGGTGCTCAGTGGTCAGTACTCGGGGTGCTGTGTGCTGAGTGCTCAGGGTGCTCAGTGCTCAGTGCTCGGGGTGCCGGGTGCTCAGTGCTCGGGGCGCTGGGTGCTCAGTGCTCGGGGTGCTGGGTGCGCAGTACTCAGGGTGCTGGGTGCTCAGGGCTCAGGGTGCTCAGTGCTCAGTACTCAGTGCTCAGGGTGCTGGATGTTCAGTACTCAGGGTGCTGGGTGCTCAGTGCTCGGGGTGCTCATTACTCAGGGTGCTGGGTGCTCAGTGCTCAGTACTCGGGTGCTGGGTGCTCAGTGCTCGTTGTGCTGGGTGCTCAGTGCTCAGTACTCAGGGTGCTGGGTGCTCAGTGCTCGTTGTGCTGGGTGCTCAGTGCTCAGTACTCAGGGTGCTGGGTGCTCAGTACTCAGGGTGCTGTGTGCTCAGTGCTCAGGGTGCTGGGTGCTCAGTGCTCAGGGTGCTGGGTACTCAGTGCTCAGGGTGCTGGGTGCTCAGTGCTCGGGTTTCTCGGTGCTCAGTGCTCAAGGTGCTGGGTGCTCAGTACTCAGGGTGCTCATTGCTCAGGGTGCTGGGTGCTCAGTGCTCAGGGTGCTCGGTGCTCGGGGCACTGGGTGCTCAGTGCTCAGGGTACTGGGTGCTCAGTACTCAGGGTGATCGGTGCTTAGTACTCAGGGTGCTGGGTGCTCAGTACTCCGGGTGCTGAGTGCTCAGTGCTCGGGGTGCTCGGAGCTCACTATTCAGGGTGCTGGGTGCTCAGTGCTCAGTGTGCTGGGTGCTCAGTGCTCAGGGTGCTGGGTGCTCAGTGCTCAGGGTGCTGGGTGCACAGTATTCAGGGTGCTGGGTGCTCAGTGCTCGGGGTGCTGGGTGCTCAGTGCTCAGGGTGCTGGGTGCTCAGTACTCAGGGTGCTGGGTGCTCAGTACTCGGGGTGCTGGGTGCTCAGTGCTCGTTGTGCTGGGTGCTCAGTGCTCAGTACTCAGGGTGCTGGGTGCTCAGTGCTCCTTGTGCTGGGTGCTCAGTGCTCAGTACTCAGGGTGCTGGGTGCTCAGTACTCAGGGTGCTGGGTGCTCAGTACTCGGGTGCTGGGTGCTCAGTGCTCGTTGTGCTGGGTGCTCAGTGCTCAGTACTCAGGGTGCTGGGTGCTCAGTGCTCGTTGTGCTGGGTGCTCAGTGCTCAGTACTCAGGGTGCTGGGTGCTCAGTGCTCAGGGTGCTGTGTGCTCAGTGCTCAGGGTGCTGGGTGCTCAGTGCTCAGGGTGCTGGGTACTCAGTTCTCAGGGTGCTGGGTGCTCAGTGCTCGGGTTTCTCGGTGCTCAGTGCTCAAGGTGCTGGGTGCTCAGTACTCAGTGTGCTCATTGCTCAGGGTGCTGGGTGCTCAGTGCTCAGGGTGCTCGGTGCTCGGGGCACTGGGTGCTCAGTGCTCAGGGTGCTCAGAGCTCAGTACTCAGGGTGCTGGGTGCTCAGTGCTCGGGGTGCTCGGTGCTCAGTACTCAGGGTGCTGGGTGCTCAGTGCTCGGGGTGCTCGGTGCTCAGTACGTTGGGTGCTCACTACTCAGGGTACTGGGTGCTCAGTGCTCAGGGTGCTGGGTGCTCGGTGCTCAGGGTGCTGGGTGCTCAGTACTCAGGGTGCTGGGTGCTCAGTGCTCGGGGTGCTGGGTGCTCAGTACTCAGGGTGCTGGGTGCTCAGTACTCAGGGTGCTGGGTGCTCAGTACTCGGGTGCTGGGTGCTCATTGCTCAGGGTGCTGGGTTCTCAGTGCTCGGGGTGCTGGGTGCTCAGTGCTCAGTACTCAGGGTGCT
This sequence comes from Microtus oregoni, assembly GCF_018167655.1. Taxonomy (NCBI): domain Eukaryota; kingdom Metazoa; phylum Chordata; class Mammalia; order Rodentia; family Cricetidae; genus Microtus; species Microtus oregoni. The sequence continues at coordinate 128,850 of NW_024543350.1, forward strand.
GGGTGTACAGTGCTCGGGTGCTGGGTGCTCAGTGCTCAGTACTCAGGGTGCTGGGTGCTCAGTGCTAAGGGTGCTGGGTGCTCAGTGCTCAGGGTGCTGGGTGCTCAGTGCTCAGGGTGCTGGGTACTCAGTGCTCAGGGTGCTGGGTGCTCAGTACTCAGGGTGCTCAGTGCTCAGTACTCGGGGTTCTGGGTGCTCAGTGCTCAGGGTGCTCAGTGCTCAGTGCTCGGGGTGCTGGGTGCTCAGTGCTCGGGGCGCTGGGTGCTCAGTGCTCGGGGTGCTGGGTGCTCAGTACTCAGGGTGCTGGGTGCTCAGAACTCAGGGTGCTGGGTGCTCAGTGCTCAGGGTGCTGGGTGCTCAGTGCTCGGGGTGCTCAGTACTCAGGGTACTGTGTGTTCAGTGCTCAGGTTACTGGGTGCTCAGTACTCAGGGTGCTCGGTGCTTAGTACTCAGGGTGCTGGGTGCTCAGTACTCCGGGTGCTGAGTGCTCAGTGCTCGGGGTGCTCGGAGATCAGTACTCAGGGTGCTGGGTGCTCAGTTCTCGGGGTGATCGGTGCTCAGTACTCAGGGTGCTGGGTGCTCAGTGCTCGGGGTGCTCGGTGCTCAGTACGTTGGGTGCTCACTACTCAGGTTGCTGGGTGCTCAGTGCTCAGTGTGCTGGGTGCTCAGTGCTCAGGGTGCTGGGTGCTCAGTGCTCAGGGTGCTGGGTGCTCAGTACTCAGGGTGCTCAGGGCTCAGTACTCGGGGTGCTGGGTGCTCAGTGCTCAGGGTGCTCAGTGGTCAGTACTCGGGGTGCTGTGTGCTGAGTGCTCAGGGTGCTCAGTGCTCAGTGCTCGGGGTGCCGGGTGCTCAGTGCTCGGGGCGCTCCGTGCTCAGTGCTCGGGGTGCTGGGTGCGCAGTACTCAGGGTGCTGGGTGCTCAGTGCTCAGGGTGCTCAGTGCTCAGTACTCAGTGCTCAGGGTGCTGGATGTTCAGTACTCAGGGTGCTGGGTGCTCAGTGCTCGGGGTGCTCATTACTCAGGGTGCTGGGTGCTCAGTGCTCAGTACTCGGGTGCTGGGTGCTCAGTGCTCGTTGTGCTGGGTGCTCAGTGCTCAGTACTCAGGGTGCTGGGTGCTCAGTGCTCGGTGTGCTGGGTGCTCAGTGCTCAGTACTCAGGGTGCTGGGTGCTCAGTGCTCAGGGTGCTGTGTGCTCAGTGCTCAGGGTGCTGGGTGCTCAGTGCTCAGGGTGCTGGGTACTCAGTGCTCAGGGTGCTGGGTGCTCAGTGCTCGGGTTTCTCGGTGCTCAGTGCTCAAGGTGCTGGGTGCTCAGTACTCAGGGTGCTCATTGCTCAGGGTGCTGGGTGCTCAGTGCTCAGGGTGCTCGGTGCTCGGGGCACTGGGTGCTCAGTGCTCAGGGTACTGGGTGCTCAGTACTCAGGGTGATCGGTGCTTAGTACTCAGGGTGCTGGGTGCTCAGTACTCCGGGTGCTGAGTGCTCAGTGCTCAGTGTGCTGGGTGCTCAGTGCTCAGGGTGCTGGGTGCTCAGTGCTCAGGGTGCTGGGTGCTCAGTATTCAGGGTGCTGGGTGCTCAGTGCTCGGGGTGCTTCGTGCTCAGTGCTCAGGGTGCTGGGTGCTCAGTACTCAGGGTGCTGGGTGCTCAGTACTCGGGGTGCTGTGTGCTCAGTGCTCGTTGTGCTGGGTGCTCAGTGCTCAGTACTCAGGGTGCTGGGTGCTCAGTGCTCCTTGTGCTGGGTGCTCAGTGCTCAGTACTCAGGGTGCTGGGTGCTCAGTACTCAGGGTGCTGGGTGCTCAGTACTCGGGTGCTGGGTGCTCAGTGCTCGTTTTGCTGGGTGCTCAGTGCTCAGTACTCAGGGTGCTGGGTGCTCAGTGCTCGTTGTGCTGGGTGCTCAGTGCTCAGTACTCAGGGTGCTGGGTGCTCAGTGCTCAGGGTGCTGTGTGCTCAGTGCTCAGGGTGCAGGGTGCTCAGTGCTCAGGGTGCTGGGTACTCAGTGCTCAGGGTGCTGGGTGCTCAGTGCTCGGGTTTCTCGGTGCTCAGTGCTCAAGGTGCTGGGTGCTCAGTACTCAGGGTGCTCATTGCTCAGGGTGCTGGGTGCTCAGTGCTCAGGGTGCTCGGTGCTCGGGGCACTGGGTGCTCAGTGCTCAGGGTGCTCAGAGATCAGTACTCAGGGTGCTGGGTGCTCAGTGCTCGGGGTGCTCGGTGCTCAGTACTCAGGGTGCTGGGTGCTCAGTACTCTGGGTGCTGGGTGCTCAGTGCTCAGGGTGCTCGGAGATCAGTACTCAGGGTGCTGGGTGCTCAGTTCTCGGGGTGATCGGTGCTCAGTACTCAGGGTGCTGGGTGCTCAGTGCTCGGGGTGCTCGGTGCTCAGTACGTTGGGTGCTCACTACTCAGGTTGCTGGGTGCTCAGTGCTCAGTGTGCTGGGTGCTCAGTGCTCAGGGTGCTGGGTGCTCAGTGCTCAGGGTGCTGGGTGCTCAGTACTCAGGGTGCTGGGTGCTCAGTGCTCGGGGTGCTGGGTGCTCAGTGCTCAGGGTGCTGGGTGCTCAGTACTCAGGGTGCTGGGTGCTCAGTACTCGGGGTGCTGGGCGCTCAGTACGCAGGGTGCTGGGCGCTCAGTACTCAGGGTGCTGGGTGCTCAGTACTCTCGTGCTGGGTGCTCAGTGCTCAGGGTGCTGGGTGCTCAGTGATCGGGGTGCTGGGTGCTCAGTGCTCGGGGTGCTCAGTGCTCAGTGTTCAAGGTGCTGGGTGCTCAGTACTCAGGGTGCTCATTGCTCAGGGTGCTGGGTGCTCAGTACTCAGGGTGCTGGGTGCTCAGTGCTCAGGGTGCTCGGTGCTCGGGGTGCTGGGTGCTCAGTGCTCGGGGTGCTCGGTGCTCAGTACTCAGGGTGCTGGGTGCTCAGTGCTCGGGGTGCTGGGTGCTCAGTGCTCAGTACTCAGGGTGCTGGGTGCTCAGTGCTCAGGGTGGTGTGTGCTCAGTGCTCAGGGTGCTGGGTGCTCAGTGCTCAGGCTGCTGGGTACACAGTCCTCAGGGTGCTGGGTGCTCAGTGCTCGGGGTGCTATGTGATCTGTGCTCGCGGTGCTGGGTGCTCAGTGCTCGGGGTGCTGCGTGCTCAGTGCTCGGGGTGCTATGTGCTCAGTGCTCAAGGGGCTGGGTGCTCAGTGCTCGGGGTGCTCGGTGCTCAGTACTCAGGGTGCTGGGTGCTCAGTGCTCGAGGTGCTCAGTACTCAGGGTGCTGTGTGTTCAGTGCTCGGGGCGCTGGGTGCTCAGTACTCCGGGTGCTGGGTGCTCAGTGCTCAGGGTGCTCGGTGCTCGGGGCACTGGGTGCTCAGTGCTCAGGGTGCTCAGAGCTCAGTACTCAGGGTGCTGGGTGCTCAGTGCTCGGGGTGCTCGGTGCTCAGTACTCAGTGTGCTGGGTGCTCAGTACTCAGGGTGCTCATTGCTCAGGGTGCTGGGTGCACAGTGCTCAGGGTGCTCGGTGCTCGGGGCACTGGGTGCTCAGTGCTCAGGGTGCTCGGAGCTCAGTACTCAGGGTGCTGGGTGCTCAGTTCTCGGGGTGCTCGGTGCTCAGTACTCAGGGTGCTGGGTGCTCAGTTCTCGGGGTGCTCGGTGCTCAGTACGTTGGGTGCTCACTACTCAGGGTGCTGGGTACTCAGTGCTCAGGGTGCTGGGTGCTCGGTGCTCAGTGTGCTGTGTGCTCAGTACTCAGGGTGTTGGGTGCTCAGTGCTCGGGGTGCTGGGTGCTCAGTACTCACGGTGCTGGGTGCTCAGTACTCAGGGTCCTGGGTGCTCAGTACTCGGGTGCTGGGTGCTCAGTGCTCAGGGTGCTGGGTGCTCAGTGCTCGGGGTGCTGGGTGCTCAGTGCTCAGTACTCAGGGTGCTGGGTGTTCAGTGCTCGGGATGCTGGGTGCTCAGTGCTCAGTACTCAGGGTGTTGGGTGCTAAGTGCTCAGGGTGCTGGGTGCTCAGTGCTCAGGGTGCTGGGTGCTCAGTACTCAGGGTGCTCAGGGCTCAGTACTCGGGGTGCTGGGTGCTCAGTGCTCAGGGTGCTCAGTGCTCAGTGCTCAGGGTGCCGGGTGCTCAGTGCTCGGGGAGCTGGGTGCTCAGTGCTCGGTGTGCTGGGTGCTCAGTACTCAGGGTGCTGGGTGCTCAGTACTCAGGGTGCTGGGTGCTCAGTGCTCAGGGTGCTGGGTGCTCAGTGCTCGGGGTGCTCAGTACTCAGGGTGCTGTGTGTTCAGTGCTCAGGGTACTGGGTGCTCAGTACTCAGGGTGATCGGTGCTTAGTACTCAGGGTGCTGGGTGCTCAGTACTCCGGGTGCTGGGTGCTCAGTGCTCGGGGTGCTCCGAGCTCAGTACTCAGGGTGATGGGTGCTCAGTTCTCGGGGTGATCGGTGCTCCGTACTCAGAGTGCTGGGTGCTCAGTGCTCGGGGTGCTCGGTGCTGAGTACATTGGGTGCTCACTACTCAGGGTGCTGGGTGCTCAGTGCTCAGTGTGCTGGGTGCTCAGTGCTCAGGGTGCTGGGTGCTCAGTGCTCAGGTTGCTGGGTGCTCAGTATTCAGGGTGCTGGGTGCTCAGTGCTCGGGGTGCTGGGTGCTCAGTGCTCAGGGTGCTGGGTGCTCAGTACTCAGGGTGCTGGGTGCTCAGTACTCGGGGTGCTGGGCGCTCAGTACTCAGGGTGCTGGGTGCTCAGTACTCAGGGTGCTGGGTGCTCAGTACTCGGGTGCTGGGTGCTCAGTGCTCAGGGTGCTGGGTGCTCAGTGCTCGGGGTGCTGGGTGCTCAGTGCTCAGTACTCAGGGTGCTGGGTGCTCAGTGCTCGTTGTGCTGGGTGCTCAGTGCTCAGTACTCAGGGTGCTGGGTGTTCAGTGCTCAGGGTGCTGTGTGCTCAGTGCTCAGGGTGCTGCGTGCTCAGTGCTCAGTGTGCTGGGTACTCAGTGCTCAGGTTGCTGGGTGCTCAGTACTCAGGGTGCTGGGTGCTCATTACTCAGGGTGCTGGGTGCTCAGTGCTCGGGTGCTGGGTGCTCAGTGCTCGCGGTGCTGGGTGCTCAGTGCTCGAGGTGCTCAGTACTCAGGGTGCTGTGTGTTCAGTGCTCAGGGTGCTGGGTGCTCAGTACTCAGGGTGCTCGGTGCTTAGTACTCAGGGTGTTGGGTGCTCAGTGCTCAGTGTGCTGTGTGCTCAGTGCTCAGGGTGCTGGGTGCTCAGTGCTCAGGCTGCTGGGTACACAGTACTCAGGGTGCTGGGTGCTCAGTGCTCGGGGTGCTATGTGCTCTGTGCTCGCGGTGCCGGGTGCTCAGTGCTCGGGGTGCTGGGTGCTCAGTGCTCGGGGTGCTATGTGCTCAGTGCTCGCGGTGCTGGGTGCTCAGTGCTCGGGGTTCTCGGTGCTCAGTACTCAGGGTGCTGTGTGTTCAGTGCTCGGGGCGCTGGGTGCTCAGTAGTCCGGGTGCTGGGTGCTCAGTGCTCAGGGTGCTCGGTGCTCGGGGCACTGGGTGCTCAGTGCTCAGGGTGCTCGGAGCTCAGTACTCAGGGTGCTGGGTGCTCAGTGCTCGGGGTGCTCGGTGCTCAGTACTCAGGGTGCTGGGTGCTCAGTACTCAGGGTGCTCATTGCTCAGGGTGATGGGTGCTCAGTGCTCATGGTGCTCGGTGCTCGGGGCACTGGGTGCTCAGTGCTCAGGGTGCTCGGAGCTCAGTACTCAGGGTGCTGGGTGCTCAGTTCTCGGGGTGCTCGGTGCTCAGTACTCAGGGTGCTGGGTGCTCAGTGCTCGGGGTGCTCGGTGCTCAGTACGTTGGGTGCTCACTACTCAGGGTGCTGGGTACTCAGTGCTCAGGGTGCTGGGTGCTCGGTGCTCAGGGTGCTGGGTGCTCAGTACTCAGGGTGCTGGGTGCTCAGTGCTCGGGGTGCTGGGTGCTCAGTACTCAGGGTGCTGGGTGCTCAGTACTCAGGGTCCTGGGTGCTCAGTACTCGGGTGCTGGGTGCTCAGTGCTCAGTGTGCTGGGTGCTCAGTGCTCGGGGTGCTGGGTGCTCAGTGCTCAGTACTCAGGGTGCTGGGTGTTCAGTGCTCGGGGTGCTGGGTGCTCAGTGCTCAGTACTCAGGGTGTTGGGTGCTCAGTGCTCAGGGTGCTGGGTGCTCAGTGCTCAGGGTGCTGGGTGCTCAGTACTCAGGGTGCTCAGGGCTCAGTACTCGGGGTGCTGGGTGCTCAGTGCTCAGGGTGCTCAGTGCTCAGTGCTCAGGGTGCCGGGTGCTCAGTGCTCGGAGCGCTGGGTGCGCAGTGCTCGGGGTGCTGGGTGCTCAGTACTCAGGGTGCTGGGTGCTCAGTGCTCTGGGTGCTCAGTGCTCAGTACTCAGTGCTCAGGGTGCTCAGTGCTCAGTGCTCAGGGTGCTGGGTGTTCAGTACTCAGGGTGCTGGGTGCTCAGTACTCAGGGTGCTGGGTGCTCAGTGCTCGGGGTGCTCGGTGCTCAGTACATTGGGTGCTCACTACTCAGGGTGCTGGGTGCTCAGTGCTCGGTGTGCTGGGTGCTCAGTGCTCAGGGTGCTGGGTGCTCAGTACTCAGGGTGCTGGGTGCTCAGTGCTCGGGGTGCTGGGTGCTCAGTGTTCAGGGTGCTGGGTGCTCAGTACTCAGGGTGCTCATTGCTCAGGGTGCTGGGTGCTCAGTGCTCATGGTGCTCGGTGCTCGGGGCACTGGGTGCTCAGTGCTCAGGGTGCTCGGAGCTCAGTACTCAGGGTGCTGGGTGCTCAGTTCTCGGGGTGCTCGGTGCTCAGTACTCAGGGTGCTGGGTGCTCAGTGCTCGGGGTGCTCGGTGCTCAGTACGTTGGGTGCTCACTACTCAGGGTGCTGGGTACTCAGTGCTCCGGGCTGCTGGGTGCTCGGTGCTCAGGGTGCTGGGTGCTCAGTACTCAGGGTGCTGGGTGCTCAGTGCTCGGGGTGCTGGGTGCTCAGTACTCAGGGTGCTGGGTGCTCAGTACTCAGGGTCCTGGGTGCTCAGTACTCGGGTGCTGGGTGCTCAGTGCTCAGGGTGCTGGGTGCTCAGTGCTCGGGGTGCTGGGTGCTCAGTGCTCAGTACTCAGGGTGCTGGGTGTTCAGTGCTCGGGGTGCTGGGTGCTCAGTGCTCAGTACTCAGGGTGTTGGGTGCTCAGTGCTCAGGGTGCTGGGTGCTCAGTGCTCAGGGTGCTGGGTGCTCAGTACTCAGGGTGCTCAGGGCTCAGTACTCGGGGTGCTGGGTGCTCAGTGCTCAGGGTGCTCAGTGCTCAGTGCTCAGGGTGCCGGGTGCTCAGTGCTCGGAGCGCTGGGTGCGCAGTGCTCGGGGTGCTGGGTGCTCAGTACTCAGGGTGCTGGGTGCTCAGTGCTCTGGGTGCTCAGTGCTCAGTACTCAGTGCTCAGGGTGCTCAGTGCTCAGTGCTCAGGGTGCTGGGTGTTCAGTACTCAGGGTGCTGGGTGCTCAGTACTCAGGGTGCTGGGTGCTCAGTGCTCAGGGTGCTGGGTGCTCAGTGCTCGGGGTGCTCAGTACTCAGGGTGCTGTGTGTTCAGTGCTCAGGGTACTGGGTGCTCAGTACTCAGGGTGATCGGTGCTTAGTACTCAGGGTGCTGGGTGCTCAGTACTCCGGGTGCTGGGTGCTCAGTGCTCGGGGTGCTCCGAGCTCAGTACTCAGGGTGATGGGTGCTCAGTTCTCGGGGTGATCGGTGCTCAGTACTCAGAGTGCTGGGTGCTCAGTGCTCGGAGTGCTCGGTGCTGAGTACATTGGGTGCTCACTACTCAGGGTGCTGGGTGCTCAGTGCTCAGTGTGCTGGGTGCTCAGTGCTCAGGGTGCTGGGTGCTCAGTGCTCAGGGTGCTGGGTGCTCAGTATTCAGGGTGCTGGGTGCTCAGTGCTCGGGGTGCTGGGTGCTCAGTGCTCAGGGTGCTGGGTGCTCAGTACTCAGGGTGCTGGGTGCTCAGTACTCGGGGTGCTGGGCGCTCAGTACTCAGGGTGCTGGGTGCTCAGTGCTCAGGGTGCTGGGTGCTCAGTACTCGGGTGCTGCGTGCTCAGTGCTCAGGGTGCTGGGTGCTCAGTGCTCGGGGTGCTGGGTGCTCAGTGCTCAGTATTCAGGGTGCTGGGTGCTCAGTGCTCGTTGTGCTGGGTGCTCAGTGCTCAGTACTCAGGGTGCTGGGTGTTCAGTGCTCAGGGTGCTGTGTGCTCAGTGCTCAGGGTGCTGGGTGCTCAGTGCTCAGGGTGCTGGGTACTCAGTGCTCAGGGTGCTGGGTGCTCAGTACTCAGGGTCCTGGGTGCTCATTACTCAGGGTGCTGGGTGCTCAGTGCTCGGGTGCTGGGTGCTCAGTGCTCGCGGTGCTGGGTGCTCAGTGCTCGAGGTGCTCAGTACTCAGGGTGCTGTGTGTTCAGTGCTCAGGGTGCTGGGTGCTCAGTACTCAGGGTGCTCGGTGCTTAGTACTCAGGGTGCTGGGTGCTCAGTACTCCGGGTGCTGGGTTCTCAGTGCTCAGGGTTCTCGGTGCTCAGTGCTCAAGGTGCTGGGTGCTCAGTACTCATGGTGCTCATTGCTCAGGGTGCTGGGTGCTCAGTGCTCAGGGTGCTCGGTGCTCGGGGCACTGGGTGCTCAGTGCTCAGGGTGCTCAGAGCTCAGTACTCAGGGTGCTGGGTGCTCCGTGCTCGGGGGGCTCGGTGCTCAGTACTCAGGGTGCTGGGTGCTCAGTGCTCGGGGTGCTCGGTGCTCAGTACGTTGGGTGCTCACTACTCAGGGTGCTGGGTGCTCAGTGCTCAGGGTGCTGGGTGCTCGGTGCTCAGGGTGCTGGGTGCTCAGTACTCAGGGTGCTGGGTGCTCAGTGCTCAGGGTGCTGGGTACTCAGTGCTCAGGGTGCTGGGTGCTCAGTACTCAGGGTGCTCAGTGCTCATTAATCGGGGTGCTGGGTGTTCAGTGCTCGGGGTGCTGGGTGCTCAGTGCTCAGTACTCAGGGTTCTGGGTGCTCAGTGCTCAGGGTGCTGGTTGCTCAGTGCTCAGGGTGCTGGGTGCTCAGTGCTCAGGGTGCTGGGTACTCAGTGCTCAAGGTGCTGGGTGCTCAGTACTCAGGGTGCTCATTGCTCAGGGTGCTGGGTGCTCAGTGCTCATGGTGCTCGGTGCTCGGGGCACTGGGTGCTCAGTGCTCAGGGTGCTCAGAGCTCAGTACTCAGGGTGCTGGGTGCTCAGTGCTCGGGGTGCTCGGTGCTCAGTACTCAGGGTGCTGGGTGCTCAGTGCTCGGGGTGCTCGGTGCTCAGTACGTTGGGTGCTCACTACTCAGGGTGCTGTGTGCTCAGTGCTCAGGGTGCTGGGTTCTCGGTGCTCAGGGTGCTGGGTGCTCAGTACTCAGGGTGCTGGGTGCTCAGTGCTCAGGGTGCTGGGTACTCAGTGCTCAGGGTGCTGGGTGCTCAGTACTCAGGGTGCTGGGTGCTCAGTGCTCAGTACTCAGGGTGCTGGGTGCTCAGTGCTCAGGGTGCTGGGTGCTCAGTGCTCAGGGTGCTAGGTGCTCAGTGCTCAGGGTGCTGGGTACTCAGTGCTCAGGGTGCTGGGTGCTCAGTACTCAGGGTGCTCAGTGCTCAGTACTCGGGGTGCTGGGTGCTCAGTGCTCAGGGTGCTCAGTGCTCAGTACTCGGGGTGCTGTGTGCTCAGTGCTCAGGGTGCTCAGTGCTCAGTGCTCAGGGTGCTGGGTGCTCAGTGCTCGGGGCGCTGGGTGCTCAGTGCTCAGGGTGCTGGGTGCTCAGTACTCAGGGTGCTGGGTGCTCAGTACTCGGGGTGCTGGGCGCTCAGTACTCAGGGTGCTGGGTGCTCAGTACTCAGGGGGCTGGGTGGTCAGTACTCGGGTGCTGGGTGCTCAGTGCTCAGGGTGCTGGGTGCTCAGTGCTCAGTACTCAGGGTGCTTTGTGCTCAGTGCTCGTTGTGCTGGGTGCTCAGTGCTCAGTACTCAGGGTGCTGGGTGCTCAGTGCTCAGGGTGCTGTGTGCTCAGTGCTCAGGGTGCTGGGTGCTCAGTGCTCAGGGTGCTGGGTACTCAGTGCTCAGGGTGCTGGGTGCTCAGTACTCAGGGTGCTGGGTGCTCATTACTCAGGGTGCTGGGTGCTCAGTGCTCGGGTGCTGGGTGCTCAGTGCTCGCGGTGCTGGGTGCTCAGTGCTCGGGGAGCTCGGTGCTCAGTACTCAGGGTGCTGGGTGCTCAGTGCTCGAGGTGCTCAATACTCAGGGTGCTGTGTGTTCAGTGCTCAGGGTGCTGGGTGCTCAGTACTCAGGGTGCTCGGTGCTTAGTACTCAGGGTGCTGGGTGCTCAGTACTCAGGGTCCTGGGTGCTCAGTACTCGGGTGCTGGGTGCTCAGTGCTCAGGGTGCTGGGTGCTCAGTGCTCGGGGTGCTGGGTGCTCAGTGCTCAGTACTCAGGGTGCTGGGTGTTCAGTGCTCGGGGTGCTGGGTGCTTAGTGCTCAGTACTCAGGGTGTTGGGTGCTCAGTGCTCAGGGTGCTGGGTGCTCAGTGCTCAGGGTGCTGGGTGCTCAGTACTCAGGGTGCTCAGGGCTCAGTACTCGGGGTGCTGGGTGCTCAGTGCTCAGGGTGCTCAGTGCTCAGTGCTCAGGGTGCCGGGTGCTCAGTGCTCGGGGCGCTGGGTGCTCAGTGCTCGGGGTGCTGGGTGCTCAGTACTCAGGGTGCTTGGTGCTCAGTGCTCTGGGTGCTCAGTGCTCAGTACTCAGTGCTCAGGGTACTCAGTGCTCAGTGCTCAGGGTGCTGGGTGTTCAGTACTCAGGGTGCTGGGTGCTCAGTACTCAGGGTGCTGGGTGCTCAGTGCTCAGGGTGCTGGGTGCTCAGTGCTCGGGGTGCTCAGTACTCAGGGTGTTGTGTGTTCAGTGCTCAGGGTACTGGGTGCTCAGTACTCAGGGTGATCGGTGCTTAGTACTCAGGGTGCTGGGTGCTCAGTACTCCGGGTGCTGGGTGCTCAGTGCTCGGGGTGCTCCGAGCTCAGTACTCAGGGTGATGGGTGCTCAGTTCTCGGGGTGATCGGTGCTCAGTACTCAGAGTGCTGGGTGCTCAGTGCTCGGAGTGCTCGGTGCTGAGTACATTGGGTGCTCACTACTCAGGGTGCTGGGTGCTCAGTGCTCAGTGTGCTGGGTGCTCAGTGCTCAGGGTGCTGGGTGCTCAGTGCTCAGGGTGCTTGGTGCTCAGTATTCAGGGTGCTGGGTGCTCAGTGCTCGGGGTGCTGGGTGCTCAGTGCTCAGCGTGCTGGGTGCTCAGTACTCAGGGTGCTGGGTGCTCAGTACTCGGGGTGCTGGGCGCTCAGTACTCAGGGTTCTGGGTGCTCAGTACTCAGGGTGCTGGGTGCTCAGTACTCGGGTGCTGGGTGCTCAGTGCTCAGGGTGCTGGGTGCTCAGTGCTCGGGGTGCTGGGTGCTCAGTGCTCAGTACTCAGGGTGCTGGGTGCTCAGTGCTCGTTGTGCTGGGTGCTCAGTGCTCAGTACTCAGGGTGCTGGGTGTTCAGTGCTCAGGGTGCTGTGTGCTCAGTGCTTAGGGTGCTGGGTGCTCAGTGCTCAGGGTGCTGGGTACTCAGTGCTCAGGGTGCTGGGTGCTCAGTACTCAGGGTGCTGGGTGCTCATTACTCAGGGTGCTGGGTGCTCAGTGCTCGGGTGCTGGGTGCTCAGTGCTCGCGGTGCTGGGTGCTCAGTGCTCGAGGTGCTCAGTACTCAGGGTGCTGTGTGTTCAGTGCTCAGGGTGCTGGGTGCTCAGTACTCAGGGTGCTCGGTGCTTAGTACTCAGGGTGCTGGGTGCTCAGTACTCCGGGTGCTGGGTGCTCAGTGCTCAGGGTTCTCGGTGCTCAGTGCTCAAGGTGCTGGGTGCTCAGTACTCATGGTGCTCATTGCTCAGGGTGCTGGGTGCTCAGTGCTCAGGGTGCTCGGTGCTCGGGGCACTGGGTGCTCAGTGCTCAGGGTGCTCAGAGCTCAGTACTCAGGGTGCTGGGTGCTCCGTGCTCGGGGTGCTCGGTGCTCAGTACGTTGGGTGCTCACTACTCAGGGTGCTGGGTGCTCAGTGCTCAGGGTGCTGGGTGCTCGGTGCTCAGGGTGCTGGGTGCTCAGTACTCAGGGTGCTGGGTGCTCAGTGCTCAGGGTGCTGGGTACTCAGTGCTCAGGGTGCTGGGTGCTCAGTACTCAGGGTGCTCAGTGCTCAGTACTCGGGGTGCTGGGTGTTCAGTGCTCGGGGTGCTGGGTGCTCAGTGCTCAGTACTCAGGGTTCTGGGTGCTCAGTGCTCAGGGTGCTGGGTGCTCAGTGCTCAGGGTGCTGGGTGCTCAGTGCTCAGGGTGCTGGGTACTCAGTGCTCAAGGTGCTGGGTGCTCAGTACTCAGGGTGCTCATTGCTCAGGGTGCTGTGTGCTCAGTGCTCAGGGTGCTCGGTGCTCGGGGCACTGGGTGCTCAGTGCTCAGGGTGCTCAGAGCTCAGTACTCAGGGTGCTGGGTGCTCAGTGCTCGGGGTGCTCGGTGCTCAGTACTCAGGGTGCTGGGTGCTCAGTGCTCGGGGTGCTCGGTGCTCAGTACGTTGGGTGCTCACTACTCAGGGTGCTGGGTGCTCAGTGCTCAGGGTGCTGGGTGCTCAGTACTCAGGGTGCTGGGTGCTCAGTGCTCAGTACTCAGGGTGCTGGGTGCTCAGTGCTCAGGGTGCTGGGTGCTCAGTGCTCAGGGTGCTAGGTGCTCAGTGCTCAGGGTGCTGGGTACTCAGTGCTCAGGGTGCTGGGTGCTCAGTACTCAGGGTGCTCAGTGCTCAGTACTCGGGGTGCTGGGTGCTCAGTGCTCAGGGTGCTCAGTGCTCAGTACTCGGGGTGCTGTGTGCTCAGTGCTCAGGGTGCTCAGTGCTCAATGCTCAGGGTGCTGGGTGCTCAGTGCTCGGGGCGCTGGGTGCTCAGTGCTCAGGGTGCTGGGTGCTCAGTACTCAGGGTGCTGGGTGCTCAGTACTCGGGGTGCTGGGCGCTCAGTACTCAGGGTGCTGGGTGCTCAGTACTCAGGGTGCTGGGTGCTCAGTACTCGGGTGCTGGGTGCTCAGTGCTCAGGGTGCTGGGTGCTCAGTGCTCGGGGTGCTGGGTGCTCAGTGCTCAGTACTCAGGGTGCTTTGTGCTCAGTACTCGTTGTGCTGGGTGCTCAGTGCTCAGTACTCAGGGTGCTGGGTGTTCAGTGCTCAGGGTGCTGTGTGCTCAGTGCTCAGGGTGCTGGGTGCTCAGTGCTCAGGGTGCTGGGTACTCAGTGCTCAGGGTGCTGGGTGCTCAGTACTCAGGGTGCTGGGTGCTCATTACTCAGGGTGCTGGGTGCTCAGTGCTCGGGTGCTGGGTGCTCAGTGCTCGCGGTGCTGGGTGCTCAGTGCTCGGGGAGCTCGGTGCTCAGTACTCAGGGTGCTGGGTGCTCAGTGCTCGAGGTGCTCAATACTCAGGGTGCTGTGTGTTCAGTGCTCAGGGTGTTGGGTGCTCAGTACTCAGGGTGCTCGGTGCTTAGTACTCAGGGTGCTGGGTGCTCAGTACTCCGGGTGCTGGGTGCTCAGTGCTCGGGGTTCTCGGTGCTCAGTGCTCAAGGTGCTGGGTGCTCAGTACTCAGGGTGCTCATTGCTCAGGGTGCTGGGTGCTCAGTGCTCAGGGTGCTCGGTGCTCGGGGCACTGGGTGCTCAGTGCTCAGGGTGCTCAGAGCTCAGTACTCAGGGTGCTGGGTGCTCAGTTCTCGGGGTGCTCGGTGCTCAGTACTCAGGGTGCTGGGTGCTCAGTACTCAGGGTCCTGGGTGCTCAGTACTCGGGTGCTGGGTGCTCAGTGCTCAGGGTGCTGGGTGCTCAGTGCTCGGGGTGCAGGGTGCTCAGTGCTCAGTACTCAGGGTGCTGGGTGTTCAGTGCTCGGGGTGCTGTGTGCTCAGTGCTCTTTACTCAGGGTGTTGGGTGCTAAGTGCTCAGGGTGCTGGGTGCTCAGTACTCAGGGTCCTGGGTGCTCAGTACTCCGGTGCTGGGTGCTCAGTGCTCAGGGTGCTGGGTGCTCAGTGCTCGGGGTGCTGGGTGCTCAGTGCTCAGTACCCAGGGTGCTGGGTGTTCAGTGCTCGGGGTGCTGGGTTCTCAGTGCTCAGTACTCAGGGTGTTGGGTGCTAAGTGCTCAGGGTGCTGGGTGCTCAGTGCTCAGGGTGCTGGGTGCTCAGTACTCAGGGTGCTCAGGGCTCAGTACTCGGGGTGCTGGGTGCTCAGTGCTCAGGGTGCTCAGTGCTCAGTGCTCAGGGTGCCGGGTGCTCAGTGCTCGGGGCGCTGGGTGCTCAGTGCTCGGTGTGCTGGGTGCTCAGTACTCAGGGTGCTGGGTGCTCAGTACTCAGGGTGCTGGGTGCTCAGTGCTCAGGGTGCTGGGTGCTCAGTGCTCGGGGTGCTAAGTACTCAGGGTGCTGTGTGTTCAGTGCTCAGGGTACTGGGTGCTCAGTACTCAGGGTGATCGGTGCTTAGTACTCAGGTTGCTGGGTGCTCAGTACTCCGGGTGCTGGGTGCTCAGTGCTCGGGGTGCTCCGAACTCAGTACTCAGGGTGATGGGTGCTCCGTTCTCGGGGTGATCGGTGCTCAGTACTCAGAGTGCTGGGTGCTCAGTGCTCGGGGTGCTCGGTGCTGAGTACATTGGGTGCTCACTACTCAGGGTGCTGGGTGCTCAGTGCTCAGTGTGCTGGGTGCTCAGTGCTCAGGGTGCTGGGTGCTCAGTGCTCAGGGTGCTGGGTGCTCAGTATTCAGGGTGCTGGGTGCTCAGTGCTCGGGGTGCTGGGTGCTCAGTGCTCAGGGTGCTGGGTGCTCAGTACTCAGGGTGCTGGGTGCTCAGTACTCGGGGTGCTGGGCGCTCAGTACTCAGGGTGCTGGGTGCTCAGTACTCAGGGTGCTGGGTGCTCAGTACTCGGGTGCTGGGTGCTCAGTGCTCAGGGTGCTGGGTGCTCAGTGCTCGGGGTGCTGGGTGCTCAGTACTCAGGGTGCTGGGTGCTCAGTGCTCGTTGTGCTGGGTGCTCAGTGCTCAGTACTCAGGGTGCTGGGTGTTCAGTGCTCAGGGTGCTGTGTGCTCAGTGCTCAGGGTGCTAAGTACTCAGGGTGCTGGGTGCTCAGTACTCCGGGTGCTGGGTGCTCAGTGCTCGGGGTTCTCGGTGCTCAGTGCTCAAGGTGCTGGGTGCTCAGTACTCAGGGTGCTCATTGCTCAGGGTGCTGGGTGCTCAGTGCTCAGGGTGCTCGGTGCACGGGGCACTGGGTGCTCAGTGCTCAGGGTGCTCAGAGCTCAGTACTCAGGATGCTGGGTGCTCAGTGCTCGGGGTGCTCGGTGCTCAGTACTCAGGGTGCTGGGTGCTCAGTACTCAGGGTCCTGGGTGCTCAGTACTCGGGTGCTGGGTGCTCAGTGCTCAGGGTGCTGGGTGCTCAGTGCTCGGGTTGCTGGGTGCTCAGTGCTCAGTACTCAGGGTGCTGGGTGTTCAGTGCTCGGGGTGCTGGGTGCTCAGTGCTCAGTACTCAGGGTGTTGGGTGCTAAGTGCTCAGGGTGCTGGGTGCTCAGTACTCAGGGTCCTGGGTGCTCAGTACTCGGGTGCTGGGTGCTCAGTGCTCAGGGTGCTGGGTGCTCAGTGCTCGGGGTGCTGGATGCTCAGTGCTCAGTACCCAGGGTGCTGGGTGTTCAGTGCTCGGGGTGCTGGGTTCTCAGTGCTCAGTACTCAGGGTGTTGGGTGCTAAGTGCTCAGGGTGCTGGGTGCTCAGTGCTCAGGGTGCTGGGTGCTCAGTACTCAGGGTGCTCAGGGCTCAGTACTCGGGGTGCTGGGTGCTCAGTGCTCAGGGTGCTCAGTGCTCAGTGCTCAGGGTGCCGGGTGCTCAGTGCTCGGGGCGCTGGGTGCTCAGTGCTCGGTGTGCTGGGTGCTCAGTACTCAGGGTGCTGGGTGCTCAGTACTCAGGGTGCTGGGTGCTCAGTGCTCAGGGTGCTGGGTGCTCAGTGCTCGGGGTGCTAAGTACTCAGGGTGCTGTGTGTTCAGTGCTCAGGGTACTGGGTGCTCAGTACTCAGGGTGATCGGTGCTTAGTACTCAGGGTGCTGGGTGCTCAGTACTCCGGGTGCTGGGTGCTCAGTGCTCGGGGTGCTCCGAGCTCAGTACTCAGGGTGATGGGTGCTCAGTTCTCGGGGTGATCGGTGCTCAGTACTCAGAGTGCTGGGTGCTCAGTGCTCGGGGTGCTCGGTGCTGAGTACATTGGGTGCTCACTACTCAGGGTGCTGGGTGCTCAGTGCTCAGTGTGCTGTGTGCTCAGTGCTCAGAGTGCTGGGTGCTCAGTGCTCAGGGTGCTGGGTGCTCAGTATTCAGGGTGCTGGGTGCTCAGTGCTCGGGGTGCTGGGTGCTCAGTGCTCAGGGTGCTGGGTGCTCAGTACTCAGGGTGCTGGGTGCTCAGTACTCGGGGTGCTGGGCGCTCAGTACTCAGGGTGCTGGGTGCTCAGTACTCAGGGTGCTGGGTGCTCAGTACTCGGGTGCTGGGTGCTCAGTGCTCGGGTGCTGGGTGCTCAGTGCTCGGGGTGCTGGGTGCTCAGTGCTCAGGGTGCTGGGTGCTCAGTACTCAGGGTGCTGGGTGCTCAGTACTCGGGGTGCTGGGCGCTCAGTACTCAGGGTGCTGGGTGCTCAGTGCTCAGGGTGCTGGGTGCTCAGTGCTCAGGGTGCTGCGTGCTCAGTGCTCAGGGTGCTGGGTACTCAGTGCTCAGGGTGCTGGGTGCTCAGTACTCAGGGTGCTGGGTGCTCATTACTCAGGGTGCTGGGTGCTCAGTGCTCGGGTGCTGGGTGCTCAGTGCTCGCGGTGCTGGGTGCTCAGTGCTCGAGGTGCTCAGTACTCAGGGTGCTGTGTGTTCAGTGCTCAGGGTGCTGGGTGCTCAGTACTCAGGGTGCTCGGTGCTTAGTACTCAGGGTGCTGGGTGCTCAGTGCTCAGGGTGCTGTGTGCTCAGTGCTCAGGGTGCTGGGTGCTCAGTGCTCAGGCTGCTGGGTACACAGTACTCAGGGTGCTGGGTGCTCAGTGCTCGGGGTGCTATGTGCTCTGTGCTCGCGGTGCTGGGTGCTCAGTGCTCGGGGTGCTGGGTGCTCAGTGCTCGGGGTGCTATGTGCTCAGTGCTCGCGGTGCTGGGTGCTCAGTGCTCGGGGTGCTCGGTGCTCAGTACTCAGGGTGCTGGGTGATCAGTGCTCGAGGTGCTCAATACTCAGGGTGCTGTGTGTTCAGTGCTCGGGGCGCTGGGTGCTCAGTACTCCGGGTGCTGGGTGCTCAGTGCTCAGGGTGCTCGGTGCTCGGGGCACTGGGTGCTCAGTGCTCAGGGTGCTCGGAGCTCAGTACTCAGGGTGCTCATTGCTCAGGGTGCTGGGTGCTCAGTGCTCAGGGTGCTCGGTGCTCGGGGCACTGGGTGCTCAGTGCTCAGGGTGCTCCGAGCTCAGTACTCAGGGTGCTGGGTGCTCAGTTCTCGGGGTGCTCGGTGCTCAGTACTCAGTGTGCTGGGTGCTCAGTGCTCGGGGTGCTCGGTGCTCAGTACGTTGGGTGCTCACTACTCAGGGTGCTGGGTACTCAGTGCTCAGGGTGCTGGGTGCTCGGTGCTCAGGGTGCTGGGTGCTCAGTACTCAGGGTGTTGGGTGCTCAGTGCTCGGGGTGCTGGGTGCTCAGTACTCAGGGTGCTGGGTGCTCAGTACTCAGGGTCCTGGGTGCTCAGTACTCGGGTGCTGTGTGTTCAGTGCTCAGGGTACTGGGTGCTCAGTACTCAGGGTGATCGGTGCTTAGTACTCAGGGTGCTGGGTGCTCAGTACTCCGGGTGCTGGGTGCTCAGTGCTCGGGGTGCTCCGAGCTCAGTACTCAGGGTGATGGGTGCTCAGTTCTCGGGGTGATCGGTGCTCAGTACTCAGAGTGCTGGGTGCTCAGTGCTCGGGGTGCTCGGTGCTGAGTACATTGGGTGCTCACTACTCAGGGTGCTGGGTGCTCAGTGCTCAGTGTGCTGGGTGCTCAGTGCTCAGGGTGCTGGGTGCTCAGTGCTCAGGGTGCTGGGTGCTCAGTATTCAGGGTGCTGGGTGCTCAGTGCTCGGGGTGCTGGGTGCTCAGTGCTCAGGGTGCTGGGTGCTCAGTACTCAGGGTGCTGGGTGCTCAGTACTCGGGGTGCTGGGCGCTCAGTACTCAGGGTGCTGGGTGCTCAGTACTCAGGGTGCTGGGTGCTCAGTACTCGGGTGCTGGGTGCTCAGTGCTCAGGGTGCTGGGTGCTCAGTGCTCGGGGTGCTGGGTGCTCAGTGCTCAGTACTCAGGGTGCTGGGTGCTCAGTGCTCGTTGTGCTGGGTGCTCAGTGCTCAGTACTCAGGGTGCTGGGTGTTCAGTGCTCAGGGTGCTGTGTGCTCAGTGCTCAGGGTGCTGCGTGCTCAGTGCTCAGGGTGCTGGGTACTCAGTGCTCAGGGTGCTGGGTGCTCAGTACTCAGGGTGCTGGGTGCTCATTACTCAGGGTGCTGGGTGCTCAGTGCTCGGGTGCTGGGTGCTCAGTGCTCGCGGTGCTGGGTGCTCAGTGCTCGAGGTGCTCAGTACTCAGGGTGCTGTGTGTTCAGTGCTCAGGGTGCTGGGTGCTCAGTACTCAGGGTGCTCGGTGCTTAGTACTCAGGGTGCTGGGTGCTCAGTGCTCAGGGTGTTGTGTGCTCAGTGCTCAGGGTGCTGGGTGCTCAGTGCTCAGGCTGCTGGGTACACAGTACTCAGGGTGCTGGGTGCTCAGTGCTCGGGGTGCTATGTGCTCTGTGCTCGCGGTGCTGGGTGCTCAGTGCTCGGGGTGCTGGGTGCTCAGTGCTCGGGGTGCTATGTGCTCAGTGCTCGCGGTGCTGGGTGCTCAGTGCTCGCAGTGCTGGGTGCTCAGTGCTCGGGGTGCTCGGTGCTCAGTACTCAGGGTGCTGGGTGCTCAGTGCTCGAGGTGCTCAGTACTCAGGGTGCTGTGTGTTCAGTGCTCGGGGCGCTGGGTGCTCAGTACTCCGGGTGCTGGGTGCTCAGTGCTCAGGCTGCTCGGTGCTCAGTACTCAGGGTGCTGGGTGCTCAGTGCTCGAGGTGCTCAATACTCAGGGTGCTGTGTGTTCAGTGCTCAGGGTGCTGGGTGCTCAGTACTCAGGGTGCTCGGTGCTTAGTACTCAGGGTGCTGGGTGCTCAGTACTCCGGGTGCTGGGTGCTCAGTGCTCGGGGTTCTCGGTGCTCAGTGCTCAAGGTGCTGGGTGCTCAGTACTCAGGGTGCTCATTGCTCAGGGTGCTGGGTGCTCAGTGCTCAGGGTGCTCGGTGCTCGGGGCACTGGGTGCTCAGTGCTCAGGGTGCTCAGAGCTCAGTACTCAGGGTGCTGGGTGCTCAGTGCTCGGGGTGCTCGGTGCTCAGTACTCAGGGTGCTGGGTGCTCAGTACTCAGGGTCCTGGGTGCTCAGTACTCGGGTGCTGGGTGCTCAGTGCTCAGGGTGCTGGGTGCTCAGTGCTCGGGGTGCTGGGTGCTCAGTGCTCAGTACTCAGGGTGCTGGGTGTTCAGTGCTCGGGGTGCTGGGTGCTCAGTGCTCAGGGTGCTGGGTGCTCAGTATTCAGGGTGCTGGGTGCTCAGTGCTCAGGGTGCTGGGTGCTCAGTATTCAGGGTGCTGGGTGCTCAGTGCTCGGGGTGCTGGGTGCTCAGTGCTCAGGGTGCTGGGTGCTCAGTACTCAGGGTGCTGGGTGCTCAGTACTCGGGGTGCTGGGCGCTCAGTACTCAGGGTGCTGGGTGCTCAGTACTCAGGGTGCTGGGTGCTCAGTACTCGGGTGCTGGGTGCTCAGTGCTCAGGGTGCTGGGTGCTCAGTGCTCAGGGTGCTGGGTGCTCAGTATTCAGGGTGCTGGGTGCTCAGTGCTCGGGGTGCTGGGTGCTCAGTGCTCAGGGTGCTGGGTGCTCAGTACTCAGGGTGCTGGGTGCTCAGTACTCGGGGTGCTGGGCGCTCAGTACTCAGGGTGCTGGGTGCTCAGTACTCAGGGTGCTGGGTGCTCAGTACTCAGGGTGCTCGGTGCTTAGTACTCAGGGTGCTGGGTGCTCAGTGCTCAGGGTGTTGTGTGCTCAGTGCTCAGGGTGCTGGGTGCTCAGTGCTCAGGCTGCTGGGTACACAGTACTCAGGGTGCTGGGTGCTCAGTGCTCGGGGTGCTATGTGCTCTGTGCTCGCGGTGCTGGGTGCTCAGTGCTCGGGGTGCTGGGTGCTCAGTGCTCGGGGTGCTATGTGCTCAGTGCTCGCGGTGCTGGGTGCTCAGTGCTCGCAGTGCTGGGTGCTCAGTGCTCGGGGTGCTCGGTGCTCAGTACTCAGGGTGCTGGGTGCTCAGTGCTCGAGGTGCTCAGTACTCAGGGTGCTGTGTGTTCAGTGCTCGGGGCGCTGGGTGCTCAGTACTCCGGGTGCTGGGTGCTCAGTGCTCAGGCTGCTCGGTGCTCAGTACTCAGGGTGCTGGGTGCTCAGTGCTCGAGGTGCTCAATACTCAGGGTGCTGTGTGTTCAGTGCTCAGGGTGCTGGGTGCTCAGTACTCAGGGTGCTCGGTGCTTAGTACTCAGGGTGCTGGGTGCTCAGTACTCCGGGTGCTGGGTGCTCAGTGCTCGGGGTTCTCGGTGCTCAGTGCTCAAGGTGCTGGGTGCTCAGTACTCAGGGTGCTCATTGCTCAGGGTGCTGGGTGCTCAGTGCTCAGGGTGCTCGGTGCTCGGGGCACTGGGTGCTCAGTGCTCAGGGTGCTCAGAGCTCAGTACTCAGGGTGCTGGGTGCTCAGTGCTCGGGGTGCTCGGTGCTCAGTACTCAGGGTGCTGGGTGCTCAGTACTCAGGGTCCTGGGTGCTCAGTACTCGGGTGCTGGGTGCTCAGTGCTCAGGGTGCTGGGTGCTCAGTGCTCGGGGTGCTGGGTGCTCAGTGCTCAGTACTCAGGGTGCTGGGTGTTTAGTGCTCGGGGTGCTGGGTGCTCAGTGCTCAGTACTCAGGGTGCTGGGTGTTCAGTGCTCGGGGTGCTGGGTGCTCAGTGCTCAGTACTCAGGGTGTTGGGTGCTAAGTGCTCAGGGTGCTGGGTGCTCAGTACTCAGGGTCCTGGGTGCTCAGTACTCGGGTGCTGGGTGCTCAGTGCTCAGGGTGCTGGGTGCTCAGTGCTCGGGGTGCTGGGTGCTCAGTGCTCAGTACCCAGGGTGCTGGGTGTTCAGTGCTCGGGGTGCTGGGTTCTCAGTGCTCAGTACTCAGGGTGTTGGGTGCTAAGTGCTCAGGGTGCTGGGTGCTCAGTGCTCAGGGTGCTGGGTGCTCAGTACTCAGGGTGCTCAGGGCTCAGTACTCGGGGTGCTGGGTGCTCAGTGCTCAGGGTGCTCAGTGCTCAGTGCTCAGGGTGCCGGGTGCTCAGTGCTCGGGGCGCTGGGTGCTCAGTGCTCGGTGTGCTGGGTGCTCAGTACTCAGGGTGCTGGGTGCTCAGTACTCAGGGTGCTGGGTGCTCAGTGCTCAGGGTGCTGGGTGCTCAGTGCTCGGGGTGCAAAGTACTCAGGGTGCTGTGTGTTCAGTGCTCAGGGTACTGGGTGCTCAGTACTCAGGGTGATCGGTGCTTAGTACTCAGGGTGCTGGGTGCTCAGTACTCCGGGTGCTGGGTGCTCAGTGCTCGGGGTGCTCCGAGCTCAGTACTCAGGGTGATGGGTGCTCAGTTCTCGGGGTGATCGGTGCTCAGTACTCAGAGAGCTGGGTGCTCAGTGCTCGGGGTGCTCGGTGCTGAGTACATTGGGTGCTCACTACTCAGGGTGCTGGGTGCTCAGTGCTCAGTGTGTTGGGTGCTCAGTGCTCAGGGGGCTGGGTGCTCAGTGCTCAGGGTGCTGGGTGCTCAGTATTCAGGGTGCTGGGTGCTCAGTGCTCGGGGTGCTGGGTGCTCAGTGCTCAGGGTGCTGGGTGCTCAGTACTCAGGGTGCTGGGTGCTCAGTACTCGGGGTGCTGGGCGCTCAGTACTCAGGGTGCTGGGTGCTCAGTACTCAGTGTGCTGGGTGCTCAGTACTCGGGTGCTGGGTGCTCAGTGCTCAGGGTGCTGGGTGCTCAGTGCTCGGGGTGCTGGGTGCTCAGTGCTCAGTACTCAGGGTGCTGGGTGCTCAGTGCTCGTTGTGCTGGGTGCTCAGTGCTCAGTACTCAGGGTGCTGGGTGTTCAGTGCTCAGGGTGCTGTGTGCTCAGTGCTCAGGGTGCTGCGTGCTCAGTGCTCAGGGTGCTGGGTACTCAGTGCTCAGGGTGCTGGGTGCTCAGTACTCAGGGTGCTGGGTGCTCATTACTCAGGGTGCTGGGTGCTCAGTGCTCGGGTGCTGGGTGCTCAGTGCTCGCGGTGCTGGGTGCTCAGTGCTCGAGGTGCTCAGTACTCAGGGTGCTGTGTGTTCAGTGCTCAGGGTGCTGGGTGCTCAGTACTCAGGGTGCTCGGTGCTTAGTACTCAGGGTGCTGGGTGCTCAGTGCTCAGGGTGTTGTGTGCTCAGTGCTCAGGGTGCTGGGTGCTCAGTGCTCAGGCTGCTGGGTACACAGTACTCAGGGTGCTGGGTGCTCAGTGCTCGGGGTGCTAGGTGCTCTGTGCTCGCGGTGCTGGGTGCTCAGTGCTCGGGGTGCTGGGTGCTCAGTGCTCGGGGTGCTATGTGCTCAGTGCTCGCGGTGCTGGGTGCTCAGTGCTCGGGGTGCTCGGTGCTCAGTACTCAGGGTGCTGGGTGCTCAGTGCTCGAGGTGCTCAGTACTCAGGGTGCTGTGTGTTCAGTGCTCGGGGCGCTGGGTGCTCAGTACTCCGGGTGCTGGGTGCTCAGTGCTCAGGGTGCTCGGTGCTCAGTGCTCGTTGCGCTGGGTGCTCAGTGCTCAGTACTCAGGGTGCTGGGTGTTCAGTGCTCAGGGAGCTGTGTGCTCAGTGCTCAGGGTGCTGCGTGCTCAGTGCTCAGGGTGCTGGGTACTCAGTGCTCAGGGTGCTGGGTGCTCAGTACTCAGGGTGCTGGGTGCTCATTACTCAGGGTGCTGGGTGCTCAGTGCTCGGGTGCTGGGTGCTCAGTGCTCGCGGTGCTGGGTGCTCAGTGCTCGAGGTGCTCAGTACTCAGGGTGCTGTGTGTTCAGTGCTCAGGGTGCTGGGTGCTCAGTGCTCAGGGTGCTGTGTGCTCAGTGCTCAGGGTGCTGGGTGCTCAGTGCTCAGGCTGCTGGGTACACAGTACTCAGGGTGCTGGGTGCTCAGTGCTCGGGGTGCTATGTGCTCTGTGCTCGCGGTGCTGGGTGCTCAGTGCTCGGGGTGCTGGGTGCTCAGTGCTCGGGGTGCTATGTGCTCAGTGCTCGCGGTGCTGGGTGCTCAGTGCTCGAGGTGCTCAGTACTCAGGGTGCTGGGTGCTCAGTGCTCGAGGTGCTCAGTACTCAGGGTGCTGTGTGTTCAGTGCTCGGGGCGCTGGGTGCTCAGTACTCTGGGTGCTGGGTGCTCAGTGCTCAGGGTGCTCGGTGCTCGGGGCACTGGGTGCTCAGTGCTCAGGGTGCTCGGAGCTCAGTACTCAGGGTGCTGGGTGCTCAGTGCTCGGGGTGCTCGGTGCTCAGTACTCAGGGTGCTGGGTGCTCAGTACTCAGGGTGCTCATTGCTCAGGGTGCTGGGTGCTCAGTGCTCAGGGTGCTCGGTGCTCGGGGCACTGGGTGCTCAGTGCTCAGGGTGCTCGGAGCTCAGTACTCAGGGTGCTGGGTGCTCAGTTCTCGGGGTGCTCGGTGCTCAGTACTCAGGGTGCTGGGTGCTCAGTGCTCGGGGTGCTCGGTGCTCAGTACGTTGGGTGCTCACTACTCAGGGTGCTGGGTACTCAGTGCTCAGGGTGCTGGGTGCTCGGTGCTCAGGGTGCTGTGTGCTCAGTACTCAGGGTGTTGGGTGCTCAGTGCTCGGGGTGCTGGGTGCTCAGTACTCAGGGTGCTGGGTGCTCAGTACTCAGGGTCCTGGGTGCTCAGTACTCGGGTGCTGGGTGCTCAGTGCTCAGGGTGCTGGGTGCTCAGTGCTCGGGGTGCTGGGTGCTCAGTGCTCAGTACTCAGGGTGCTGGGTGTTCAGTGCTCGGGGTGCTGGGTGCTCAGTGCTCAGTACTCAGGGTGTTGGGTGCTCATTGCTCAGGGTGCTGGGTGCTCAGTGCTCAGGGTGCTGGGTGCTCAGTACTCAGGGTGCTCAGGGCTCAGTACTCGGGGTGCTGGGTGCTCAGTGCTCAGGGTGCTCAGTGCTCAGTGCTCAGGGTGCTGGGTGTTCAGTACTCAGGGTGCTGGGTGCTCAGTACTCAGGGTGCTGGGTGCTCAGTGCTCAGGGTGCTGGGTGCTCAGTGCTCGGGGTGCTCAGTACTCAGGGTGCTGTGTGTTCAGTGCTCAGGGTACTGGGTGCTCAGTACTCAGGGTGATCGGTGC
Source organism: Microtus oregoni (assembly GCF_018167655.1). NCBI lineage: Eukaryota > Metazoa > Chordata > Mammalia > Rodentia > Cricetidae > Microtus > Microtus oregoni. The sequence goes on from NW_024543350.1 coordinate 153,179, forward strand.
TTAGTACTCAGGGTGCTGGGTGCTCAGTACTCCGGGTGCTGGGTGCTCAGTGCTCGGGGTGCTCCGAGCTCAGTACTCAGGGTGATGGGTGCTCAGTTCTCGGGGTGATCGGTGCTCAGTACTCAGAGTGCTGGGTGCTCAGTGCTCGGAGTGCTCGGTGCTGAGTACATTGGGTGCTCACTACTCAGGGTGCTGGGTGCTCAGTGCTCAGTGTGCTGGGTGCTCAGTGCTCAGGGTGCTGGGTGCTCAGTGCTCAGGGTGCTGGGTGCTCAGTATTCAGGGTGCTGGGTGCTCAGTGCTCGGGGTGCTGGGTGCTCAGTGCTCAGGGTGCTGGGTGCTCAGTACTCAGGGTGCTGGGTGCTCAGTACTCGGGGTGCTGGGTGCTCAGTACTGAGGGTGCTGGGTGCTCAGTACTCAGGGTGCTGGGTGCTCAGTACTCGGGTGCTGGGTGCTCAGTGCTCAGGGTGCTGGGTGCTCAGTGCTCGGGGTGCTGGGTGCTCAGTGCTCAGTACTCAGGGTGCTGGGTGCTCAGTGCTCGTTGTGCTGGGTGCTCAGTGCTCAGTACTCAGGGTGCTGTGTGTTCAGTGCTCAGGGTGCTGGGTGCTCAGTACTCAGGGTGCTCGGTGCTTAGTACTCAGGGTGCTGGGTGCTCAGAACTCCGGGTGCTGGGTGCTCAGTGCTCAGGGTTCTCAGTGCTCAGTGCTCAAGGTGCTGGGTGCTCAGTACTCATGGTGGTCATTGCTCAGGGTGCTGGGTGCTCAGTGCTCAGGGTGCTCGGTGCTCGGGGCACTGTGTGCTCAGTGCTCAGGGTGCTCAGAGCTCAGTACTCAGGGTGCTGGGTGCTCCGTGCTCGGGGTGCTCGGTGCTCAGTACTCAGGGTGCTGTGTGTTCAGTGCTCGAGGTGCTCAATACTCAGGGTGCTGTGTGTTCAGTGCTCAGGGTGCTGGGTGCTCAGTACTCAGGGTGCTCGGTGCTTAGTACTCAGGGTGCTGGGTGCTCAGTACTCCGGGTGCTGGGTGCTCAGTGCTCGGGGTGCTCAATACTCAGGGTGCTGTGTGTTCAGTGCTCAGGGTGCTGGGTGCTCAGTACTCAGGGTGCTCGGTGCTTAGTACTCAGGGTGCTGGGTGCTCAGTACTCCGGGTGCTGGGTGCTCAGTGCTCGGGGTTCTCGGTGCTCAGTGCTCAAGGTGCTGGGTCCTCAGTACTCAGGGTGCTCATTGCTCAGGGTGCTGGGTGCTCAGTGCTCAGCGTGCTCGGTGCTCGGGGCACTGGGTGCTCAGTGCTCAGGGTGCTCAGAGCTCAGTACTCAGGGTGCTGGGTGCTCAGTGCTCGGGGTGCTCGGTGCTCAGTACTCAGGGTGCTGGGTGCTCAGTGCTCGGGGTGCTCGGTGCTCAGTACGTTGGGTGCTCACTACTCAGGGTGCTGGGTGCTCAGTGCTCAGCGTGCTGGGTGCTCGGTGCTCAGGGTGCTGGGTGCTCAGTACTCAGGGTGCTGGGTGCTCAGTGCTCAGGGTGCTGGGTACTCAGTGCTCAGGGTGCTGGGTGCTCAGTACTCAGGGTGCTTAGTGCTCAGTACTCGGGGTGCTGTGTGTTCAGTGCTCGGGGTGCTGGGTGCTCAGTGCTCAGTACTCAGGGTGCTGGGTGCTCAGTGCTCAGGGTGCTGGGTGCTCAGTGCTCAGGGTGCTGGGTGCTCAGTGCTCAGGGTGCTGGGTACTCAATGCTCAAGGTGCTGGGTGCTCAGTATTCAGGGTGCTCATTGCTCAGGGTGCTGGGTGCTCAGTGCTCAGGGTGCTCGGTGCTCGGGGCACTGGGTGCTCAGTGCTCAGGGTGCTCAGAGCTCAGTACTCAGGGTGCTGGGTGCTCAGTGCTCGGGGTGCTCGGTGCTCAGTACTTAGGGTGCTGGGTGCTCAGTGCACGGGGTGCTCGGTGCTCAGTACGTTGGGTGCTCACTACTCAGGGTGCTGGGTGCTCAGTGCTCAGGGTGCTGGGTGCTCGGTGCTCAGGGTGCTGGGTGCTCAGAACTCAGGGTGCTGGGTGCTCAGTGCTCAGGGTGCTGGGTACTCAGTGCTCAGGGTGCTGGGTGCTCAGTACTCAGGGTGCTCAGTGCTCAGTACTCGGGGTGCTGGGTGTTCAGTGCTCGGGGTGCTGGGTGCTCAGTGCTCAGTACTCAGGGTGCTGGGTGCTCAGTGCTCAGGGTGCTGGGTGCTCAGTGCTCAGGGTGCTGGTTGCTCAGTGCTCAGGGTGCTGGGTACTCAGTGCTCAGGGTTCTGGGTGCTCAGTACTCAGGGTGCTCAGTGCTCAGTACTCGGGGTGCTGGGTGCTCAGTGCTCAGGGTGCTCAGTGCTCAGTACTCGGGGTGCTGTGTGCTCAGTGCTCAGGGTGCTCAGTGCTCAGTGCTCGGGGTGCTGGGTGCTCAGTGCTCGGGGCGCTGGGTGCTCAGTTCTCGGGGTGCTGGGTGCTCAGTACTCGGGGTGCGGCGTGCTCAGTGCTCAGGGTGCTCAGTGCTCAGTACTCAGTGCTCAGGGTGCTCAGTGCTCAGTGCTCAGGGTGCTGGTTGTTCAGTACTCAGGGTGCTGGGTGCTCAGTGCTCAGGGTGCTGGGTACTCAGTGCTCAGGGTGCTGGGTGCTCAGTACTCAGGGTGCTCAGTGCTCAGTACTCGGGGTGCTGGGTGTTCAGTGCTCGGGGTGCTGGGTGCTCAGTGCTCAGTACTCAGGGTGCTGGGTGCTCAGTGCTCAGGGTGCTGGGTGCTCAGTGCTCAGGGTGCTGGGTGCTCAGTGCTCAGGGTGCTGGGTACTCAGTGCTCAGGGTGCTGGGTGCTCAGTACTCAGGGTGCTCAGTGCTCAGTACTCGGGGTGCTGGGTGCTCAGTGCTCAGGGTGCTCAGTGCTCAGTACTCGGGGTGCTGTGTGCTCAGTGCTCAGGGTGCTCAGTGCTCAGTGCTCGGGGTGCTGGGTGCTCAGTGCTCGGGGCGCTGGGTGCTCAGTTCTCGGGGTGCTGGGTGCTCAGTACTCGGGGTGCGGGGTGCTCAGTGCTCAGGGTGCTCAGTGCTCAGTACTCAGTGCTCAGGGTGCTCAGTGCTCAGTGCTCAGGGTGCTGGTTGTTCAGTACTCAGGGTGCTGGGTGCTCAGTACTCAGGGTGCTGGGTGCTCAGTGCTCAGGGTGCTGGGTGATCAGTGCTCGGGGTGCTCAGTACTCAGGGTGCTGTGTGTTCAGTGCTCAGGGTACTGGGTGCTCAGTACTCAGGGTGCTCGGTGCTTAGTACTCAGGGTGCTGGGTGCTCAGTACTCCGGGTGCTGGGTGCTCAGTGCTCGGGGTGCTCGTAGATCAGTACTCAGGGTGCTGCGTGCTCAGTTCTCGGGGTGATCGGTGCTCAGTACTCAGGGTGCTGGGTGCTCAGTGCTCGGGGTGCTCGGTGCTCAGTACGTTGGGTGCTCACTACTCAGGTTGCTGGGTGCTCAGTGCTCAGTGTGCTGGGTGCTCAGTGCTCAGGGTGCTGGGTGCTCAGTGCTCAGGGTGCTGGGTGCTCAGTGCTCAGGGTGCTGGGTGCTCAGTACTCAGGGTTCTGGGTGCTAAGTACTCAGGGTGCTGGGTGCTCAGTGCTCGGGGTGCTGGGTGCTCAGTGATCGGGGTGCTGGGTGCTCAGTGCTCGGGGTGCTCGGTGCTCAGTGCTCAAGGTGCTGGGTGCTCAGTACTCAGGGTGCTCATTGCTCAGGGTCCTGGGTGGTCAGTACTCAGGGTGCTGGGTGCTCAGTGCTCAGGGTGCTCGGTGCTCGGGGTGCTGGGTGCTCAGTGCTCGGGGTGCTCGGAGCTCAGTACTCAGGGTGCTGGGTGCTCAGTGCTCAGGGTGCTGGGTGCTCAGTGCTCAGGGTGCTGGGTGCTCAGTGCTCAGGGTGCTGGGTACTCAATGCTCAAGGTGCTGGGTGCTCAGTATTCAGGGTGCTCATTGCTCAGGGTGCTGGGTGCTCAGTGCTCAGGGTGCTCGGTGCTCGGGGCACTGGGTGCTCAGTGCTCAGGGTGCTCAGAGCTCAGTACTCAGGGTGCTGGGTGCTCAGTGCTCGGGGTGCTCGGTGCTCAGTACTTAGGGTGCTGGGTGCTCAGTGCACGGGGTGCTCGGTGCTCAGTACGTTGGGTGCTCACTACTCAGGGTGCTGGGTGCTCAGTGCTCAGGGTGCTGGGTGCTCGGTGCTCAGGGTGCTGGGTGCTCAGAACTCAGGGTGCTGGGTGCTCAGTGCTCAGGGTGCTCGGTACTCAGTGCTCAGGGTGCTGGGTGCTCAGTACTCAGGGTGCTCAGTGCTCAGTACTCGGGGTGCTGGGTGTTCAGTGCTCGGGGTGCTGGGTGCTCAGTGCTCAGTACTCAGGGTGCTGGGTGCTCAGTGCTCAGGGTGCTGGGTGCTCAGTGCTCAGGGTGCTGGGTGCTCAGTGCTCAGGGTGCTGGGTACTCAGTGCTCAGGGTGCTGGGTGCTCAGTACTCAGGGTGCTCAGTGCTCAGTACTCGGGGTGCTGGGTGCTCAGTGCTCAGGGTGCTCAGTGCTCAGTACTCGGGGTGCTGTGTGCTCAGTGCTCAGGGTGCTCAGTGCTCAGTGCTCGGGGTGCTGGGTGCTCAGTGTTCGGGGCGCTGGGTGCTCAGTTCTCGGGGTGCTGGGTGCTCAGTACTCGGGGTGCGGGGTGCTCAGTGCTCAGGGTGCTCAGTGCTCAGTACTCAGTGCTCAGGGTGCTCAGTGCTCAGTGCTCAGGGTGCTGGTTGTTCAGTACTCAGGGTGCTGGGTGCTCAGTACTCAGGGTGCTGGGTGCTCAGTGCTCAGGGTGCTGGGTGATCAGTGCTCGGGGTGCTCAGTACTCAGGGTGCTGTGAGTTCAGTGCTCAGGGTACTGGCTGCTCAGTACTCAGGGTGCTCGGTGCTTAGTACTCAGGGTGCTGGGTGCTCAGTACTCCGGGTGCTGGGTGCTCAGTGCTCGGGGTGCTCGGAGATCAGTACTCAGGGTGCTGGGTGCTCAGTTCTCGGGGTGATCGGTGCTCAGTACTCAGGGTGCTGGGTGCTCAGTGCTCGGGGTGCTCGGTGCTCAGTACTCAGGGTGCTGGGTGCTCAGTACTCGGGTGCTGGGTGCTCAGTGCTCAGGGTGCTGGGTGCTCAGTGCTCGGGGTGCTGGGTGCTCAGTGCTCAGTACTCAGGGTGCTGGGTGCTCAGTGCTCGTTGTGCTGGGTGCTCAGTGCTCAGTACTCAGGGTGCTGGGTGTTCAGTGCTCAGGGTGCTGTGTGCTCAGTGCTCAGGGTGCTGCGTGCTCAGTGCTCAGGGTGCTGGGTACTCAGTGCTCAGGGTGCTGGGTGCTCAGTACTCAGGGTGCTGGGTGCTCATTACTCAGGGTGCTGGGTGCTCAGTGCTCGGGTGCTGGGTGCTCAGTGCTCGCGGTGCTGGGTGCTCAGTGCTCGAGGTGCTCAGTACTCAGGGTGCTGTGTGTTCAGTGCTCAGGGTGCTGGGTGCTCAGTACTCAGGGTGCTCGGTGCTTAGTACTCAGGGTGCTGGGTGCTCAGTGCTCAGGGTGTTGTGTGCTCAGTGCTCAGGGTGCTGGGTGCTCAGTGCTCAGGCTGCTGGGTACACAGTACTCAGGGTGCTGGGTGCTCAGTGCTCGGGGTGCTATGTGCTCTGTGCTCGCGGTGCTGGGTGCTCAGTGCTCGGGGTGCTGGGTGCTCAGTGCTCGGGGTGCTATGTGCTCAGTGCTCGCGGTGCTGGGTGCTCAGTGCTCGCAGTGCTGGGTGCTCAGTGCTCGGGGTGCTCGGTGCTCAGTACTCAGGGTGCTGGGTGCTCAGTGCTCGAGGTGCTCAGTACTCAGGGTGCTGTGTGTTCAGTGCTCGGGGCGCTGGGTGCTCAGTACTCCGGGTGCTGGGTGCTCAGTGCTCAGGCTGCTCGGTGCTCAGTACTCAGGGTGCTGGGTGCTCAGTGCTCGAGGTGCTCAATACTCAGGGTGCTGTGTGTTCAGTGCTCAGGGTGCTGGGTGCTCAGTACTCAGGGTGCTCGGTGCTTAGTACTCAGGGTGCTGGGTGCTCAGTACTCCGGGTGCTGGGTGCTCAGTGCTCGGGGTTCTCGGTGCTCAGTGCTCAAGGTGCTGGGTGCTCAGTACTCAGGGTGCTCATTGCTCAGGGTGCTGGGTGCTCAGTGCTCAGGGTGCTCGGTGCTCGGGGCACTGGGTGCTCAGTGCTCAGGGTGCTCAGAGCTCAGTACTCAGGGTGCTGGGTGCTCAGTGCTCGGGGTGCTCGGTGCTCAGTACTCAGGGTGCTGGGTGCTCAGTACTCAGGGTCCTGGGTGCTCAGTACTCGGGTGCTGGGTGCTCAGTGCTCAGGGTGCTGGGTGCTCAGTGCTCGGGGTGCTGGGTGCTCAGTGCTCAGTACTCAGGGTGCTGGGTGTTCAGTGCTCGGGGTGCTGGGTGCTCAGTGCTCAGGGTGCTGGGTGCTCAGTATTCAGGGTGCTGGGTGCTCAGTGCTCAGGGTGCTGGGTGCTCAGTATTCAGGGTGCTGGGTGCTCAGTGCTCGGGGTGCTGGGTGCTCAGTGCTCAGGGTGCTGGGTGCTCAGTACTCAGGGTGCTGGGTGCTCAGTACTCGGGGTGCTGGGCGCTCAGTACTCAGGGTGCTGGGTGCTCAGTACTCAGGGTGCTGGGTGCTCAGTACTCGGGTGCTGGGTGCTCAGTGCTCAGGGTGCTGGGTGCTCAGTGCTCAGGGTGCTGGGTGCTCAGTATTCAGGGTGCTGGGTGCTCAGTGCTCGGGGTGCTGGGTGCTCAGTGCTCAGGGTGCTGGGTGCTCAGTACTCAGGGTGCTGGGTGCTCAGTACTCGGGGTGCTGGGCGCTCAGTACTCAGGGTGCTGGGTGCTCAGTACTCAGGGTGCTGGGTGCTCAGTACTCAGGGTGCTCGGTGCTTAGTACTCAGGGTGCTGGGTGCTCAGTGCTCAGGGTGTTGTGTGCTCAGTGCTCAGGGTGCTGGGTGCTCAGTGCTCAGGCTGCTGGGTACACAGTACTCAGGGTGCTGGGTGCTCAGTGCTCGGGGTGCTATGTGCTCTGTGCTCGCGGTGCTGGGTGCTCAGTGCTCGGGGTGCTGGGTGCTCAGTGCTCGGGGTGCTATGTGCTCAGTGCTCGCGGTGCTGGGTGCTCAGTGCTCGCAGTGCTGGGTGCTCAGTGCTCGGGGTGCTCGGTGCTCAGTACTCAGGGTGCTGGGTGCTCAGTGCTCGAGGTGCTCAGTACTCAGGGTGCTGTGTGTTCAGTGCTCGGGGCGCTGGGTGCTCAGTACTCCGGGTGCTGGGTGCTCAGTGCTCAGGCTGCTCGGTGCTCAGTACTCAGGGTGCTGGGTGCTCAGTGCTCGAGGTGCTCAATACTCAGGGTGCTGTGTGTTCAGTGCTCAGGGTGCTGGGTGCTCAGTACTCAGGGTGCTCGGTGCTTAGTACTCAGGGTGCTGGGTGCTCAGTACTCCGGGTGCTGGGTGCTCAGTGCTCGGGGTTCTCGGTGCTCAGTGCTCAAGGTGCTGGGTGCTCAGTACTCAGGGTGCTCATTGCTCAGGGTGCTGGGTGCTCAGTGCTCAGGGTGCTCGGTGCTCGGGGCACTGGGTGCTCAGTGCTCAGGGTGCTCAGAGCTCAGTACTCAGGGTGCTGGGTGCTCAGTGCTCGGGGTGCTCGGTGCTCAGTACTCAGGGTGCTGGGTGCTCAGTACTCAGGGTCCTGGGTGCTCAGTACTCGGGTGCTGGGTGCTCAGTGCTCAGGGTGCTGGGTGCTCAGTGCTCGGGGTGCTGGGTGCTCAGTGCTCAGTACTCAGGGTGCTGGGTGTTTAGTGCTCGGGGTGCTGGGTGCTCAGTGCTCAGTACTCAGGGTGCTGGGTGTTCAGTGCTCGGGGTGCTGGGTGCTCAGTGCTCAGTACTCAGGGTGTTGGGTGCTAAGTGCTCAGGGTGCTGGGTGCTCAGTACTCAGGGTCCTGGGTGCTCAGTACTCGGGTGCTGGGTGCTCAGTGCTCAGGGTGCTGGGTGCTCAGTGCTCGGGGTGCTGGGTGCTCAGTGCTCAGTACCCAGGGTGCTGGGTGTTCAGTGCTCGGGGTGCTGGGTTCTCAGTGCTCAGTACTCAGGGTGTTGGGTGCTAAGTGCTCAGGGTGCTGGGTGCTCAGTGCTCAGGGTGCTGGGTGCTCAGTACTCAGGGTGCTCAGGGCTCAGTACTCGGGGTGCTGGGTGCTCAGTGCTCAGGGTGCTCAGTGCTCAGTGCTCAGGGTGCCGGGTGCTCAGTGCTCGGGGCGCTGGGTGCTCAGTGCTCGGTGTGCTGGGTGCTCAGTACTCAGGGTGCTGGGTGCTCAGTACTCAGGGTGCTGGGTGCTCAGTGCTCAGGGTGCTGGGTGCTCAGTGCTCGGGGTGCAAAGTACTCAGGGTGCTGTGTGTTCAGTGCTCAGGGTACTGGGTGCTCAGTACTCAGGGTGATCGGTGCTTAGTACTCAGGGTGCTGGGTGCTCAGTACTCCGGGTGCTGGGTGCTCAGTGCTCGGGGTGCTCCGAGCTCAGTACTCAGGGTGATGGGTGCTCAGTTCTCGGGGTGATCGGTGCTCAGTACTCAGAGAGCTGGGTGCTCAGTGCTCGGGGTGCTCGGTGCTGAGTACATTGGGTGCTCACTACTCAGGGTGCTGGGTGCTCAGTGCTCAGTGTGTTGGGTGCTCAGTGCTCAGGGGGCTGGGTGCTCAGTGCTCAGGGTGCTGGGTGCTCAGTATTCAGGGTGCTGGGTGCTCAGTGCTCGGGGTGCTGGGTGCTCAGTGCTCAGGGTGCTGGGTGCTCAGTACTCAGGGTGCTGGGTGCTCAGTACTCGGGGTGCTGGGCGCTCAGTACTCAGGGTGCTGGGTGCTCAGTACTCAGTGTGCTGGGTGCTCAGTACTCGGGTGCTGGGTGCTCAGTGCTCAGGGTGCTGGGTGCTCAGTGCTCGGGGTGCTGGGTGCTCAGTGCTCAGTACTCAGGGTGCTGGGTGCTCAGTGCTCGTTGTGCTGGGTGCTCAGTGCTCAGTACTCAGGGTGCTGGGTGTTCAGTGCTCAGGGTGCTGTGTGCTCAGTGCTCAGGGTGCTGCGTGCTCAGTGCTCAGGGTGCTGGGTACTCAGTGCTCAGGGTGCTGGGTGCTCAGTACTCAGGGTGCTGGGTGCTCATTACTCAGGGTGCTGGGTGCTCAGTGCTCGGGTGCTGGGTGCTCAGTGCTCGCTGTGCTGGGTGCTCAGTGCTCGAGGTGCTCAGTACTCAGGGTGCTGTGTGTTCAGTGCTCAGGGTGCTGGGTGCTCAGTACTCAGGGTGCTCGGTGCTTAGTACTCAGGGTGCTGGGTGCTCAGTGCTCAGGGTGTTGTGTGCTCAGTGCTCAGGGTGCTGGGTGCTCAGTGCTCAGGCTGCTGGGTACACAGTACTCAGGGTGCTGGGTGCTCAGTGCTCGGGGTGCTAGGTGCTCTGTGCTCGCGGTGCTGGGTGCTCAGTGCTCGGGGTGCTGGGTGCTCAGTGCTCGGGGTGCTATGTGCTCAGTGCTCGCGGTGCTGGGTGCTCAGTGCTCGGGGTGCTCGGTGCTCAGTACTCAGGGTGCTGGGTGCTCAGTGCTCGAGGTGCTCAGTACTCAGGGTGCTGTGTGTTCAGTGCTCGGGGCGCTGGGTGCTCAGTACTCCGGGTGCTGGGTGCTCAGTGCTCAGGGTGCTCGGTGCTCAGTGCTCGTTGCGCTGGGTGCTCAGTGCTCAGTACTCAGGGTGCTGGGTGTTCAGTGCTCAGGGAGCTGTGTGCTCAGTGCTCAGGGTGCTGCGTGCTCAGTGCTCAGGGTGCTGGGTACTCAGTGCTCAGGGTGCTGGGTGCTCAGTACTCAGGGTGCTGGGTGCTCATTACTCAGGGTGCTGGGTGCTCAGTGCTCGGGTGCTGGGTGCTCAGTGCTCGCGGTGCTGGGTGCTCAGTGCTCGAGGTGCTCAGTACTCAGGGTGCTGTGTGTTCAGTGCTCAGGGTGCTGGGTGCTCAGTGCTCAGGGTGCTGTGTGCTCAGTGCTCAGGGTGCTGGGTGCTCAGTGCTCAGGCTGCTGGGTACACAGTACTCAGGGTGCTGGGTGCTCAGTGCTCGGGGTGCTATGTGCTCTGTGCTCGCGGTGCTGGGTGCTCAGTGCTCGGGGTGCTGGGTGCTCAGTGCTCGGGGTGCTATGTGCTCAGTGCTCGCGGTGCTGGGTGCTCAGTGCTCGAGGTGCTCAGTACTCAGGGTGCTGGGTGCTCAGTGCTCGAGGTGCTCAGTACTCAGGGTGCTGTGTGTTCAGTGCTCGGGGCGCTGGGTGCTCAGTACTCTGGGTGCTGGGTGCTCAGTGCTCAGGGTGCTCGGTGCTCGGGGCACTGGGTGCTCAGTGCTCAGGGTGCTCGGAGCTCAGTACTCAGGGTGCTGGGTGCTCAGTGCTCGGGGTGCTCGGTGCTCAGTACTCAGGGTGCTGGGTGCTCAGTACTCAGGGTGCTCATTGCTCAGGGTGCTGGGTGCTCAGTGCTCAGGGTGCTCGGTGCTCGGGGCACTGGGTGCTCAGTGCTCAGGGTGCTCGGAGCTCAGTACTCAGGGTGCTGGGTGCTCAGTTCTCGGGGTGCTCGGTGCTCAGTACTCAGGGTGCTGGGTGCTCAGTGCTCGGGGTGCTCGGTGCTCAGTACGTTGGGTGCTCACTACTCAGGGTGCTGGGTACTCAGTGCTCAGGGTGCTGGGTGCTCGGTGCTCAGGGTGCTGTGTGCTCAGTACTCAGGGTGTTGGGTGCTCAGTGCTCGGGGTGCTGGGTGCTCAGTACTCAGGGTGCTGGGTGCTCAGTACTCAGGGTCCTGGGTGCTCAGTACTCGGGTGCTGGGTGCTCAGTGCTCAGGGTGCTGGGTGCTCAGTGCTCGGGGTGCTGGGTGCTCAGTGCTCAGTACTCAGGGTGCTGGGTGTTCAGTGCTCGGGGTGCTGGGTGCTCAGTGCTCAGTACTCAGGGTGTTGGGTGCTCATTGCTCAGGGTGCTGGGTGCTCAGTGCTCAGGGTGCTGGGTGCTCAGTACTCAGGGTGCTCAGGGCTCAGTACTCGGGGTGCTGGGTGCTCAGTGCTCAGGGTGCTCAGTGCTCAGTGCTCAGGGTGCTGGGTGTTCAGTACTCAGGGTGCTGGGTGCTCAGTACTCAGGGTGCTGGGTGCTCAGTGCTCAGGGTGCTGGGTGCTCAGTGCTCGGGGTGCTCAGTACTCAGGGTGCTGTGTGTTCAGTGCTCAGGGTACTGGGTGCTCAGTACTCAGGGTGATCGGTGCTTAGTACTCAGGGTGCTGGGTGCTCAGTACTCCGGGTGCTGGGTGCTCAGTGCTCGGGGTGCTCCGAGCTCAGTACTCAGGGTGATGGGTGCTCAGTTCTCGGGGTGATCGGTGCTCAGTACTCAGAGTGCTGGGTGCTCAGTGCTCGGAGTGCTCGGTGCTGAGTACATTGGGTGCTCACTACTCAGGGTGCTGGGTGCTCAGTGCTCAGTGTGCTGGGTGCTCAGTGCTCAGGGTGCTGGGTGCTCAGTGCTCAGGGTGCTGGGTGCTCAGTATTCAGGGTGCTGGGTGCTCAGTGCTCGGGGTGCTGGGTGCTCAGTGCTCAGGGTGCTGGGTGCTCAGTACTCAGGGTGCTGGGTGCTCAGTACTCGGGGTGCTGGGTGCTCAGTACTGAGGGTGCTGGGTGCTCAGTACTCAGGGTGCTGGGTGCTCAGTACTCGGGTGCTGGGTGCTCAGTGCTCAGGGTGCTGGGTGCTCAGTGCTCGGGGTGCTGGGTGCTCAGTGCTCAGTACTCAGGGTGCTGGGTGCTCAGTGCTCGTTGTGCTGGGTGCTCAGTGCTCAGTACTCAGGGTGCTGTGTGTTCAGTGCTCAGGGTGCTGGGTGCTCAGTACTCAGGGTGCTCGGTGCTTAGTACTCAGGGTGCTGGGTGCTCAGAACTCCGGGTGCTGGGTGCTCAGTGCTCAGGGTTCTCAGTGCTCAGTGCTCAAGGTGCTGGGTGCTCAGTACTCATGGTGGTCATTGCTCAGGGTGCTGGGTGCTCAGTGCTCAGGGTGCTCGGTGCTCGGGGCACTGTGTGCTCAGTGCTCAGGGTGCTCAGAGCTCAGTACTCAGGGTGCTGGGTGCTCCGTGCTCGGGGTGCTCGGTGCTCAGTACTCAGGGTGCTGTGTGTTCAGTGCTCGAGGTGCTCAATACTCAGGGTGCTGTGTGTTCAGTGCTCAGGGTGCTGGGTGCTCAGTACTCAGGGTGCTCGGTGCTTAGTACTCAGGGTGCTGGGTGCTCAGTACTCCGGGTGCTGGGTGCTCAGTGCTCGGGGTGCTCAATACTCAGGGTGCTGTGTGTTCAGTGCTCAGGGTGCTGGGTGCTCAGTACTCAGGGTGCTCGGTGCTTAGTACTCAGGGTGCTGGGTGCTCAGTACTCCGGGTGCTGGGTGCTCAGTGCTCGGGGTTCTCGGTGCTCAGTGCTCAAGGTGCTGGGTCCTCAGTACTCAGGGTGCTCATTGCTCAGGGTGCTGGGTGCTCAGTGCTCAGCGTGCTCGGTGCTCGGGGCACTGGGTGCTCAGTGCTCAGGGTGCTCAGAGCTCAGTACTCAGGGTGCTGGGTGCTCAGTGCTCGGGGTGCTCGGTGCTCAGTACTCAGGGTGCTGGGTGCTCAGTGCTCGGGGTGCTCGGTGCTCAGTACGTTGGGTGCTCACTACTCAGGGTGCTGGGTGCTCAGTGCTCAGGGTGCTGGGTGCTCGGTGCTCAGGGTGCTGGGTGCTCAGTACTCAGGGTGCTGGGTGCTCAGTGCTCAGGGTGCTGGGTACTCAGTGCTCAGGGTGCTGGGTGCTCAGTACTCAGGGTGCTTAGTGCTCAGTACTCGGGGTGCTGTGTGTTCAGTGCTCGGGGTGCTGGGTGCTCAGTGCTCAGTACTCAGGGTGCTGGGTGCTCAGTGCTCAGGGTGCTGGGTGCTCAGTGCTCAGGGTGCTGGGTGCTCAGTGCTCAGGGTGCTGGGTACTCAATGCTCAAGGTGCTGGGTGCTCAGTATTCAGGGTGCTCATTGCTCAGGGTGCTGGGTGCTCAGTGCTCAGGGTGCTCGGTGCTCGGGGCACTGGGTGCTCAGTGCTCAGGGTGCTCAGAGCTCAGTACTCAGGGTGCTGGGTGCTCAGTGCTCGGGGTGCTCGGTGCTCAGTACTTAGGGTGCTGGGTGCTCAGTGCACGGGGTGCTCGGTGCTCAGTACGTTGGGTGCTCACTACTCAGGGTGCTGGGTGCTCAGTGCTCAGGGTGCTGGGTGCTCGGTGCTCAGGGTGCTGGGTGCTCAGAACTCAGGGTGCTGGGTGCTCAGTGCTCAGGGTGCTGGGTACTCAGTGCTCAGGGTGCTGGGTGCTCAGTACTCAGGGTGCTCAGTGCTCAGTACTCGGGGTGCTGGGTGTTCAGTGCTCGGGGTGCTGGGTGCTCAGTGCTCAGTACTCAGGGTGCTGGGTGCTCAGTGCTCAGGGTGCTGGGTGCTCAGTGCTCAGGGTGCTGGTTGCTCAGTGCTCAGGGTGCTGGGTACTCAGTGCTCAGGGTGCTGGGTGCTCAGTACTCAGGGTGCTCAGTGCTCAGTACTCGGGGTGCTGGGTGCTCAGTGCTCAGGGTGCTCAGTGCTCAGTACTCGGGGTGCTGTGTGCTCAGTGCTCAGGGTGCTCAGTGCTCAGTGCTCGGGGTGCTGGGTGCTCAGTGCTCGGGGCGCTGGGTGCTCAGTTCTCGGGGTGCTGGGTGCTCAGTACTCGGGGTGCGGCGTGCTCAGTGCTCAGGGTGCTCAGTGCTCAGTACTCAGTGCTCAGGGTGCTCAGTGCTCAGTGCTCAGGGTGCTGGTTGTTCAGTACTCAGGGTGCTGGGTGCTCAGTGCTCAGGGTGCTGGGTACTCAGTGCTCAGGGTGCTGGGTGCTCAGTACTCAGGGTGCTCAGTGCTCAGTACTCGGGGTGCTGGGTGTTCAGTGCTCGGGGTGCTGGGTGCTCAGTGCTCAGTACTCAGGGTGCTGGGTGCTCAGTGCTCAGGGTGCTGGGTGCTCAGTGCTCAGGGTGCTGGGTGCTCAGTGCTCAGGGTGCTGGGTACTCAGTGCTCAGGGTGCTGGGTGCTCAGTACTCAGGGTGCTCAGTGCTCAGTACTCGGGGTGCTGGGTGCTCAGTGCTCAGGGTGCTCAGTGCTCAGTACTCGGGGTGCTGTGTGCTCAGTGCTCAGGGTGCTCAGTGCTCAGTGCTCGGGGTGCTGGGTGCTCAGTGCTCGGGGCGCTGGGTGCTCAGTTCTCGGGGTGCTGGGTGCTCAGTACTCGGGGTGCGGGGTGCTCAGTGCTCAGGGTGCTCAGTGCTCAGTACTCAGTGCTCAGGGTGCTCAGTGCTCAGTGCTCAGGGTGCTGGTTGTTCAGTACTCAGGGTGCTGGGTGCTCAGTACTCAGGGTGCTGGGTGCTCAGTGCTCAGGGTGCTGGGTGATCAGTGCTCGGGGTGCTCAGTACTCAGGGTGCTGTGTGTTCAGTGCTCAGGGTACTGGGTGCTCAGTACTCAGGGTGCTCGGTGCTTAGTACTCAGGGTGCTGGGTGCTCAGTACTCCGGGTGCTGGGTGCTCAGTGCTCGGGGTGCTCGTAGATCAGTACTCAGGGTGCTGCGTGCTCAGTTCTCGGGGTGATCGGTGCTCAGTACTCAGGGTGCTGGGTGCTCAGTGCTCGGGGTGCTCGGTGCTCAGTACGTTGGGTGCTCACTACTCAGGTTGCTGGGTGCTCAGTGCTCAGTGTGCTGGGTGCTCAGTGCTCAGGGTGCTGGGTGCTCAGTGCTCAGGGTGCTGGGTGCTCAGTGCTCAGGGTGCTGGGTGCTCAGTACTCAGGGTTCTGGGTGCTCAGTACTCAGGGTGCTGGGTGCTCAGTGCTCGGGGTGCTGGGTGCTCAGTGATCGGGGTGCTGGGTGCTCAGTGCTCGGGGTGCTCGGTGCTCAGTGCTCAAGGTGCTGGGTGCTCAGTACTCAGGGTGCTCATTGCTCAGGGTCCTGGGTGGTCAGTGCTCAGTGCTCAGGGTGCTGGGTGCTCAGTGCTCGGGGCGCTGGGTGCTCAGTGCTCAGGGTGCTGGGTGCTCAGTACTCAGGGTGCTGGGTGCTCAGTACTCGGGGTGCTGGGCGCTCAGTACTCAGGGTGCTGGGTGCTCAGTACTCAGGGTGCTGGGTGCTCAGTACTCGGGTGCTGGGTGCTCAGTGCTCAGGGTGCTGGGTGCTCAGTGCTCGGGGTGCTGGGTGCTCAGTGCTCAGTACTCAGGGTGCTGGGTGCTCATTGCTCGTTGTGCTGGGTGCTCAGTGCTCAGTACTCAGGGTGCTGGGTGTTCAGTGCTCAGGGTGCTGTGTGCTCAGTGCTCAGGGTGCTGGGTGCTCAGTGCTCAGGGTGCTGGGTACTCAGTGCTCAGGATGCTGGGTGCTCAGTACTCAGGGTGCTGGGTGCTCATTACTCAGGGTGCTGGGTGCTCAGTGCTCGGGTGCTGGGTGCTCAGTGCTCGCGGTGCTGGGTGCTCAGTGCTCGGGGAGCTCGGTGCTCAGTACTCAGGGTGCTGGGTGCTCAGTGCTCGAGGTGCTCAATACTCAGGGTGCTGTGTGTTCA
Organism: Microtus oregoni; assembly: GCF_018167655.1. Lineage (NCBI taxonomy): Eukaryota > Metazoa > Chordata > Mammalia > Rodentia > Cricetidae > Microtus > Microtus oregoni. The sequence continues at coordinate 168,739 of NW_024543350.1, forward strand.
GTGCTCAGGGTGCTGGGTGCTCAGTACTCAGGGTGCTCGGTGCTTAGTACTCAGGGTGCTGGGTGCTCAGTACTCAGGGTGCTCGGTGCTTAGTACTCAGGGTGCTGGGTGCTCAGTACTCCGGGTGCTGGGTGCTCAGTTCTCGGGGTGCTCAATACTCAGGGTGCTGTGTGTTCAGTGCTCAGGGTGGTGGGTGCTCAGTACTCAGGGTGCTCGGTGCTTAGTACTCAGGGTGCTGGGTGCTCAGTACTCCGGGTGCTGGGTGCTCAGTGCTCGGGGTTCTCGGTGCTCAGTGCTCAAGGTGCTGGGTCCTCAGTACTCAGGGTGCTCATTGCTCAGGGTGCTGGGTGCTCAGTGCTCAGCGTGCTCGGTGCTCGGGGCACTGGGTGCTCAGTGCTCAGGGTGCTCAGAGCTCAGTACTCAGGGTGCTGGGTGCTCAGTGCTCGGGGTGCTCGGTGCTCAGTACTCAGGGTGCTGGGTGCTCAGTGCTCGGGGTGCTCGGTGCTCAGTACGTTGGGTGCTCACTACTCAGGGTGCTGGGTGCTCAGTGCTCAGGGTGCTGGGTGCTCGGTGCTCAGGGTGCTGGGTGCTCAGTACTCAGGGTGCTGGGTGCTCAGTGCTCAGGGTGCTGGGTACTCAGTGCTCAGGGTGCTGGGTGCTCAGTACTCAGGGTGCTTAGTGCTCAGTACTCGGGGTGCTGTGTGTTCAGTGCTCGGGGTGCTGGGTGCTCAGTGCTCAGTACTCAGGGTGCTGGGTGCTCAGTGCTCAGGGTGCTGGGTGCTCAGTGCTCAGGGTGCTGGGTGCTCAGTGCTCAGGGTGCTGGGTACTCAATGCTCAAGGTGCTGGGTGCTCAGTATTCAGGGTGCTCATTGCTCAGGGTGCTGGGTGCTCAGTGCTCAGGGTGCTCGGTGCTCGGGGCACTGGGTGCTCAGTGCTCAGGGTGCTCAGAGCTCAGTACTCAGGGTGCTGGGTGCTCAGTGCTCGGGGTGCTCGGTGCTCAGTACTTAGGGTGCTGGGTGCTCAGTGCACGGGGTGCTCGGTGCTCAGTACGTTGGGTGCTCACTACTCAGGGTGCTGGGTGCTCAGTGCTCAGGGTGCTGGGTGCTCGGTGCTCAGGGTGCTGGGTGCTCAGAACTCAGGGTGCTGGGTGCTCAGTGCTCAGGGTGCTGGGTACTCAGTGCTCAGGGTGCTGGGTGCTCAGTACTCAGGGTGCTCAGTGCTCAGTACTCGGGGTGCTGGGTGTTCAGTGCTCGGGGTGCTGGGTGCTCAGTGCTCAGTACTCAGGGTGCTGGGTGCTCAGTGCTCAGGGTGCTGGGTGCTCAGTGCTCAGGGTGCTGGGTGCTCAGTGCTCAGGGTGCTGGGTACTCAGTGCTCAGGGTGCTGGGTGCTCAGTACTCAGGGTGCTCAGTGCTCAGTACTCGGGGTGCTGGGTGCTCAGTGCTCAGGGTGCTCAGTGCTCAGTACTCGGGGTGCTGTGTGCTCAGTGCTCAGGGTGCTCAGTGCTCAGTGCTCGGGGTGCTGGGTGCTCAGTGCTCGGGGCGCTGGGTGCTCAGTTCTCGGGGTGCTGGGTGCTCAGTACTCGGGGTGCGGGGTGCTCAGTGCTCAGGGTGCTCAGTGCTCAGTACTCAGTGCTCAGGGTGCTCAGTGCTCAGTGCTCAGGGTGCTGGTTGTTCAGTACTCAGGGTGCTGGGTGCTCAGTGCTCAGGGTGCTGGGTACTCAGTGCTCAGGGTGCTGGGTGCTCAGTACTCAGGGTGCTCAGTGCTCAGTACTCGGGGTGCTGGGTGTTCAGTGCTCGGGGTGCTGGGTGCTCAGTGCTCAGTACTCAGGGTGCTGGGTGCTCAGTGCTCAGGGTGCTGGGTGCTCAGTGCTCAGGGTGCTGGGTGCTCAGTGCTCAGGGTGCTGGGTACTCAGTGCTCAGGGTGCTGGGTGCTCAGTACTCAGGGTGCTCAGTGCTCAGTACTCGGGGTGCTGGGTGCTCAGTGCTCAGGGTGCTCAGTGCTCAGTACTCGGGGTGCTGTGTGCTCAGTGCTCAGGGTGCTCAGTGCTCAGTGCTCGGGGTGCTGGGTGCTCAGTGCTCGGGGCGCTGGGTGCTCAGTTCTCGGGGTGCTGGGTGCTCAGTACTCGGGGTGCGGGGTGCTCAGTGCTCAGGGTGCTCAGTGCTCAGTACTCAGTGCTCAGGGTGCTCAGTGCTCAGTACTCAGGGTGCTGGGTGCTCAGTGCTCGGGGTGCTCGGTGCTCAGTACTCAGGGTGCTGGGTGCTCAGTACTCAGGGTGCTCATTGCTCAGGGTGCTGGGTGCTCAGTGCTCAGGGTGCTCGGTGCTCGGGGCACTGGGTGCTCAGTGCTCAGGGTGCTCGGAGCTCAGTACTCAGGGTGCTGGGTGCTCAGTTCTCGGGGTGCTCGGTGCTCAGTACTCAGGGTGCTGGGTGCTCAGTGCTCGGGGTGCTCGGTGCTCAGTACGTTGGGTGCTCACTACTCAGGGTGCTGGGTACTCAGTGCTCAGGGTGCTGGGTGCTCGGTGCTCAGGGTGCTGTGTGCTCAGTACTCAGGGTGTTGGGTGCTCAGTGCTCGGGGTGCTGGGTGCTCAGTACTCAGGGTGCTGGGTGCTCAGTACTCAGGGTCCTGGGTGCTCAGTACTCGGGTGCTGGGTGCTCAGTGCTCAGGGTGCTGGGTGCTCAGTGCTCGGGGTGCTGGGTGCTCAGTGCTCAGTACTCAGGGTGCTGGGTGTTCAGTGCTCGGGGTGCTGGGTGCTCAGTGCTCAGTACTCAGGGTGTTGGGTGCTCATTGCTCAGGGTGCTGGGTGCTCAGTGCTCAGGGTGCTGGGTGCTCAGTACTCAGGGTGCTCAGGGCTCAGTACTCGGGGTGCTGGGTGCTCAGTGCTCAGGGTGCTCAGTGCTCAGTGCTCAGGGTGCTGGGTGTTCAGTACTCAGGGTGCTGGGTGCTCAGTACTCAGGGTGCTGGGTGCTCAGTGCTCAGGGTGCTGGGTGCTCAGTGCTCGGGGTGCTCAGTACTCAGGGTGCTGTGTGTTCAGTGCTCAGGGTACTGGGTGCTCAGTACTCAGGGTGATCGGTGCTTAGTACTCAGGGTGCTGGGTGCTCAGTACTCCGGGTGCTGGGTGCTCAGTGCTCGGGGTGCTCCGAGCTCAGTACTCAGGGTGATGGGTGCTCAGTTCTCGGGGTGATCGGTGCTCAGTACTCAGAGTGCTGGGTGCTCAGTGCTCGGAGTGCTCGGTGCTGAGTACATTGGGTGCTCACTACTCAGGGTGCTGGGTGCTCAGTGCTCAGTGTGCTGGGTGCTCAGTGCTCAGGGTGCTGGGTGCTCAGTGCTCAGGGTGCTGGGTGCTCAGTATTCAGGGTGCTGGGTGCTCAGTGCTCGGGGTGCTGGGTGCTCAGTGCTCAGGGTGCTGGGTGCTCAGTACTCAGGGTGCTGGGTGCTCAGTGCTCGGGGTGCTGGGTGCTCAGTACTGAGGGTGCTGGGTGCTCAGTACTCAGGGTGCTGGGTGCTCAGTACTCGGGTGCTGGGTGCTCAGTGCTCAGGGTGCTGGGTGCTCAGTGCTCGGGGTGCTGGGTGCTCAGTGCTCAGTACTCAGGGTGCTGGGTGCTCAGTGCTCGTTGTGCTGGGTGCTCAGTGCTCAGTACTCAGGGTGCTGTGTGTTCAGTGCTCAGGGTGCTGGGTGCTCAGTACTCAGGGTGCTCGGTGCTTAGTACTCAGGGTGCTGGGTGCTCAGAACTCCGGGTGCTGGGTGCTCAGTGCTCAGGGTTCTCAGTGCTCAGTGCTCAAGGTGCTGGGTGCTCAGTACTCATGGTGCTCATTGCTCAGGGTGCTGGGTGCTCAGTGCTCAGGGTGCTCGGTGCTCGGGGCACTGTGTGCTCAGTGCTCAGGGTGCTCAGAGCTCAGTACTCAGGGTGCTGGGTGCTCCGTGCTCGGGGTGCTCGGTGCTCAGTACTCAGGGTGCTGTGTGTTCAGTGCTCGAGGTGCTCAATACTCAGGGTGCTGTGTGTTCAGTGCTCAGGGTGCTGGGTGCTCAGTACTCAGGGTGTTCGGTGCTTAGTACTCAGGGTGCTGGGTGCTCAGTACTCCGGGTGCTGGGTGCTCAGTGCTCGGGGTGCTCAATACTCAGGGTGCTGTGTGTTCAGTGCTCAGGGTGCTGGGTGCTCAGTACTCAGGGTGCTCGGTGCTTAGTACTCAGGGTGCTGGGTGCTCAGTACTCCGGGTGCTGGGTGCTCAGTGCTCGGGGTTCTCGGTGCTCAGTGCTCAAGGTGCTGGGTCCTCAGTACTCAGGGTGCTCATTGCTCAGGGTGCTGGGTGCTCAGTGCTCAGCGTGCTCGGTGCTCGGGGCACTGGGTGCTCAGTGCTCAGGGTGCTCAGAGCTCAGTACTCAGGGTGCTGGGTGCTCAGTGCTCGGGGTGCTCGGTGCTCAGTACTCAGGGTGCTGGGTGCTCAGTGCTCGGGGTGCTCGGTGCTCAGTACGTTGGGTGCTCACTACTCAGGGTGCTGGGTGCTCAGTGCTCAGGGTGCTGGGTGCTCGGTGCTCAGGGTGCTGGGTGCTCAGTACTCAGGGTGCTGGGTGCTCAGTGCTCAGGGTGCTGGGTACTCAGTGCTCAGGGTGCTGGGTGCTCAGTACTCAGGGTGCTTAGTGCTCAGTACTCGGGGTGCTGTGTGTTCAGTGCTCGGGGTGCTGGGTGCTCAGTGCTCAGTACTCAGGGTGCTGGGTGCTCAGTGCTCAGGGTGCTGGGTGCTCAGTGCTCAGGGTGCTGGGTGCTCAGTGCTCAGGGTGCTGGGTACTCAATGCTCAAGGTGCTGGGTGCTCAGTATTCAGGGTGCTCATTGCTCAGGGTGCTGGGTGCTCAGTGCTCAGGGTGCTCGGTGCTCGGGGCACTGGGTGCTCAGTGCTCAGGGTGCTCAGAGCTCAGTACTCAGGGTGCTGGGTGCTCAGTGCTCGGGGTGCTCGGTGCTCAGTACTTAGGGTGCTGGGTGCTCAGTGCACGGGGTGCTCGGTGCTCAGTACGTTGGGTGCTCACTACTCAGGGTGCTGGGTGCTCAGTGCTCAGGGTGCTGGGTGCTCGGTGCTCAGGGTGCTGGGTGCTCAGAACTCAGGGTGCTGGGTGCTCAGTGCTCAGGGTGCTGGGTACTCAGTGCTCAGGGTGCTGGGTGCTCAGTACTCAGGGTGCTCAGTGCTCAGTACTCGGGGTGCTGGGTGTTCAGTGCTCGGGGTGCTGGGTGCTCAGTGCTCAGTACTCAGGGTGCTGGGTGCTCAGTGCTCAGGGTGCTGGGTGCTCAGTGCTCAGGGTGCTGGGTGCTCAGTGCTCAGGGTGCTGGGTACTCAGTGCTCAGGGTGCTGGGTGCTCAGTACTCAGGGTGCTCAGTGCTCAGTACTCGGGGTGCTGGGTGCTCAGTGCTCAGGGTGCTCAGTGCTCAGTACTCGGGGTTCTGTGTGCTCAGTTCTCAGGGTGCTCAGTGCTCAGTGCTCGGGGTGCTGGGTGCTCAGTGCTCGGGGCGCTGGGTGCTCAGTTCTCGGGGTGCTGGGTGCTCAGTACTCGGGGTGCGGGGTGCTCAGTGCTCAGGGTGCTCAGTGCTCAGTACTCAGTGCTCAGGGTGCTCAGTGCTCAGTGCTCAGGGTGCTGGTTGTTCAGTACTCAGGGTGCTGGGTGCTCAGTGCTCAGGGTGCTGGGTACTCAGTGCTCAGGGTGCTGGGTGCTCAGTACTCAGGGTGCTCAGTGCTCAGTACTCGGGGTGCTGGGTGTTCAGTGCTCGGGGTGCTGGGTGCTCAGTGCTCAGTACTCAGGGTGCTGGGTGCTCAGTGCTCAGGGTGCTGGGTGCTCAGTGCTCAGGGTGCTGGGTGCTCAGTGCTCAGGGTGCTGGGTACTCAGTGCTCAGGGTGCTGGGTGCTCAGTACTCAGGGTGCTCAGTGCTCAGTACTCGGGGTGCTGGGTGCTCAGTGCTCAGGGTGCTCAGTGCTCAGTACTCGGGGTGCTGTGTGCTCAGTGCTCAGGGTGCTCAGTGCTCAGTGCTCGGGGTGCTGGGTGCTCAGTGCTCGGGGCGCTGGGTGCTCAGTTCTCGGGGTGCTGGGTGCTCAGTACTCGGGGTGCGGGGTGCTCAGTGCTCAGGGTGCTCAGTGCTCAGTACTCAGTGCTCAGGGTGCTCAGTGCTCAGTGCTCAGGGTGCTGGTTGTTCAGTACTCAGGGTGCTGGGTGCTCAGTACTCAGGGTGCTGGGTGCTCAGTGCTCAGGGTGCTGGGTGATCAGTGCTCGGGGTGCTCAGTACTCAGGGTGCTGTGTGTTCAGTGCTCAGGGTACTGGGTGCTCAGTACTCAGGGTGCTCGGTGCTTAGTACTCAGGGTGCTGGGTGCTCAGTACTCCGGGTGCTGGGTGCTCAGTGCTCGGGGTGCTCGTAGATCAGTACTCAGGGTGCTGCGTGCTCAGTTCTCGGGGTGATCGGTGCTCAGTACTCAGGGTGCTGGGTGCTCAGTGCTCGGGGTGCTCGGTGCTCAGTACGTTGGGTGCTCACTACTCAGGTTGCTGGGTGCTCAGTGCTCAGTGTCCTGGGTGCTCAGTGCTCAGGGTGCTGGGTGCTCAGTGCTCAGGGTGCTGGGTGCTCAGTACTCAGGGTGCTGGGTGCTCAGTGCTCGGGGTGCTGGGTGCTCAGTGCTCAGGGTGCTGGGTGCTCAGTACTCAGGGTTCTGGGTGCTCAGTACTCAGGGTGCTGGTTGCTCAGTGCTCGGGGTGCTGGGTGCTCAGTGATCGGGGTGCTGGGTGCTCAGTGCTCGGGGTGCTCGGTGCTCAGTGCTCAAGGTGCTGGGTGCTCAGTACTCAGGGTGCTCATTGCTCAGGGTCCTGGGTGCTCAGTACTCAGGGTGCTGGGTGCTCAGTGCTCAGGGTGCTCGGTGCTCGGGGTGCTGGGTGCTCAGTGCTCGGGGTGCTCGGAGCTCAGTACTCAGGGTGCTGGGTGCTCAGTGCTCAGGGTGCTGGGTGCTCAGTGCTCAGGGTGCTGGGTGCTCAGTGCTCAGGGTGCTGGGTACTCAATGCTCAAGGTGCTGGGTGCTCAGTATTCAGGGTGCTCATTGCTCAGGGTGCTGGGTGCTCAGTGCTCAGGGTGCTCGGTGCTCGGGGCACTGGGTGCTCAGTGCTCAGGGTGCTCAGAGCTCAGTACTCAGGGTGCTGGGTGCTCAGTGCTCGGGGTGCTCGGTGCTCAGTACTTAGGGTGCTGGGTGCTCAGTGCACGGGGTGCTCGGTGCTCAGTACGTTGGGTGCTCACTACTCAGGGTGCTGGGTGCTCAGTGCTCAGGGTGCTGGGTGCTCGGTGCTCAGGGTGCTGGGTGCTCAGAACTCAGGGTGCTGGGTGCTCAGTGCTCAGGGTGCTGGGTACTCAGTGCTCAGGGTGCTGGGTGCTCAGTACTCAGGGTGCTCAGTGCTCAGTACTCGGGGTGCTGGGTGTTCAGTGCTCGGGGTGCTGGGTGCTCAGTGCTCAGTACTCAGGGTGCTGGGTGCTCAGTGCTCAGGGTGCTGGGTGCTCAGTGCTCAGGGTGCTGGGTGCTCAGTGCTCAGGGTGCTGGGTACTCAGTGCTCAGGGTGCTGGGTGCTCAGTACTCAGGGTGCTCAGTGCTCAGTACTCGGGGTGCTGGGTGCTCAGTGCTCAGGGTGCTCAGTGCTCAGTACTCGGGGTGCTGTGTGCTCAGTGCTCAGGGTGCTCAGTGCTCAGTGCTCGGGGTGCTGGGTGCTCAGTGTTCGGGGCGCTGGGTGCTCAGTTCTCGGGGTGCTGGGTGCTCAGTACTCGGGGTGCGGGGTGCTCAGTGCTCAGGGTGCTCAGTGCTCAGTACTCAGTGCTCAGGGTGCTCAGTGCTCAGTGCTCAGGGTGCTGGTTGTTCAGTACTCAGGGTGCTGGGTGCTCAGTACTCAGGGTGCTGGGTGCTCAGTGCTCAGGGTGCTGGGTGATCAGTGCTCGGGGTGCTCAGTACTCAGGGTGCTGTGAGTTCAGTGCTCAGGGTACTGGCTGCTCAGTACTCAGGGTGCTCGGTGCTTAGTACTCAGGGTGCTGGGTGCTCAGTACTCCGGGTGCTGGGTGCTCAGTGCTCGGGGTGCTCGGAGATCAGTACTCAGGGTGCTGGGTGCTCAGTTCTCGGGGTGATCGGTGCTCAGTACTCAGGGTGCTGGGTGCTCAGTGCTCGGGGTGCTCGGTGCTCAGTACGTTGGGTGCTCACTACTCAGGTTGCTGGGTGCTCAGTGCTCAGTGTGCTGGGTGCTCAGTGCTCAGGGTGCTGGGTGCTCAGTGCTCAGTACTCAGGGTGCTGGGTGCTCAGTGCTCAGGGTGCTGGGTGCTCAGTGCTCAGGGTGCTAGGTGCTCAGTGCTCAGGGTGCTGGGTACTCAGTGCTCAGGGTGCTGGGTGCTCAGAACTCAGGGTGCTCAGTGCTCAGTACTCGGTGTGCTGGGTGCTCAGTGCTCAGGGTGCTCAGTGCTCAGTACTCGGGGTGCTGTGTGCTCAGTGCTCAGGGTGCTCAGTGCTCAGTGCTCAGGGTGCTGGGTGCTCAGTGCTCGGGGCGCTGGGTGCTCAGTGCTCAGGGTGCTGGGTGCTCAGTACTCAGGGTGCTGGGTGCTCAGTACTCGGGGTGCTGGGCGCTCAGTACTCAGGGTGCTGGGTGCTCAGTACTCAGGGTGCTGGGTGCTCAGTACTCGGGTGCTGGGTGCTCAGTGCTCAGGGTGCTGGGTGCTCAGTGCTCGGGGTGCTGGGTGCTCAGTGCTCAGTACTCAGGGTGCTGGGTGCTCATTGCTCGTTGTGCTGGGTGCTCAGTGCTCAGTACTCAGGGTGCTGGGTGTTCAGTGCTCAGGGTGCTGTGTGCTCAGTGCTCAGGGTGCTGGGTGCTCAGTGCTCAGGGTGCTGGGTACTCAGTGCTCAGGATGCTGGGTGCTCAGTACTCAGGGTGCTGGGTGCTCATTACTCAGGGTGCTGGGTGCTCAGTGCTCGGGTGCTGGGTGCTCAGTGCTCGCGGTGCTGGGTGCTCAGTGCTCGGGGAGCTCGGTGCTCAGTACTCAGGGTGCTGGGTGCTCAGTGCTCGAGGTGCTCAATACTCAGGGTGCTGTGTGTTCAGTGCTCAGGGTGCTGGGTGCTCAGTACTCAGGGTGCTCGGTGCTTAGTACTCAGGGTGCTGGGTGCTCAGTACTCCGGGTGCTGGGTGCTCAGTGCTCGGGGTTCTCGGTGCTCAGTGCTCAAGGTGCTGGGTGCTCAGTACTCAGGGTGCTCATAGCTCAGGGTGCTGGGTGCTCAGTGCTCAGCGTGCTCGGTGCTCGGGGCACTGGGTGCTCAGTGCTCAGGGTGCTCAGAGCTCAGTACTCAGGGTGCTGGGTGCTCAGTGCTCGGGGTGCTCGGTGCTCAGTACTCAGGGTGCTGGGTGCTCAGTGCTCGGGGTGCTCGGTGCTCAGTACGTTGGGTGCTCACTACTCAGGGTGCTGGGTGCTCAGTGCTCAGGGTGCTGGGTGCTCGGTGCTCAGGGTGCTGGGTGCTCAGTACTCAGGGTGCTGGGTGCTCAGTGCTCAGGGTGCTGGGTACTCAGTGCTCAGGGTGCTGGGTGCTCAGTACTCAGGGTGCTCAGTGCTCAGTACTCGGGGTGCTGGGTGTTCAGTGCTCGGGGTGCTGGGTGCTCAGTGCTCAGTACTCAGGGTGCTGGGTGCTCAGTGCTCAGGGTGCTGGGTGCTCAGTGCTCAGGGTGCTGGGTGCTCAGTGCTCAGGGTGCTGGGTACTCAATGCTCAAGGTGCTGGGTGCTCAGTATTCAGGGTGCTCATTGCTCAGGGTGCTGGGTGCTCAGTGCTCAGGGTGCTCGGTGCTCGGGGCACTGGGTACTCAGTGCTCAGGGTGCTCAGAGCTCAGTACTCAGTACTCAGGGTGCTGGGTGCTCAGTGCTCGGGGTGCTCGGTGCTCAGTACTTAGGGTGCTGGGTGCTCAGTGCACGGGGTGCTCGGTGCTCAGTACGTTGGGTGCTCACTACTCAGGGTGCTGGGTGCTCAGTGCTCAGGGTGCTGGGTGCTCGGTGCTCAGGGTGCTGGGTGCTCAGAACTCAGGGTGCTGGGTGCTCAGTGCTCAGGGTGCTGGGTACTCAGTGCTCAGGGTGCTGGGTGCTCAGTACTCAGGGTGCTCAGTGCTCAGTACTCGGGGTGCTGGGTGTTCAGTGCTCGGGGTGCTGGGTGCTCAGTGCTCAGTACTCAGGGTGCTGGGTGCTCAGTGCTCAGGGTGCTGGGTGCTCAGTGCTCAGGGTGCTGGGTGCTCAGTGCGCAGGGTGCTGGGTACTCAGTGCTCAGGGTGCTGGGTGCTCAGTACTCAGGGTGCTCAGTGCTCAGTACTCGGGGTGCTGGGTGCTCAGTGCTCAGGGTGCTCAGTGCTCAGTACTCGGGGTGCTTTGTGCTCAGTGCTCAGGGTGCTCAGTGCTCAGTGCTCGGGGTGCTGGGTGCTCAGTGCTCGGGGCGCTGGGTGCTCAGTTCTCGGGGTGCTGGGTGCTCAGTACTCGGGGTGCGGGGTGCTCAGTGCTCAGGGTGCTCAGTGCTCAGTACTCAGTGCTCAGGGTGCTCAGTGCTCAGTGCTCAGGGTGCTGGTTGTTCAGTACTCAGGGTGCTGGGTGCTCAGTACTCAGGGTGCTGGGTGCTCAGTACTCAGGGTGCTGGGTGCTCAGTGCTCAGGGTGCTGGGTGATCAGTGCTCGGGGTGCTCAGTACTCAGGGTGCTGTGTGTTCAGTGCTCAGGGTACTGGGTGCTCAGTACTCAGGGTGCTCGGTGCTTTGTACTCAGGGTGCTGGGTGCTCAGTACTCCGGGTGCTGGGTGCTCAGTGCTTGGGGTGCTCGTAGATCAGTACTCAGGGTGCTGGGTGCTCAGTTCTCGGGGTGATCGGTGCTCAGTACTCAGGGTGCTGGGTGCTCAGTGCTCGGGGTGCTCGGTGCTCAGTACGTTGGGTGCTCACTACTCAGGTTGCTGGGTGCTCAGTGCTCAGTGTGCTGGGTGCTCAGTGCTCAGGGTGCTGGGTGCTCAGTGCTCAGGGTGCTGGGTGCTCAGTACTCAGGGTGCTGGGTGCTCAGTGCTCGGGGTGCTGGGTGCTCAGTGCTCAGGGTGCTGGGTGCTCAGTACTCAGGGTTCTGGGTGCTCAGTACTCAGGGTGCTGGGTGCTCAGTGCTCGGGGTGCTGGGTGCTCAGTGATCGGGGTGCTGGGTGCTCAGTGCTCGGGGTGCTCGGTGCTCAGTGCTCAAGGTGCTGGGTGCTCAGTACTCAGGGTGCTCATTGCTCAGGGTCCTGGGTGCTCAGTACTCAGGGTGCTGGGTGCTCAGTGCTCAGGGTGCTCGGTGCTCGGGGTGCTGGGTGCTCAGTGCTCGGGGTGCTCGGAGCTCAGTACTCAGGGTGCTGGGTGCTCAGTGCTCAGGGTGCTGGGTGCTCAGTGCTCAGGGTGCTGGGTGCTCAGTGCTCAGGGTGCTGGGTACTCAATGCTCAATGTGCTGGGTGCTCAGTATTCAGGGTGCTCAGTGCTCAGGGTGCTCGGTGCTCGGGGCACTGGGTGCTCAGTGCTCAGGGTGCTCAGAGCTCAGTACTCAGGGTGCTGGGTGCTCAGTGCTCGGGGTGCTCGGTGCTCAGTACTTAGGGTGCTGGGTGCTCAGTGCACGGGGTGCTCGGTGCTCAGTACGTTGGGTGCTCACTACTCAGGGTGCTGGGTGCTCAGTGCTCAGGGTGCTGGGTGCTCGGTGCTCAGGGTGCTGGGTGCTCAGAACTCAGGGTGCTGGGTGCTCAGTGCTCAGGGTGCTGGGTACTCCGTGCTCAGGGTGCTGGGTGCTCAGTACTCAGGGTGCTCAGTGCTCAGTACTCGGGGTGCTGGGTGTTCAGTGCTCGGGGTGCTGGGTGCTCAGTGCTCAGTACTCAGGGTGCTGGGTGCTCAGTGCTCAGGGTGCTGGGTGCTCAGTGCTCAGGGTGCTGGGTGCTCAGTGCTCAGGGTGCTGGGTACTCAGTGCTCAGGGTGCTGGGTGCTCAGTACTCAGGGTGCTCAGTGCTCAGTACTCGGGGTGCTGGGTGCTCAGTGCTCAGGGTGCTCAGTGCTCAGTACTCTGGGTGCTGTGTGCTCAGTGCTCAGGGTGCTCAGTGCTCAGTGCTCCAGGTGCTGGGTGCTCAGTGCTCGGGGCGCTGGGTGCTCAGTTCTCGATGTGCTGGGTGCTCAGTACTCGGGGTGCGGGGTGCTCAGTGCTCAGGGTGCTCAGTGCTCAGTACTCAGTGCTCAGGGTGCTCAGTGCTCAGTGCTCAGGGTGCTGGTTGTTCAGTACTCAGGGTGCTGGGTGCTCAGTACTCAGGGTGCTGGGTGCTCAGTGCTCAGGGTGCTGGGTGATCAGTGCTCGGGGTGCTCAGTACTCAGGGTGCTGTGTGTTCAGTGCTCAGGGTACAGGGTGCTCAGTACTCAGGGTGCTCGGTGCTTAGTACTCAGGGTGCTGGGTGCTCAGTACTCCGGGTGCTGGGTGCTCAGTGCTCGGTGTGCTCGGAGATCAGTACTCAGGGTGCTGGGTGCTCAGTTCGCGGGGTGATCGGTGCTCAGTACTCAGGGTGCTGGGTGCTCAGTGCTCGGGGTGCTCGGTGCTCAGTACGTTGGGTGCTCACTACTCAGGTTGCTGGGTGCTCAGTGCTCAGTGTGCTGGGTGCTCAGTGCTCAGGGTGCTGGGTGCTCAGTGCTCAGGGTGCTGGGTGCTCAGTACTCAGGGTGCTGGGTGCTCAGTGCTCGGGGTGCTGGGTGCTCAGTGCTCAGGGTGCTGGGTGCTCAGTACTCAGGGTGCTGGGTGCTCAGTACTCAGGGTGCTGGGTGCTCAGTGCTCGGGGTGCTGGGTGCTCAGTGATCGGGGTGCTGGGTGCTCAGTGCTCGGGGTGCTCGGTGCTCAGTGCTCAAGGTGCTGGGTGCTCAGTACTCAGGGTGCTCATTGCTCAGGGTCCTGGGTGCTCAGTACTCAGGGTTCTGGGTGCTCAGTGCTCAGGGTGCTCGGTGCTCGGGGTGCTGGGTGCTCAGTGCTCGGGGTGCTCGGAGCTCAGTACTCAGGGTGCTGGGTGCTCAGTGCTCGGGGTGCTCGGTGCTCAGTACTCATAGTGCTGGGTGCTCAGTGCTCGGGGTGCTGGGTGCTCACTGCTCAGTACTCAGGGTGCTGGGTGCTCAGTGCTCAGGGTGCTGTGTGCTCAGTGCTCAGGGTGCTGGGTGCTCAGTGCTGAGGCTGCTGGGTACTCAGTACTCAGGTTGCTGGGTGCTCAGTGCTCGGGGTGCTATGTGCTCAGTGCTCGCGGTGCTGGGTGCTCAGTGCTCGGGGTGCTGGGTGCTCAGTGCTCGGGGTGCTATGTGCTCAGTGCTCGCGGTGCTGGGTGCTCAGTGCTCGGGGTGCTCGGTGCTCAGTCCTCAGGGTGCTGGGTGCTCAGTGCTCGAGGTGCTCAGTACTCAGGGTGCTGTGTATTCAGTGCTCGGGTCGCTGGGTGCTCAGTACTCCGGGTGCTGGGTGCTCAGTGCTCGTGGTTCTCGGTGCTCAGTGCTCAAGGTGCTGGGTGCTCAGTACTCAGGGTGCTCATTGCTCAGGGTGCTGGGTGCTCAGTGCTCAGGGTGCTCGGTGCTCGGGGCACTGGTTGCTCAGTGCTCAGGGTGCTCGGAGCTCAGTAATCAGGGTGCTGGGTGCACAGTGCTCGCGGTGCTCGGTGCTCATTACTCAGGGTGCTGGGTGCTCAGTGCTCGGGGTGCTCGGTGCTCAGTACGTTGGGTGCTCACTACTCAGGGTGCTGGGTGCTCAGTGCTCAGGGTGCTGGGTGCTCGGTGCTCAGGGTGCTGGGTGCTCAGTACTCAGGGTGCTGGGTGCTCAGTGCTCGGGGTGCTGGGTGCTCAGTACTCAGGGTGCTGGGTGCTCAGTACTCAGGGTCCTGGGTGCTCAGTACTCGGGTGCTGGGTGCTCAGTGCTCAGGTTGCTGGGTGCTCAGTGCTCGGGGTGCTGGGTGCTCAGTGCTCAGTACTCAGGGTGCTGGGTGTTCAGTGCTCGGGGTGCTGGGTGCTCAGTGCTCAGTACTCAGGGTGCTGGGTGCTCAGTGCTCAGGGTGCTGGGTGCTCAGTGCTCAGGGTGCTGGGTGCTCAGTTCTCAGGGTGCTCAGTGCTCAGTACTCGGGGTGCTGGGTGCTCAGTGCTCAGGGTGCTCAGTGCTCAGTACCCGGGGTGCTGTGTGCTCAGTGCTCAGGGTGCTCAGTGCTCAGTGCTCGGGGTGCCGGGTGCTCAGTGCTCGGGACGCTGGGTGCTCAGTGCTCGGGGTGCTGGGTGCTCAGTACTCGGGGTGCTGGGTGCTCAGTGCTCAGGGTGCTCAGTGCTCAGTACTCAGTGCTCAGGGTGCTCAGTGCTCAGTGCTCAGGGTGCTGGGTGTTCAGTACTCAGTGTGCTGGGTGCTCAGTACTCAGGGTGCTGGGTGCTCAGTGCTCAGGGTGCTGGGTGCTCAGTGCTCGGGGTGCTCAGTACTCAGGGTGCTGAGTGTTCAGTGCTCGGGGTACTGGGTGCTCAGTACTCAGGGTGATCGGTGCTTTGTACTCAGGGTGCTGGGTGCTCAGTACTCCGGGTGCTGGGTGCTCAGTGCTCGGGGTGCTCGGAGCTCAGTACTCAGGGTGATGGGTGCTCAGTTCTCGGGGTGATCGGTGCTCAGTACTCAGAGTGCTGGTTGCTCAGTGCTCGGGGTGCTCGGTGCTCAGGACGTTGGGTGCTCACTACTCTGTGTGCTGGGTGCTCAGTGCTCAGTGTGCTGGGTGCTCAGTGCTCAGGGTGCTTGGTGCTCAGTATTCAGGGTGCTGGGTGCTCAGTGCTCGGGGTGCTGGGTGCTCAGTGCGCAGGGTGCTGGGTGCTCAGTACTCAGGGTGCTGGGTGCTCAGTACTCGGGGTGCTGGGCGCTCAGTACTCAGGGTGCTGGGTGCTCAGTACTCAGGGTGCTGGGTGCTCAGTACTCGGGTGCTGGGTGCTCAGTGCTCAGGGTGCTGGGTGCTCAGTGATCGGGGTGCTGGGTGCTCAGTGCTCACTACTCAGGGTGCTGGGTGCTCAGTGCTCCTTGTGCTGGGTGCTCAGTGCTCAGTACTCAGGGTGCTGGGTGCTCAGTGCTCAGGGCGCAGTGTGCTCAGTGCTCAGGGTGCTGGGTGCTCAGTGCTCAGGGTGCAGGGTACTCAGTGCTCAGGGTGCTGGGTGCTCAGTACTCAGGGTGCTCTGTGCTCATTACTCAGGGTGCTGGGTGCTCAGTGCTCGGGTGCTGGGTGCTCAGTGCTCGCGGTGCTGGGTGCTCAGTGCTCGGGGTGCTCGGTGCTCAGTACTCAGGGTGCTGGGTGCTCAGTGCTCGAGGTGCTCAGTACTCAGGGTGCTGTGTGTTCAGTGCTCAGGGTGCTGGGTGCTCAGTACTCAGGGTGCTCGGTGCTTAGTACTCAGGGTGCTGGGTGCTCAGTACTCTGGGTGCTGGGTGCTCAGTGCTCGGGGTGCTGGGTGCTCAGTGCTCAGTACTCAGGGTGCTGGGTGCTCAGTGCTCAGGGTGCTCAATTCTCAGTACTCAGTGCTCAGGGTGCTCAGTGCTCAGTGCTCAGGGTGCTGGGTGTTCAGTACTCAGGGTGCTGGGTCCTCAGTACTCAGGGTGCTGGGTGCTCAGTGATCAGGGTGCTGGGTGCTCAGTGCTCGGGGTGCTCAGTACTCAGGGTGCTGAGTGTTCAGTGCTCAGGGTACTGGGTGCTCAGTACTCAGGGTGATCGGTGCTTAGTGCTCAGGGTGCTGGGTGCTGAGTGTTCAGTACTCAGGGTGCTGGGTGCTCAGTACTCAGGGTGCTGGGTGCTCAGTGCTCGGGGTGCTGGGTGCTCAGTGCGCAGGGTGCTGGGTGCTCAGTACTCAGGGTGCTGGGTGCTCAGTACTCGGGGTGCTGGGCGCTCAGTACTCAGGGTGATGGGTGCTCAGTACTCAGGGTGCTGGGTGCTCAGTACTCGGGTGCTGGGTGCTCAGTGCTCAGGGTGCTGGGTGCTCAGTGATCGGGGTGCTGGGTGCTCAGTGCTCAGTACTCAGGGTGCTGGGTGCTCAGTGCTCCTTGTGCTGGGTGCTCAGTGCTCAGTACTCAGGGTGCTGGGTGCTCAGTGCTCAGGGTGCTGTGTGCTCAGTGCTCAGTGTGGTGGGTGCTCAGTACTCAGGGTGCTCAGTGCTCAGGGTGCTGTGTGCTCAGTGCTCAGTGTGCTGGGTGCTCAGTCCTCAGGGTGCAGGGTACTCAGTGCTCAGGGTGCTGGGTGCTCAGTACTCAGGGTGCTCTGTGCTCATTACTCAGGGTGCTGGGTGCTCAGTGCTCGGGTGCTGGGTGCTCAGTGCTCGCGGTGCTGGGTGCTCAGTGCTCGGGGTGCTCGGTGCTCAGTACTCAGGGTGCTGGGTGCTCAGTGCTCGAGGTGCTCAGTACTCAGGGTGCTGTGTGTTCAGTGCTCAGGGTGCTGGGTGCTCAGTACTCAGGGTGCTCGGTGCTTAGTACTCAGGGTGCTGGGTGCTCAGTACTCTGGGTGCTGGGTGCTCAGTGCTCGGGGTGCTCGTTGCTCAGTGCTCAAGGTGCTGGGTGCTCAGTACTCAGGGTGCTCATTGCTCAGGGTGCTGGGTGCTCAGTGCTCAGGGTGCTCCGTGCTCGGGGCGCTGGGTGCTCAGTGCTCACGGTGCTCGGAGCTCAGTACTCAGGGTGCTGGGTGCTCAGGGCTCAGGGTGCTCGGTGCTCAGTACTCAGGGTGCTGGGTGCTCAGTGCTCGGGGTGCTCGGTGCTCAGTACGTTGGGTGCTCACAACTCAGGGTGCTGGGTGCTCAGTGCTCAGGGGGCTGGGTGCTCAGTACTCCGGGTGCTGGGTGCTCAGTGCTCGGGGTGCTCAAAGCTCAGTACTCAGGGTGCTGGGTGCTCAGTTCTCGGGGTGATCGGTGCTCAGTACTCAGGGTGCTGGGTGCTCAGTGCTCGGGGTGCTCGGTGCTCAGTACGTTGGGTGCTCACTACTCAGGGTGCTGGGTGCTCAGTGCTCAGTGTGCTGGGTGCTCAGTGCTCAGGGTGCTGGGTGCTCAGTGCTCAGGGTGCTGGGTGCTCAGTACTCAGGGTGCTGGGTGCTCAGTGCTCGGGGTGCTGGGTGCTCAGTGCTCAGGCTGCTGGGTGCTCAGTACTCAGGGTGCTGGGTGCTCAGTACTCGGGGTGCTGGGCGCTCAGTACTCAGGGTGCTGGGTGCTCAGTACTCAGGGTGCTGGGTGCTCAGTACTCGGGTGCTGGGTGCTCAGTGCTCGGGGTGCTGGGTGCTCAGTGCACAGTACTAAGGGTGCTGGGCGCTCAGTGCTCAGGGTGCTGGGTGCTCAGTGCTCAGTACTCAGGATGCTGGGTGCTCAGTGCTCAGGGTCCTGTGTGCTCAGTGCTCAGGGTGCTGGGTGCTCAGTGCTCAGGGTGCTGGGTACTCAGTGCTCAGGGTGCTGGGTGCTCAGTACTCAGGGTGCTGGGTGCTCAGTACTCAGGTTGCTGGGTGCTCAGTGCTCGCGGTGCTGGGTGCTCAGTGCTCGGGGTGCTCGGTGCTCAGTACTCAGGGTGCTGGGTGCTCAGTGCTCGAGGTGCTCAGTACTCAGGGTGCTGTGTGTTCAGTGCTCAGGGTGCTGGGTGCTCAGTACTCAGGGTGCTCGGTGCTTAGTACTCAGGGTGCTTGGTGCTCAGTACTCCGGGTGCTGGGTGCTCAGTGCTCGGGGTGCTCGGTGCTCAGTGCTCAAGGTGCTGGGTGCTCAGTACTCAGGGTGCTCATTGCTCAGGGTGCTGGGTGCTCAGTACTCAGGGTGCTGGGTGCTCAGTGCTCAGGGTGCTCGGTGCGCTGGGAGCTCCGTCCTCGGGGTGCTCGGAGCTCAGTACTCAGGGTGCTGGGTGCTCAGTGCTCGGGGTTCTCGGTGCTCAGTACTCAGGGTGCTGGGTGCTCAGTGCTCGTTGTGCTCGGTGCTCAGTACTTTGGGTGCTCACTACTCAGGGTGCTGGGTGCTCAGTGCTCAGGGTGCTGGGTGCTCGGTGCTCAGGGTGCTGGGTGCTCAGTACTCAGGGTGCTGGGTGCTCAGTTCTCGGGGTGCTGGGTGCTCAGTGCTCAGGGGGCTGGGTGCTCAGTACTCAGGATGCTGGGTGTTCAGTACTCGGGGTGCTGGGTTCTCAGTACTCAGGGTGCTGGGTGCTCAGTACTCGGGGTGCTGGGTTCTCAGTACACAGGTTGCTGGGTGCTCAGTACTCAGGGTGCTGGGTGCTCAGTACTCGGGTGCTGGGTGCTCAGTGCTCAGGGTGCTGGGTGCTCAGTGCTCGGGGTGCTGGGTGCTCAGGGCTCAGTACTCAGGGTGCTGGGTGCTCAGTGCTCGGGGTGCTGGGTGCTGAGTGCTCAGTACTCAGGGTGTTGGGTGCTCAGGGCTCAGGGTGCTGGGTCCTCAGTGCTCAGGGTGCTGGGTGCTCAGTGCTCGGGGTGCTGGGTGCTCAGTGCTCAGTACTCAGGGTGCTGTGTGCTCAGTGCTCAGGGTGCTGGGTGCTCAGTGCTCGGGGTGCTGGGTGCTCAGTGCTCAGGGTGCTGGGTGCTCAGTACTCGGGGTGCTCGGTGCTCAGTACTCAGGGTGCTGGGTGCTCAGTGCTCGGGGTGCTGGGTGCTGAGTGCTCAGTACTCAGGGTGCTGTGTTCTCAGGGCTCAGGGTGCTGGGTCCTCAGTGCTCAGGGTGCTGGGTGCTCAGTGCTCGGGGTGCTGGGTGCTCAGTGCTCGCTGTGCTGGGTGCTCAGTGCTCGGGGTGCTCGGTGCTCAGTACTCAGGGTGCTGGGTGCTCAGTGCTCGAGGTGCTCAGTACTCAGGGTGCTGTGTGTTCAGTGCTCAGGGTGCTGGGTGCTCAGTACTCAGGGTGCTTGGTGCTTAGTACTCAGGGTGCTGGGTGCTCAGTGGTCGCGGTGCTCGGTGCTCAGTGCTCAAGGTGCTGGGTGCTCAGTACTCAGGGTGCTCATTGCTCAGGGTGCTGGGTGCTCTGTGCTCAGGGTGCTCCGTGCTCGGGGCGCTGGGTGATCAGTGCTCACGGTGCTCGGAGCTCAGTACTCAGGGTGCTGGGTGCTCAGTGCTCGGGGTGCTCGGTGCTCAGTACTCAGGGTGCTGGGTGCTCAGTGCTCGGGGTGCTCGGTGCTCAGTACGTTGGGTGCGCACAACTCAGGGTGCTGGGTGCTCAGTGCTCAGGGTGCTGGGTGCTCAGTACTCCGGGTGCTGGGTGCTCAGTGCTCAGGGTGCTGGGTGCTCAGTACTCAGGGTGCTGGGTGCTCAGTGCTCAGGGTGCTGGGTGCTCAGTGCTCAGGGTGCTGGGTGCTCAGTACTGACGGTGCTGGGTGCTCAGTACTCGGGGTGCTGGGCGGGTGCTGGGTGCTCAGTACTCACGGTGCTGGGTGCTCAGTACTCGGGTGCTGGGTGCTCAGTGCTCAGGGTGCTGGGTGCTCAGTGCTCGGGGTGCTGGGTGCTCAGTGCTCAGTACTCAGGGTGCTGGATGCTCAGTGCTCAGGGCGCTGGGTGCTCAGTTCTCAGTACTCAGGGTGCTGGGTGCTCAGTGCTCAGGGTGCTGTGTGCTCAATGCTCAGGGTGCTGGGTGCTCAGTGCTCAGGGTGCTGGGTACTCAGTGCTCAGGGTGCTGGGTGCTCAATACTCAGGGTGCTGGGTGCTCAGTACTCAGGTTGCTGGGTGCTCAGTGCTCGGGGTGCTGGGTGCTCAGTGCTCGGGGTGCTCGGTGCTCAGTACTCAGGGTGTTGGGTGCTCAGTGCTCGAGGTGCTCAGTACTCAGGGTGCTGTGTGTTCAGTGCTCAGGGTGCTGGGTGCTCAGTACTCAGGGTGCTCGGTGCTTAGTACTCAGGGTGCTTGGTGCTCAGTACTCCGGGTGCTGGGTGCTCAGTGCTCGGGGTGCTCGGTGCTCAGTACTCAGGGTGTTGGGTGCTCAGTGCTCGAGGTGCTCAGTACTCAGGGTGCTGTGTGTTCAGTGCTCAGGGTGCTGGGTGCTCAGTACTCAGGGTGCTCGGTGCTCAGTGCTCGCGGTGCTCGGTGCTCAGTACTCAGGGTGCTGGGTGCTCAGTGCTCGGGGTGCTCGGTGCTCAGTACGTTGGGTGCTCACTACTCAGGGTGCTGGGTGCTCAGTGCTCAGGGTGCTGGGTGCTTAGTGCTCAGGGTGCTGGGTGCTGAGTGTTCAGTACTCAGGGTGCTGGGTGCTCAGTACTCAGGGTGCTGGGTGCTCAGTGCTCGCGGTGCTCGGTGCTCAGTACTCAGGGTGCTGGGTGCTCAGTGCTCGGGGTGCTCGGTGCTCAGTACGTTGGGTGCTCACTACTCAGGGTGCTGGGTGCTCAGTGCTCAGGGTGCTGGGTGCTCGGTGCTCAGGGTGCTGGGTGCTCAGTACTCAGGGTGCTGGGTGCTCAGTGCTCGGGGTGCTGGGTGCTCAGTACTCAGGGTGCTGGGTGCTCAGTACTCAGGGTCCTGGGTGCTCAGTACTCGGGTGCTGGGTGCTCAGTGCTCAGGTGGCTGGGTGCTCAGTGCTCGGGGTGCTGGGTGCTCAGTGCTCAGTACTCAGGGTGCTGGGTGTTCAGTGCTCGGGGTGCTGGGTGCTCAGTGCTCAGTACTCAGGGTGCTGGGTGCTCAGTGCTCAGGATGCTGGGTGCTCAGTGCTCAGGGTGCTGGGTGCTCAGTTCTCAGGGTGCTCAGTGCTCAGTACTCGGGGTGCTGGGTGCTCAGTGCTCAGGGTGCTCAGTGCTCAGTACCCGGGGTGCTGTGTGCTCAGTGCTCAGGGTGCTCAGTGCTCAGTGCTCGGGGTGCCGGGTGCTCAGTGCTCGGGACGCTGGGTGCTCAGTGCTCGGGGTGCTGGGTGCTCAGTACTCGGGGTGCTGGGTGCTCAGTGCTCAGGGTGCTCAGTGCTCAGTACTCAGTGCTCAGGGTGCTCAGTGCTCAGTGCTCAGGGTGCTGGGTGTTCAGTACTCAGTGTGCTGGGTGCTCAGTACTCAGGGTGCTGGGTGCTCAGTGCTCAGGGTGCTGGGTGCTCAGTGCTCGGGGTGCTCAGTACTCAGGGTGCTGAGTGTTCAGTGCTCGGGGTACTGGGTGCTCAGTACTCAGGGTGATCGGTGCTTTGTACTCAGGGTGCTGGGTGCTCAGTACTCCGGGTGCTGGGTGCTCAGTGCTCGGGGTGCTCGGAGCTCAGTACTCAGGGTGATGGGTGCTCAGTTCTCGGGGTGATCGGTGCTCAGTACTCAGAGTGCTGGTTGCTCAGTGCTCGGGGTGCTCGGTGCTCAGGACGTTGGGTGCTCACTACACTGTGTGCTGGGTGCTCAGTGCTCAGTGTGCTGGGTGCTCAGTGCTCAGGGTGCTTGGTGCTCAGTATTCAGGGTGCTGGGTGCTCAGTGCTCGGGGTGCTGGGTGCTCAGTGCGCAGGGTGCTGGGTGCTCAGTACTCAGGGTGCTGGGTGCTCAGTACTCGGGGTGCTGGGCGCTCAGTACTCAGGGTGCTGGGTGCTCAGTACTCAGGGTGCTGGGTGCTCAGTACTCGGGTGCTGGGTGCTCAGTGCTCAGGGTGCTGGGTGCTCAGTGATCGGGGTGCTGGGTGCTCAGTGCTCACTACTCAGAGTGCTGGGTGCTCAGTGCTCCTTGTGCTGGGTGCTCAGTGCTCAGTACTCAGGGTGCTGGGTGCTCAGTGCTCAGGGCGCAGTGTGCTCAGTGCTCAGGGTGCTGGGTGCTCAGTGCTCAGGGTGCAGGGTACTCAGTGCTCAGGGTGCTGGGTGCTCAGTACTCAGGGTGCTCTGTGCTCATTACTCAGGGTGCTGGGTGCTCAGTGCTCGGGTGCTGGGTGCTCAGTGCTCGCGGTGCTGGGTGCTCAGTGCTCGGGGTGCTCGGTGCTCAGTACTCAGGGTGCTGGGTGCTCAGTGCTCGAGGTGCTCAGTACTCAGGGTGCTGTGTGTTCAGTGCTCAGGGTGCTGGGTGCTCAGTACTCAGGGTGCTCGGTGCTTAGTACTCAGGGTGCTGGGTGCTCAGTACTCTGGGTGCTGGGTGCTCAGTGCTCGGGGTGCTGGGTGCTCAGTGCTCAGTACTCAGGGTGCTGGGTGCTCAGTGCTCAGGGTGCTCAATTCTCAGTACTCAGTTCTCAGGGTGCTCAGTGCTCAGTGCTCAGGGTGCTGGGTGTTCAGTACTCAGGGTGCTGGGTGCTCAGTACTCAGGGTGCTGGGTGCTCAGTGATCAGGGTGCTGGGTGCTCAGTGCTCGGGGTGCTCAGTACTCAGGGTGCTGAGTGTTCAGTGCTCAGGGTACTGGGTGCTCAGTACTCAGGGTGATCGGTGCTTAGTGCTCAGGGTGCTGGGTGCTGAGTGTTCAGTACTCAGGGTGCTGGGTGCTCAGTGCTCGGGGTGCTCAGTGCTCGGGGTGCTGGGTGCTCAGTGCGCAGGGTGCTGGGTGCTCAGTACTCAGGGTGCTGGGTGCTCAGTACTCGGGGTGCTGGGCGCTCAGTACTCAGGGTGATGGGTGCTCAGTACTCAGGGTGCTGGGTGCTCAGTACTCGGGTGCTGGGTGCTCAGTGCTCAGGGTGCTGGGTGCTCAGTGATCGGGGTGCTGGGTGCTCAGTGCTCAGTACTCAGGGTGCTGGGTGCTCAGTGCTCCTTGTGCTGGGTGCTCAGTGCTCAGTACTCAGGGTGCTGGGTGCTCAGTGCTCAGGGTGCTGTGTGCTCAGTGCTCAGTGTGCTGGGTGCTCAGTACTCAGGGTGCTCAGTGCTCAGGGTGCTGTGTGCTCAGTGCTCAGTGTGCTGGGTGCTCAGTGCTCAGGGTGCAGGGTACTCAGTGCTCAGGGTGCTGGGTGCACAGTACTCAGGGTGCTCTGTGCTCATTACTCAGGGTGCTGGGTGCTCAGTGCTCGGGTGCTGGGTGCTCAGTGCTCGCGGTGCTGGGTGCTCAGTGCTCGGGGTGCTCGGTGCTCAGTACTCAGGGTGCTGGGTGCTCAGTGCTCGAGGTGCTCAGTACTCAGGGTGCTGTGTGTTCAGTGCTCAGGGTGCTGGGTGCTCAGTACTCAGGGTGCTCGGTGCTTAGTACTCAGGGTGCTGGGTGCTCAGTACTCTGGGTGCTGGGTGCTCAGTGCTCAGGGTCCTGTGTGCTCAGTGCTCAGGGTGCTGGGTGCTCAGTGCTCAGGGTGCTGGGTACTCAGTGCTCGGGGTGCTCGTTGCTCAGTGCTCAGGGTGCTGGGTGCTCAGTACTCAGGGTGCTCATTGCTCAGGGTGCTGGGTGCTCAGTGCTCAGGGTGCTCCGTGCTCGGGGCGCTGGGTGCTCAGTGCTCACGGTGCTCGGAGCTCAGTACTCAGGGTGCTGGGTGCTCAGGGCTCAGGGTGCTCGGTGCTCAGTACTCAGGGTGCTGGGTGCTCACTGCTCGGGGTGCTCGGTGCTCAGTACGTTGGGTGCTCACAACTCAGGGTGCTGGGTGCTCAGTGCTCAGGGGGCTGGGTGCTCAGTACTCCGGGTGCTGGGTGCTCAGTGCTCGGGGTGCTCAAAGCTCAGTACTCAGGGTGCTGGGTGCTCAGTTCTCGGGGTGATCGGTGCTCAGTACTCAGGGTGCTGGGTGCTCAGTGCTCGGGGTGCTCGGTGCTCAGTACGTTGGGTGCTCACTACTCAGGGTGCTGGGTGCTCAGTGCTCAGTGTGCTGGGTGCTCAGTGCTCAGGGTGCTGGGTGCTCAGTGCTCAGGGTGCTGGGTGCTCAGTACTCAGGGTGCTGGGTGCTCAGTGCTCGGGGTGCTGGGTGCTCAGTGCTCAGGCTGCTGGGTGCTCAGTACTCAGGGTGCTGGGTGCTCAGTACTCGGGGTGCTGGGCGCTCAGTACTCAGGGTGCTGGGTGCTCAGTACTCAGGGTGCTGGGTGCTCAGTACTCGGGTGCTGGGTGCTCAGTGCTCGGGGTGCTGGGTGCTCAGTGCTCAGTACTCAGGGTGCTGGGCGCTCAGTGCTCAGGGTGCTGGGTGCTCAGTGCTCAGTACTCAGGGTGCTGGGTGCTCAGTGCTCAGGGTCCTGTGTGCTCAGTGCTCAGGGTGCTGGGTGCTCAGTGCTCAGGGTGCTGGGTACTCAGTGCTCAGGGTGCTGGGTGCTCAGTACTCAGGGTGCTGGGTGCTCAGTACTCAGGTTGCTGGGTGCTCAGTGCTCGCGGTGCTGGGTGCTCAGTGCTCGGGGTGCTCGGTGCTCAGTACTCAGGGTGCAGGGTGCTCAGTGCTCGAGGTGCTCAGTACTCAGGGTGCTGTGTGTTCAGTGCTCAGGGTGCTGGGTGCTCAGTACTCAGGGTGCTCGGTGCTTAGTACTCAGGGTGCTTGGTGCTCAGTACTCCGGGTGCTGGGTGCTCAGTGCTCGGGGTGCTCGGTGCTCAGTGCTCAAGGTGCTGGGTGCTCAGTACTCAGGGTGCTCATTGCTCAGGGTGCTGGGTGCTCAGTACTCAGGGTGCTGGGTGCTCAGTGCTCAGGGTGCTCGGTGCTCGGTGCGCTGGGAGCTCCGTCCTCGGGGTGCTCGGAGCTCAGTACTCAGGGTGCTGGGTGCTCAGTGCTCGGGGTTCTCGGTGCTCAGTACTCAGGGTGCTGGGTGCTCAGTGCTCGTTGTGCTCGGTGCTCAGTACTTTGGGTGCTCACTACTCAGGGTGCTGGGTGCTCAGTGCTCAGGGTGCTGGATGCTCAGTGCTCAGGGTGCTGGGTGCTCAGTACTCAGGGTGCTGGGTGCTCAGTTCTCGGGGTGCTGGGTGCTCAGTGCTCAGGGGGCTGGGTGCTCAGTACTCAGGATGCTGGGTGTTCAGTACTCGGGGTGCTGGGTTCTCAGTACTCAGGGTGCTGGGTGCTCAGTACTCGGGGTGCTGGGTTCTCAGTACACAGGTTGCTGGGTGCTCAGTACTCAGGGTGCTGGGTGCTCAGTACTCGGGTGCTGGGTGCTCAGTGCTCAGGGTGCTGGGTGCTCAGTCCTCGGGGTGCTGGGTGCTCAGGGCTCAGTACTCAGGGTGCTGGGTGCTCAGTGCTCGGGGTGCTGGGTGCTGAGTGCTCAGTACTCAGGGTGTTGGGTGCTCAGGGCTCAGGGTGCTGGGTCCTCAGTGCTCAGGGTGCTGGGTGCTCAGTGCTCGGGGTGCTGGGTGCTCAGTGCTCAGTACTCAGGGTGCTGTGTGCTCAGTGCTCAGGGTGCTGGGTGCTCAGTGCTCGGGGTGCTGGGTGCTCAGTGCTCAGGGTGCTGGGTGCTCAGTACTCGGGGTGCTCGGTGCTCAGTACTCAGGGTGCTGGGTGCTCAGTGCTCGGGGTGCTGGGTGCTGAGTGCTCAGTACTCAGGGTGCTGTGTTCTCAGGGCTCAGGGTGCTGGGTGCTCAGTGCTCAGGGTGCTGGGTGCTCAGTGCTCGGGGTGCTGGGTGCTCAGTGCTCGCTGTGCTGGGTGCTCAGTGCTCGGGGTGCTCGGTGCTCAGTACTCAGGGTGCTGGGTGCTCAGTGCTCGAGGTGCTCAGTACTCAGGGTGCTGTGTGTTCAGTGCTCAGGGTGCTGGGTGCTCAGTACTCAGGGTGCTTGGTGCTTAGTACTCAGGGTGCTGGGTGCTCAGTGGTCGCGGTGCTCGGTGCTCAGTGCTCAAGGTGCTGGGTGCTCAGTACTCAGGGTGCTCATTGCTCAGGGTGCTGGGTGCTCTGTGCTCAGGGTGCTCCGTGCTCGGGGCGCTGGGTGATCAGTGCTCACGGTGCTCGGAGCTCAGTACTCAGGGTGCTGGGTGCTCAGTGCTCGGGGTGCTCGGTGCTCAGTACTCAGGGTGCTGGGTGCTCAGTGCTCGGAGTGCTCGGTGCTCAGTACGTTGGGTGCTCACTACTCAGGGTGCTGGGTGCTCAGTGCTCAGTGTGCTGGGTGCTCAGTGCTCAGGGTGCTGGGTGCTCAGTGCTCAGGGTGCTGGGTGCTCAGTACTCAGGGTGCTGGGTGCTCAGTGCTCAGGGTGCTGGGTGCTCAGTGCTCAGGGTGCTGGGTGCTCAGTACTGAGGGTGCTGGGTGCTCAGTACTCGGGGTGCTGGGCGGGTGCTGGGTGCTCAGTACTCAGGGTGCTGGGTGCTCAGTACTCGGGTGCTGGGTGCTCAGTGCTCAGGGTGCTGGGTGCTCAGTGCTCGGGGTGCTGGGTGCTCAGTGCTCAGTACTCAGGGTGCTGGGTGCTCAGTGCTCAGGGTGCTGGGTGCTCAGTTCTCAGTACTCAGGGTGCTGGGTGCTCAGTGCTCAGGGTGCTGTGTGCTCAGTGCTCAGGGTGCTGGGTGCTCAGTGCTCAGGGTGCTGGGTACTCAGTGCTCAGGGTGCTGGGTGCTCAATACTCAGGGTGCTGGGTGCTCAGTGCTCAGGGTGCTGGGTGCTCAGTACTCCGGGTGCTGGGTGCTCAGTGCTCGGGGTGCTCGGAGCTCAGTACTCAGGGTGCTGGGTGCTCAGTTCTCGGGGTGATCGGTGCTCAGTACTCAGGGTGCTGGGTGCTCAGTGCTCGGGGTGCTCGGTGCTCAGTACGTTGGGTGCTCACTACTCAGGGTGCTCGGTGGTCAGTGCTCAGTGTGCTGGGTGCTCAGTGCTCAGGGTGCTGGGTGCTCAGTTCTCAGGGTGCTGGGTGCTCAGTACTCAGGGTGCTGGGTGCTCAGTGCTCAGGGTGCTGGGTGCTCAGTGCTCAGGGTGCTGGGTGCTCAGTACTGACGGTGCTGGGTGCTCAGTACTCGGGGTGCTGGGCGGGTGCTGGGTGCTCAGTACTCACGGTGCTGGGTGCTCAGTACTCGGGTGCTGGGTGCTCAGTGCTCAGGGTGCTGGGTGCTCAGTGCTCGGGGTGCTGGGTGCTCAGTGCTCAGTACTCAGGGTGCTGGATGCTCAGTGCTCAGGGTGCTGGGTGCTCAGTTCTCAGTACTCAGGGTGCTGGGTGCTCAGTGCTCAGGGTGCTGTGTGCTCAATGCTCAGGGTGCTGGGTGCTCAGTGCTCAGGGTGCTGGGTACTCAGTGCTCAGGGTGCTGGGTGCTCAATACTCAGGGTGCTGGGTGCTCAGTACTCAGGTTGCTGGGTGCTCAGTGCTCGGGGTGCTGGGTGCTCAGTGCTCGGGGTGCTCGGTGCTCAGTACTCAGGGTGTTGGGTGCTCAGTGCTCGAGGTGCTCAGTACTCAGGGTGCTGTGTGTTCAGTGCTCAGGGTGCTGGGTGCTCAGTACTCAGGGTGCTCGGTGCTTAGTACTCAGGGTGCTTGGTGCTCAGTACTCCGGGTGCTGGGTGCTCAGTGCTCGGGGTGCTCGGTGCTCAGTACTCAGGGTGTTGGGTGCTCAGTGCTCGAGGTGCTCAGTACTCAGGGTGCTGTGTGTTCAGTGCTCAGGGTGCTGGGTGCTCAGTACTCAGGGTGCTCGGTGCTTAGTACTCAGGGTGCTTGGTGCTCAGTACTCCGGGTGCTGGGTGCTCAGTGCTCGGGGTGCTCGGTGCTCAGTGCTCAAGGTGCTGGGTGCTCAGTACTCAGGGTGCTCATTGCTCAGGGTGCTGGGTGCTCAGTACTCAGGGTGCTGGGTGCTCAGTGCTCAGGGTGCTCGGTGCTCGGGGCGCTGGGTGCTCAGTCCTCGGGGTGCTCAGAGCTCAGTACTCAGGGTGCTGGGTGCTCAGTGCTCGGGGTTCTCGGTGCTCAGTACTCAGGGTGCTGGGTGCTCAGTGCTCGTTGTGCTCGGTGCTCAGTACTTTGGGTGCTCACTACTCAGGGTGGTGGGTGCTCAGTGCTCAGGGTGGTGGGTGCTCAGTGCTCAGGGTGCTGGGTGCTCAGTGCTCAGGGTGCTGGGTGCTCAGTACTCAAGGTGCTGGGTGCTCAGTGCTCGGGGTGCTGGGTGCTCAGTGCTCAGGGTGCTGGGTGCTCAGTACTCAGGGTGCTGGGTGTTCAGTACTCGGGGTGCTGGGTTCTCAGTACTCAGGGTGCTGGGTGCTCAGTACACGGGGTGCTGGGTTCTCAGTACACAGGTTGCTGGGTGCTCAGTACTCAGGGTGCTGGGTGCTCAGTACTCGGGTGCTGGGTGCTCAGTGCTCAGGGTGCTGGGTGCTCAGTGCTCGGGGTGCTGGGTGCTCAGGGCTCAGTACTCAGGGTGCTGGGTGCTCAGTGCTCGTGGTGCTGGGTGCTGAGTGCTCAGTACTCAGGGTGCTGGGTGCTCAGGGCTCAGGGTGCTGGGTCCTCAGTGCTCAGGGTGCTGGGTGCTCAGTGCTCGGGGTGCTGGGTGCTCGGTGCTCATTGCTCAGGTTGCTGGGTGCTCAGTGCTCAGGGTGCTCCGTGCTCGGGGCGCTGGGTGCTCAGTGCTCACGGTGCTCGGAGCTCAGTACTCAGGGTGCTGGGTGCTCAGTGCTCGGGGTGCTCGGTGCTCAGTACTCAGGGTGCTGGGTGCTCAGTGCTCGGGGTGCTCGGTGCTCAGTATGTTGGGTGCTCACAACTCAGGGTGCTGGGTGCTCAGTGCTCAGGGTGCTGGGTGCTCAGTACTCCGGGTGCTGGGTGCTCAGTGCTCGGGGTGCTCGGAGCTCAGTATTCAGGGTGCTGGGTGCTCAGTTCTCGGGGTGGTCGGTGCTCAGTACTCAGGGTGCTGGGTGCTCAGTGCTCGGGGTGCTCGGTGCTCAGTACGTTGGGTGCTCACTACTCAGGGTGCTGGGTGCTCAGTGCTCAGTGTGCTGGGTTCTCAGTGCTCAGGGTGCTGGGTGCTCAGTGCTCAGGGTGCTGGGTGCTCAGTACTCAGGGTGCTGGGTGCTCAGTGCTCAGGGTGCTGGGTGCTCAGTGCTCAGGGTGCTGGGTGCTCAGTACTGAGGGTGCTGGGTGCTCAGTACTCGGGGTGCTGGGCGCTCAGTACTTAGGGTGCTGGGTGCTCAGTACTCAGGGTGCTGGGTGCTCAGTACTCGGGTGCTGGGTGCTCAGTGCTCAGGGTGCTGGGTGCTCAGTGCTCAGTACTCAGGGTGCTGGGTGCTCAGTGCTCAGGGTGCTGGGTGCTCAGTGCTCAGGGTGCTGGGTGCTCAGTACTGAGGGTGCTGGGTGCTCAGTACTCGGGGTGCTGGGCGGGTGCTGGGTGCTCAGTACTCAGGGTGCTGGGTGCTCAGTACTCGGGTGCTGGGTGCTCAGTGCTCAGGGTGCTGGGTGCTCAGTGCTCGGGGTGCTGGGTGCTCAGTGCTCAGTACTCAGGGTGCTGGGTGCTCAGTGCTCAGGGTGCTGGGTGCTCAGTTCTCAGTACTCAGGGTGCTGGGTGCTCAGTGCTCAGGGTGCTGTGTGCTCAGTGCTCAGGGTGCTGGGTGCTCAGTGCTCAGGGTGCTGGGTACTCAGTGCTCAGGGTGCTGGGTGCTCAATACTCAGGGTGCTGGGTGCTCAGTGCTCAGGGTGCTGGGTGCTCAGTACTCCGGGTGCTGGGTGCTCAGTGCTCGGGGTGCTCGGAGCTCAGTACTCAGGGTGCTGGGTGCTCAGTTCTCGGGGTGATCGGTGCTCAGTACTCAGGGTGCTGGGTGCTCAGTGCTCGGGGTGCTCGGTGCTCAGTACGTTGGGTGCTCACTACTCAGGGTGCTCGGTGGTCAGTGCTCAGTGTGCTGGGTGCTCAGTGCTCAGGGTGCTGGGTGCTCAGTTCTCAGGGTGCTGGGTGCTCAGTACTCAGGGTGCTGGGTGCTCAGTGCTCAGGGTGCTGGGTGCTCAGTGCTCAGGGTGCTGGGTGCTCAGTACTGACGGTGCTGGGTGCTCAGTACTCGGGGTGCTGGGCGGGTGCTGGGTGCTCAGTACTCACGGTGCTGGGTGCTCAGTACTCGGGTGCTGGGTGCTCAGTGCTCAGGGTGCTGGGTGCTCAGTGCTCGGGGTGCTGGGTGCTCAGTGCTCAGTACTCAGGGTGCTGGATGCTCAGTGCTCAGGGTGCTGGGTGCTCAGTTCTCAGTACTCAGGGTGCTGGGTGCTCAGTGCTCAGGGTGCTGTGTGCTCAATGCTCAGGGTGCTGGGTGCTCAGTGCTCAGGGTGCTGGGTACTCAGTGCTCAGGGTGCTGGGTGCTCAATACTCAGGGTGCTGGGTGCTCAGTACTCAGGTTGCTGGGTGCTCAGTGCTCGGGGTGCTGGGTGCTCAGTGCTCGGGGTGCTCGGTGCTCAGTACTCAGGGTGTTGGGTGCTCAGTGCTCGAGGTGCTCAGTACTCAGGGTGCTGTGTGTTCAGTGCTCAGGGTGCTGGGTGCTCAGTACTCAGGGTGCTCGGTGCTTAGTACTCAGGGTGCTTGGTGCTCAGTACTCCGGGTGCTGGGTGCTCAGTGCTCGGGGTGCTCGGTGCTCAGTGCTCAAGGTGCTGGGTGCTCAGTACTCAGGGTGCTCATTGCTCAGGGTGCTGGGTGCTCAGTACTCAGGGTGCTGGGTGCTCAGTGCTCAGGGTGCTCGGTGCTCGGGGCGCTGGGTGCTCAGTCCTCGGGGTGCTCAGAGCTCAGTACTCAGGGTGCTGGGTGATCAGTGCTCGGGGTTCTCGGTGCTCAGTACTCAGGGTGCTGGGTGCTCAGTGCTCGTTGTGCTCGGTGCTCAGTACTTTGGGTGCTCACTACTCAGGGTGGTGGGTGCTCAGTGCTCAGGGTGGTGGGTGCTCAGTGCTCAGGGTGCTGGGTGCTCAGTGCTCAGGGTGCTGGGTGCTCAGTACTCAAGGTGCTGGGTGCTCAGTGCTCGGGGTGCTGGGTGCTCAGTGCTCAGTGTGCTGGGTGCTCAGTACTCAGGGTGCTGGGTGTTCAGTACTCGGGGTGCTGGGTTCTCAGTACTCAGGGTGCTGGGTGCTCAGTACACGGGGTGCTGGGTTCTCAGTACACAGGTTGCTGGGTGCTCAGTACTCAGGGTGCTGGGTGCTCAGTACTCGGGTGCTGGGTGCTCAGTGCTCAGGGTGCTGGGTGCTCAGTGCTCGGGGTGCTGGGTGCTCAGGGCTCAGTACTCAGGGTGCTGGGTGCTCAGTGCTCGGGGTGCTGGGTGCTGAGTGCTCAGTACTCAGGGTGCTGGGTGCTCAGGGCTCAGGGTGCTGGGTCCTCAGTGCTCAGGGTGCTGGGTGCTCAGTGCTCGGGGTGCTGGGTGCTCGGTGCTCATTGCTCAGGTTGCTGGGTGCTCAGTGCTCAGGGTGCTCCGTGCTCGGGGCGCTGGGTGCTCAGTGCTCACGGTGCTCGGAGCTCAGTACTCAGGGTGCTGGGTGCTCAGTGCTCGGGGTGCTCGGTGCTCAGTACTCAGGGTGCTGGGTGCTCAGTGCTCGGGGTGCTCGGTGCTCAGTATGTTGGGTGCTCACAACTCAGGGTGCTGGGTGCTCAGTGCTCAGGGTGCTGGGTTCTCAGTACTCCGGGTGCTGGGTGCTCAGTGCTCGGGGTGCTCGGAGCTCAGTATTCAGGGTGCTGGGTGCTCAGTTCTCGGGGTGGTCGGTGCTCAGTACTCAGGGTGCTGGGTGCTCAGTGCTCGGGGTGCTCGGTGCTCAGTACGTTGGGTGCTCACTACTCAGGGTGCTGGGTGCTCAGTGCTCAGTGTGCTGGGTTCTCAGTGCTCAGGGTGCTGGGTGCTCAGTGCTCAGGGTGCTGGGTGCTCAGTACTCAGGGTGCTGGGTGCTCAGTGCTCAGGGTGCTGGGTGCTCAGTGCTCAGGGTGCTGGGTGCTCAGTACTGAGGGTGCTGGGTGCTCAGTACTCGGGGTGCTGGGCGCTCAGTACTTAGGGTGCTGGGTGCTCAGTACTCAGGGTGCTGGGTGCTCAGTACTCGGGTGCTGGGTGCTCAGTGCTCAGGGTGCTGGGTGCTCAGTGCTCAGTACTCAGGGTGCTGGGTGCTCAGTGCTCAGGGTGCTGGGTGCTCAGTTCTCAGTACTCAGGGTGCTGGGTGCTCAGTGCTCAGGGTGCTGGGTGCTCAGTGCTCAGGGTGCTGGGTGCTCAGTGCTCAGGGTGCTGGGTACTCAGTGCTCAGGGTGCTGGGTGCTCAATACTCAGGGTGTTGGGTGCTCAGTACTCAGGTTGCTGGGTGCTCAGTGCTCGGGGTGCTGGGTGCTCAGTGCTCGCGGTGCTGGGTGCTCAGTGCTCGGGGTGCTCGGTGCTCAGTACTCAGGGTGTTGGGTGCTCAGTGCTCGAGGTGCTCAGTACTAAGGGTGCTGTGTGTTCAGTGCTCAGG
Organism: Microtus oregoni; assembly: GCF_018167655.1. NCBI lineage: Eukaryota > Metazoa > Chordata > Mammalia > Rodentia > Cricetidae > Microtus > Microtus oregoni. Next base: position 200,823 of record NW_024543350.1, read on the forward strand.
GTGCTGGGTGCTCAGTACTCAGGGTGCTCGGTGCTTAGTACTCAGGGTGCTTGGTGCTCAGTACTCCGGGTGCTGGGTGCTCAGTGCTCGGGGTGCTCGGTGCTCAGTGCTCAAGGTGCTGGGTACTCAGTACTCAGGGTGCTCATTGCTCAGGGTGCTGTGTGCTCAGTACTCAGGGTGCTGGGTGCTCAGTGCTCAGGGTGCTCGGTGCTCGGGGCGCTGGGTGCTCAGTCCTCGGGGTGCTCGGAGCTCAGTACTCAGGGTGCTGGGTGCTCAGTGCTCGGGGTTCTCGGTGCTCAGTACTCAGGGTGCTGGGGGCTCAGTGCTCGTTGTGCTCGGTGCTCAGTACTTTGGGTGCTCACTACTCAGGGTGGTGGGTGCTCAGTGCTCAGGGTGGTGCGTGCTCAGTGCTCAGGGTGCTGGGTGCTCAGTGCTCAGGGTGCTGGGTGCTCAGTGCTCAGGGTGCTGGGTGCTCAGTGCTCGGGGTGCTGGGTGCTCAGTGCTCAGGGTGCTGGGTGCTCAGTACTCAGGGTGCTGGGTGTTCAGTACTCGGGGTGCTGGGTTCTCAGTACTCAGGGTGCTGGGTGCTCAGTACACGGGGTGCTGGGTTCTCAGTACACAGGTTGCTGGGTGCTCAGTACTCAGGGTGCTGGGTGCTCAGTACTCGGGTGCTGGGTGCTCAGTGCTCAGGGTGCTGGGTGCTCAGTGCTCGGGGTGCTGGGTGCTCAGGGCTCAGTACTCAGGGTGCTGGGTGCTCAGTGCTCGGGGTGCTGGGTGCTGAGTGCTCAGTACTCAGGGTGCTGGGTGCTCAGGGCTCAGGGTGCTGTGTCCTCAGTGCTCAGGGTGCTGGGTGCTCAGTGCTCGGGGTGCTGGGTGCTCAGTGCTCAGTACTCAGGGTGCTGGGTGCTCAGTGCTCAGGGTGCTGGGTGCTCAGTGCTCGGGGTGCTGGGTGCTCAGTGCTCAGGGTGCTGGGTGCTCAGTACTCCGGGTGCTGGGTGCTGAGTGCTCAGTACTCAGGGTGCTGGGTGCTCAGTGCTCGGGGTGCTGGGTGCTCAGTGCTCAGGGTGCTGGGTGCTCAGTACTCAGGGTGCTGGGTGTTCAGTACTCGGGGTGCTGGGTTCTCAGTACTCAGGGTGCTGGGTGCTCAGTACTCGGGGTGCTGGGTGCTCAGTGCTCAGGGTGCTGGGTGCTCAGTGCTCGGGGTGCTGGGTGCTCAGTGCTCAGTACTCAGGGTGCTGGGTGCTCAGTGCTCAGGGTGCTGGGTGCTCAGTGCTCGGGGTGCTGGGTGCTCAGTACTCAGGGTGCTGGGTGCTCAGTACTCCGGGTGCTGGGTGCTCAGTTCTCGGGGTGCTCGGTGCTCCGTACTCAGTGCTCAGGGTGCTCAGTGCTCAGGGTGCTGGGTGTTCAGTACTCAGGGTGCTGGGTGCTCAGTACTTGGGGTGCTCGGTGCTCAGTGCTCAGGGTGCTGGGTGCTCAGTGCTCAGGGTGCTCGGTGCTCCGGGCGCTGGGTGCTCAGTGCTCGGGGTGCTCGGAGCTCAGTACTCAGGGTGCTGGGTGCTCAGTGCTCGGGGTGCTCGGTGCTCAGTACTCAGGGTGCTGGATGCTCAGTGCTCGGGGTGCTGGGTGCTCAGTGCTCAGTACTCAGGGTGCTGGGTGCTCAGTGCTCAGGGTGCTGTGTGCTCAGTGCTCAGGGTGCTGGGTGCTCAGTGCTCAGGGTGCTGGGTGCTCAGTGCTCAGGGTGCTGTGTGCTCAGTGCTCAGGGTGCTGGGTGCTCAGTGCTCAGGGTGCTGGGTAATCAGTGCTCAGGGTGCTGGGTGCTCAGTACTCAGGGTGCTGGGTGCTCAGTACTCAGGGTGCTGGGTGCTCAGTGCTCGGGGTGCTATGTGCTCAGTGGTCGCGGTGCTGGGTGCTCAGTGCTCGAGGTGCTCAGTACTCAGGGTGCTGTGTGTTCAGTGCTCAGGGTGCTGGGTGCTCAGTACTCAGGGTGCTCGGTGCTTAGTACTCAGGGTGCTGGGTGCTCAGTACTCCGGGTGCTGGGTGCTCAGTGCTCGGGGTGCTCGGTGCTCAGTACTCAAGGTGCTGGGTGCTCAGTACTCAGGGTGCTCATTGCTCAGGGTGCTGGGTGCTAAGTGCTCAGGGTGCTCGGTGCTCGGGGCACTGGGTGCTCAGTGCTCGGGGTGCTCGGAGCTCAGTACTCAGGGTGCTGGGTGCTCAGTACTCGGGGTGCTCGGTGCTCAGTACTCAGTGTGCTGGGTGCTCAGTGCTCGGGGTGCTCGGTGCTCAGTACGTTGGGTGCTCACTACTCAGGGTGCTGGGTGCTCAGTGCTCAGGGTGCTGGGTGCTCAGTACTCAGGGTGCTGGGTGCTCAGTGCTCGGGGTGCTGGGTGCTCAGTGCTCAGGGTGCTGGGTGCTCAGTACTCAGGGTGCTCGGTGCTTAGTACTCAGGGTGCTCAGTGCTCGGGGTGCTGGGTGCTCAGTGCTCGGGGTGCTAGGTGCTCAGTACTCAGAGTGCTGGGTGCTCAGTACTCAGGGTACTGGGTGCTCAGTACTCGGGTGCTGGGTGCTCAGTGCTCAGGGTTCTGGGTGCTCAGTGCTCGGGGTGCTGGGTGCTCAGTGCTCAGGGTGCTGGGTGCTCAGTACTCAGGGTGCTCAGTGCTCAGTACTCGGGGTGCTGGGTGCTCAGTGCTCAGGGTGCTCAGTGCTCAGTACTCGTTGTGCTGTGTGCTCAGTGCTCTGGGTGCTCAGTGCTCAGTGCTCGGGGTGCTGGGTGGTCAGTGCTCGGGGCGCTGTGGGCTCAGTGCTCAGTGTGCTGGGTGCTCAGTGCTCGGGGTGCTGGGTGCTCAGTGCTCAGGGTGCTGGGTGCTCAGTACTCCGGGTGCTGGGTGCTGAGTGCTCAGTACTCAGGGTGCTGGGTGCTCAGTGCTCGGGGTGCTGGGTGCTCAGTGCTCAGGGTGCTGGGTGCTCAGTACTCAGGGTGCTGGGTGTTCAGTACTCGGGGTGCTGGGTTCTCAGTACTCAGGGTGCTGGGTGCTCAGTACTCGGGGTGCTGGGTGCTCAGTGCTCAGGGTGCTGGGTGCTCAGTGCTCGGGGTGCTGGGTGCTCAGTGCTCAGTACTCAGGGTGCTGGGTGCTCAGGGCTCAGGGTGCTGGGTGCTCAGTGCTCGGGGTGCTGGGTGCTCAGTACTCAGGGTGCTGGGTGCTCAGTACTCCGGGTGCTGGGTGCTCAGTTCTCGGGGTGCTCTGTGCTCAGTACTCAGTGCTCAGGGTGCTCAGTGCTCAGTGCTCAGGGTGCTGGGTGTTCAGTACTCAGGGTGCTGGGTGCTCAGTACTTGGGGTGCTCGGTGCTCAGTGCTCAGGGTGCTGGGTGCTCAGTGCTCAGGGTGCTCGGTGCTCCGGGCGCTGGGTGCTCAGTGCTCGGGGTGCTCGCAGCTCAGTACTCAGGGTGCTGGGTGCTCAGTGCTCGGGGTGCTCGGTGCTCAGTACTCAGGGTGCTGGATGCTCAGTGCTCGGGGTGCTGGGTGCTCAGTGCTCAGTACTCAGGGTGCTGGGTGCTCAGTGCTCAGGGTGCTGTGTGCTCAGTGCTCAGGGTGCTGGGTGCTCAGTGCTCAGGGTGCTGGGTAATCAGTGCTCAGGGTGCTGGGTGCTCAGTACTCAGGGTGCTGGGTGCTCAGTACTCAGGGTGCTGGGTGCTCAGTGCTCGGGGTGCTATGTGCTCAGTGGTCGCGGTGCTGGGTGCTCAGTGCTCGAGGTGCTCAGTACTCAGGGTGCTGTGTGTTCAGTGCTCAGGGTGCTGGGTGCTCAGTACTCAGGGTGCTCGGTGCTTAGTACTCAGGGTGCTGGGTGCTCAGTACTCCGGGTGCTGGGTGCTCAGTGCTCGGGGTGCTCGGTGCTCAGTACTCAAGGTGCTGGGTGCTCAGTACTCAGGGTGCTCATTGCTCAGGGTGCTGGGTGCTAAGTGCTCAGGGTGCTCGGTGCTCGGGGCGCTGGGTGCTCAGTGCTCGGGGTGCTCGGAGCTCAGTACTCAGGGTGCTGGGTGCTCAGTACTCGGGGTGCTCGGTGCTCAGTACTCAGGGTGCTGGGTGCTCAGTGCTCGGGGTGCTCGGTGCTCAGTACGTTGGGTGCTCACTACTCAGGGTGCTGGGTGCTCAGTGCTCAGGGTGCTGGGTGCTCAGTACTCAGGGTGCTGGGTGCTCAGTGCTCGGGGTGCTGGGTGCTCAGTGCTCAGGGTGCTGGGTGCTCAGTACTCAGGGTGCTCGGTGCTTAGTACTCAGGGTGCTCAGTGCTCGGGGTGCTGGGTGCTCAGTGCTCGGGGTGCTAGGTGCTCAGTACTCAGAGTGCTGGGTGCTCAGTACTCAGGGTACTGGGTGCTCAGTACTCGGGTGCTGGGTGCTCAGTGCTCAGGGTTCTGGGTGCTCAGTGCTCGGGGTGCTGGGTGCTCAGTGCTCAGGGTGCTGGGTGCTCAGTACTCAGGGTGCTCAGTGCTCAGTACTCGGGGTGCTGGGTGCTCAGTGCTCAGGGTGCTCAGTGCTCAGTACTCGTTGTGCTGTGTGCTCAGTGCTCCGGGTGCTCAGTGCTCAGTGCTCGGGGTGCTGGGTGGTCAGTGCTCGGGGCGCTGTGGGCTCAGTGCTCAGTGTGCTGGGTGCTCAGTACTCGGGGTGCTGGGTGCTCAGTGCTCAGGGTGCTCAGTGCTCAGTACTCAGTGCTCAGGGTGCTCAGTGCTCAGTGCTCAGGGTGCTGGGTGTTCAGTACTCAGGGTGCTGGGTGCTCAGTACTCAGGGTGCTGGGTGCTCAGTACTCAGGGTGCTGGGTGCTCAGTGCTCGGGGTCCTCAGTACTCAGGGTGCTGTGTGTTCAGTGCTCAGGGTACTGGGTGCTCAGTACTCAGGGTGCTGGGTGCTCAGTACTCAGGGTGCTGGGTGCTCAGTACTCCGGGTGCTGGGTGCTCAGTTCTCGGGGTGCTCGGTGCTCAGTACTCAGTGCTCAGGGTGCTCAGTGCTCAGTGCTCAGGGTGCTGGGTGTTCAGTACTCAGGGTGCTGGGTGCTCAGTACTCGGGGTGCTCGGTGCTCAGTGCTCAGGGTGCTGGGTGCTCAGTGCTCAGGGTGCTCGGTGCTCCGGGCGCTGGGTGCTCAGTGCTCGGGGTGCTCGGAGCTCAGTACTCAGGGTGCTGGGTGCTCAGTGCTCGGGGTGCTCGGTGCTCAGTACTCAGGGTGCTGGATGCTCAGTGCTCGGGGTGCTGGGTGCTCAGTGCTCAGTACTCAGGGTGCTGGGTGCTCAGTGCTCAGGGTGCTGTGTGCTCAGTGCTCAGGGTGCTGGGTGCTCAGTGCTCAGGGTGCTGGGCAATCAGTGCTCAGGGTGCTGGGTGCTCAGTACTCAGGGTGCTGGGTGCTCAGTACTCAGGGTGCTGGGTGCTCAGTGCTCGGGGTGCTATGTGCTCAGTGGTCGCGGTGCTGGGTGCTCAGTGCTCGAGGTGATCAGTACTCAGGGTGCTGTGTGTTCAGTGCTCAGGGTGCTGGGTGCTCAGTACTCAGGGTGCTCGTTGCTCAGTGCTCAAGGTGCTGGGTGCTCAGTACTCAGGGTGCTGGGTGCTCAGTACTCCGGGTGCTGGGTGCTCAGTGCTCGGGGTGCTCGTTGCTCAGTGCTCAAGGTGCTGGGTGCTCAGTACTCAGGGTGCTCATTGCTCAGGGTGCTGGGTGCTAAGTGCTCAGGGTGCTCGGTGCTCGGGGCGCTGGGTGCTCAGTGCTCGGGGTGCTCGGAGCTCAGTACTCAGGGTGCTGGGTGCTCAGTACTCGGGGTGCTCGGTGCTCAGTACTCAGGGTGCTGGGTGCTCAGTGCTCGGGGTGCTCGGTGCTCAGTACGTTGGGTGCTCACTACTCAGGGTGCTGGGTGCTCAGTGCTCAGGGTGCTGGGTGCTCAGTACTCAGGGTGCTGGGTGCTCAGTGCTCGGGGTGCTGGGTGCTCAGTGCTCAGGGTGCTGGGTGCTCAGTACTCAGGGTGCTCGGTGCTTAGTACTCAGGGTGCTCAGTGCTCGGGGTGCTGGGTGCTCAGTGCTCGGGGTGCTAGGTGCTCAGTACTCAGAGTGCTGGGTGCTCAGTACTCAGGGTACTGGGTGCTCAGTACTCGGGTGCTGGGTGCTCAGTGCTCAGGGTTCTGGGTGCTCAGTGCTCGGGGTGCTGGGTGCTCAGTGCTCAGGGTGCTGGGTGCTCAGTACTCAGGGTGCTCAGTGCTCAGTACTCGGGGTGCTGGGTGCTCAGTGCTCAGGGTGCTCAGTGCTCAGTACTCGTTGTGCTGTGTGCTCAGTGCTCCGGGTGCTCAGTGCTCAGTGCTCGGGGTGCTGGGTGGTCAGTGCTCGGGGCGCTGTGGGCTCAGTGCTCAGTGTGCTGGGTGCTCAGTACTCGGGGTGCTGGGTGCTCAGTGCTCAGGGTGCTCAGTGCTCAGTACTCAGTGCTCAGGGTGCTCAGTGCTCAGTGCTCAGGGTGCTGGGTGTTCAGTACTCAGGGTGCTGGGTGCTCAGTACTCAGGGTGCTGGGTGCTCAGTACTCAGGGTGCTGGGTGCTCAGTGCTCGGGGTCCTCAGTACTCAGGGTGCTGTGTGTTCAGTGCTCAGGGTACTGGGTGCTCAGTACTCAGGGTGCTCGGTGCTTAGTACTCAGGGTGCTGGGTGCTCAGTACTCCGGGTGCTGGGTGCTCAGTGCTCGGGGTGCTCGGAGCTCAGTACTCAGGGTGCTGGGTGCTCAGTGCTCAGGGTGATTGGTGCTCAGTACTCAGGGTGCTGGGTGCTCAGTGCTCGGGGTGCTCGGTGCTCAGTACGTTGGGTGCTCACTACTCAGGGTCCTGGGTGCTCAGTGCTCAGTCTGCTGGGTGCTCAGTGCTCAGGGTGCTGGGTGCTCAGTGCTCAGGGTGCTGGGTGCTCAGTACTCAGGGTGCTGGGTGCTCAGTGCTCAGCGTGCTGGGTGCTCAGTACTCCGGGTGCTGGGTGCTCAGTACTTGGGGTGCTGGGTGCTCAGTACTCAGGGTGCTGGGTGCTCAGTGCTCAGCGTGCTGGGTGCTCAGTACTCAGGGTGCTGGGTGCTCAGTGCTCAGGGTGCTGGGTACTCAGTGCTCAGGGTGCTGGGTGCTCAGTGCTCGGGGTGCTCGGAGCTCAGTACTCAGGGTGCTGGGTGCTCAGTGCTCAGGGTGATTGGTGCTCAGTACTCAGGGTGCTGGGTGCTCAGTGCTCGGGGTGCTCGGTGCTCAGTACGTTGGGTGCTCACTACTCAGGGTCCTGGGTGCTCAGTGCTCAGTGTGCTGGGTGCTCAGTACTCAGGGTGCTGGGTGCTCAGTGCTCAGCGTGCTGGGTGCTCAGTACTCAGGGTGCTGGGTGCTCAGTACTTGGGGTGCTGGGTGCTCAGTACTCAGGGTGCTGGGTGCTCAGTACTCAGGGTGCTGGGTGCTCAGTACTCGGGTGCTGGGTGCTCAGTGCTCAGGGTGCTGGGTGCTCAGTGCTCGGGGTGCTGGGTGCTCAGTGCTCAGTACTCAGGGTGCTGGGTGCTCAGTGCTCGGGGTGCTGGGTGCTCAGTGCTCAGTACTCAGGGTGCTGGGTGCTCAGTGCTCAGGGTGCTGGGTGCTCAGTGCTCAGGGTGCTGGGTGCTCTGTGCTCAGGGTGCTGGGTACTCAGTGCTCAGGGTGCTGGGTTCTCAGTACTCAGGGTGCTCAGTGCTCAGTACTCGGGGTGCTGGGTGCTCAGTGCTCAGGGTGCTCAGTGCTTAGTACTCGGGGTGCTGTGTGCTCAGTGCTCCGGGTGCTCAGTGCTCAGTGCTCGGGGTGCTGGGTGGTCAGTGCTCGGGGCGCTGGGGGCTCAGTGCTCGGTGTGCTGGGTGCTCAGTACTCGGGGTGCTGGGTGCTCAGTGCTCAGGGTGCTCAGTGCTCAGTACTCAGTGCTCAGGGTGCTCAGTGCTCAGTGCTCAGGGTGCTGGGTGTTCAGTACACACGGTGCTGGGTGCTCAGTACTCAGGGTGCTGGGTGCTCAGTACTCAGGGTGCTGGGTGCTCAGTGCTCGGGGTGCTCAGTACTCAGGGTGCTGTGTGTTCAGTGCTCAGGGTACTGGGAGCACAGTACTCAGGGTGCTCGGTGCTTAGTACTCAGGGTGCTGGGTGCTCAGTACTCCGGGTGCTGGGTGCTCAGGTGCTCGGGGTGCTCGGAGCTCAGTACTCAGGGTTCTGGGTGCTCAGTGCTCGGGGTGATCGGTGCTCAGTACTCAGGGTGCTGGGTGCTCAGTGCTCGGGGTGCTCGGTGCTCAGTACGTTGGGTGCTCACTACTCAGGGTCCTGGGTGCTCAGTGCTCAGTGTGCTGGGTGCTCAGTGCTCAGGGTGCTGGGTGCTCAGTGCTCAGGGTGCTGGGTGTTCAGTACTCAGGGTGCTGGGTGCTCAGTACTCAGGGTGCTGGGTGCTCAGTGCTCAGGGTGCTGGGTGCTCAGTACTCGGGGTGCTCGGTGCTCAGTGCTCAGGGTGCTGGGTGCTCAGTGCTCAGGGTGCTCGGTGCTCGGGGCGCTGGGTGCTCCGTGCTCGGGGTGCTCGGAGCTCAGTACTCAGGGTGCTGGGTGCTCAGTGCTCGGGGTGCTCGGTGCTCAGTACTCAGGGTGCTGGGTGCTCAGTGCTCGGGGTGCTGGGTGCTCAGTGCTCAGTACGAAGGGTGCTGGGTGCTCAGTGCTCAGGGTGCTGTGTGCTCAGTGCTCAGGGTGCTGGGTGCTCAGTGCTCAGGGTGCTGGGTAATCAGTGCTCAGGGTGCTGGGTGCTCAGTACTCAGGGTGCTGGGTGCTCAGTACTCAGGGTGCTGGGTGCTCAGTGCTCGGGGTGCTATGTGCTCAGTGGTCGCGGTGCTGGGTGCTCAGTGCTCGGGGTGCTCGGTGCTCAGTACTCAGGGTGCTGGGTGCTCAGTGCTCGAGGTGCTCAGTACTCAGGGTGCTGTGTGTTCAGTGCTCAGGCTGCTGGGTGCTCAGTACTCAGGGTGCTCGGTGCTTAGTACTCAGGGTGCTGGGTGCTCAGTACTCCGGGTGCTGGGTGCTCAGTGCTCGGGGTGCTCGGTGCTCAGTGCTCAAGGTGCTGGGTGCTCAGTACTCAGGGTGCTCATTGCACAGGGTGCTGGCTGCTCAGTGCTCAGGGTGCTCGGTGCTCGGGGCGCTGGGTGCTCAGTGCTCGGGGTGCTCAGAGCTCAGTACTCAGGGTGCTGGGTGCTCAGTACTCGGGGTGCTCGGTGCTCAGTACTCAGGGTGCTGGGTGCTCAGTGCTCGGGGTGCTCGGTGCTCAGTATGTTGGGTGCTCACTACTCAGGGTGCTGGGTGCTCAGTGCTCAGGGTGCTGGGTGCTCAGTACTCAGGGTGCTGGGTGCTCAGTGCTCGGTGTGCTGGGTGCTCAGTGCTCAGGGTGCTGGGTGCTCAGTATTCAGGGTGCTCGGTGCTTAGTACTCAGGGTGCTCGGTGCTCGGGGTGCTGGGTGCTCAGTGCTCGGGGTGCTGGGTGCTCAGTGCTCGTTGTGCTCGGTGCTCAGTACTTTGGGTGCTCACTACTCAGGGTGGTGGGTGCTCAGTGCTCAGGGTGCTGGGTGCTCAGTGCTCAGGGTGCTGGGTGCTCAGTGCTCAGGGTGCTGGGTGCTCAGTGCTCAGGGTGCTGGGTGCTCAGTGCTCGGGGTGCTGGGTGCTCAGTGCTCAGGGTGCTGGGTGCTCAGTACTCAGGGTGCTGGGTGTTCAGTACTCGGGGTGCTGGGTTCTCAGTACTCAGGGTGCTGGGTGCTCAGTACACGGGGTGCTGGGTTCTCAGTACACAGGTTGCTGGGTGCTCAGTACTCAGGGTGCTGGGTGCTCAGTACTCGGGTGCTGGGTGCTCAGTGCTCAGGGTGCTGGGTGCTCAGTGCTCGGGGTGCTGGGTGCTCAGGGCTCAGTACTCAGGGTGCTGGGTGCTCAGTGCTCGGGGTTCTGGGTGCTGAGTGCTCAGTACTCAGGGTGCTGGGTGCTCAGGGCTCAGGGTGCTGGGTCCTCAGTGCTCAGGGTGCTGGGTGCTCAGTGCTCGGGGTGCTGGGTGCTCAGTGCTCAGTACTCAGGGTGCTGGGTGCTCAGTGCTCAGGGTGCTAAGTGCTCAGTGCTCGGGGTGCTGGGTGCTCAGTGCTCAGGGTGCTGGGTGCTCAGTACTCCGGGAGCTGGGTGCTGAGTGCTCAGTACTCAGGGTGCTGGGTGCTCAGTGCTCGGGGTGCTGGGTGCTCAGTGCTCAGGGTGCTGGGTGCTCAGTACTCAGGGTGCTGGGTGTTCAGTACTCGGGGTGCTGGGTGCTCAGTTCTCAGGGTGCTGGGTGCTCAGTACTCGGGGTGCTGGGTGCTCAGTACTCAGGGTGCTGGGTGCACAGTACTCAGGGTGCTGGGTGCTCAGTACTCGGGTGCTGGGTGCTCAGTGCTCAGGGTGCTGGGTGCTCAGTGCTCGGGGTGCTGGGTGCTCAGTGCTCAGTACTCAGGGTGCTGGGTGCTCAGTGCTCGGGTGCTGGGTGCTCAGTGCTCAGTACTCAGGGTGCTGGGTGCTCAGTGCTCATGGTGCTGGGTGCTCAGTGCTCAGGGTGCTAGGTGCTCGGTGCTCGGGGTGCTGGATGCTTAGTGCTCGGGGTGCCGGTGCTCAGTACTCGGGGTGCTCAGTGCTCAGTACTCAGGGCGCTGGGTGCTCAGTGCTCAGGGTGCTGGATGCTCAGTGCTCGGGGTGCTGGGTGCTCAGTGCTCAGTACTCAGGGTGCTGGGTGCTCAGTGCTCAGGGTGCTGTGTGCTCAGTGCTCAGGGTGCTGGGTGCTCAGTGCTCAGGGTGCAGGGTAATCAGTGCTCAGGGTGCTGGGTGCTCAGTACTCAGGGTGCTGGGTGCTCAGTACTCAGGGTGCTGGGTGCTCAGTGCTCGGGGTGCTATGTGCTCAGTGGTCGCGGTGCTGGGTGCTCAGTGCTCGAGGTGATCAGTACTCAGGGTGCTGTGTGTTCAGTGCTCAGGGTGCTGGGTGCTCAGTACTCAGGGTGCTCAGTGCTTAGTACTCAGGGTGCTGGGTGCTCAGTACTCCGGGTGCTGGGTGCTCAGTGCTCGGGGTGCTCGTTGCTCAGTGCTCAAGGTGCTGGGTGCTCAGTACTCAGGGTGCGCATTGCTCAGGGTGCTGGGTGCTAAGTGCTCAGGGTGCTCGGTGCTCGGGGAGCTGGGTGCTCAGTGCTCGGGGTGCTCGGTGCTCAGTACGTTGGGTGCTCACTACTCAGGGTCCTGGGTGCTCAGTGCTCAGTGTGCTGGGTGCTCAGTGCTCAGGGTGCTGGGTGCTCAGTGCTCAGGGTGCTGGGTGTTCAGTACTCAGGGTGCTGGGTGCTCAGTACTCAGGGTGCTGGGTGCTCAGTGCTCAGGGTGCTGGGTGCTCAGTACTCGGGGTGCTCGGTGCTCAGTGCTCAGGGTGCTGGGTGCTCAGTGCTCAGGGTGCTCGGTGCTCGGGGCGCTGGGTGCTCCGTGCTCGGGGTGCTCGGAGCTCAGTACTCAGGGTGCTGGGTGCTCAGTGCTCGGGGTGCTCGGTGCTCAGTACTCAGGGTGCTGGGTGCTCAGTGCTCGGGGTGCTGGGTGCTCAGTGCTCAGTACGAAGGGTGCTGGGTGCTCAGTGCTCAGGGTGCTGTGTGCTCAGTGCTCAGGGTGCTGGGTGCTCAGTGCTCAGGGTGCTGGGTAATCAGTGCTCAGGGTGCTGGGTGCTCAGTACTCAGGGTGCTGGGTGCTCAGTACTCAGGGTGCTGGGTGCTCAGTGCTCGGGGTGCTATGTGCTCAGTGGTCGCGGTGCTGGGTGCTCAGTGCTCGGGGTGCTCGGTGCTCAGTACTCAGGGTGCTGGGTGCTCAGTGCTCGAGGTGCTCAGTACTCAGGGTGCTGTGTGTTCAGTGCTCAGGCTGCTGGGTGCTCAGTACTCAGGGTGCTCGGTGCTTAGTACTCAGGGTGCTGGGTGCTCAGTACTCCGGGTGCTGGGTGCTCAGTGCTCGGGGTGCTCGGTGCTCAGTGCTCAAGGTGCTGGGTGCTCAGTACTCAGGGTGCTCATTGCACAGGGTGCTGGCTGCTCAGTGCTCAGGGTGCTCGGTGCTCGGGGCGCTGGGTGCTCAGTGCTCAGGGTGCTCAGAGCTCAGTACTCAGGGTGCTGGGTGCTCAGTACTCGGGGTGCTCGGTGCTCAGTACTCAGGGTGCTGGGTGCTCAGTGCTCGGGGTGCTCGGTGCTCAGTATGTTGGGTGCTCACTACTCAGGGTGCTGGGTGCTCAGTGCTCAGGGTGCTGGGTGCTCAGTACTCAGGGTGCTGGGTGCTCAGTGCTCGGTGTGCTGGGTGCTCAGTGCTCAGGGTGCTGGGTGCTCAGTATTCAGGGTGCTCGGTGCTTAGTACTCAGGGTGCTCGGTGCTCGGGGTGCTGGGTGCTCAGTGCTCGGGGTGCTGGGTGCTCAGTGCTCGTTGTGCTCGGTGCTCAGTACTTTGGGTGCTCACTACTCAGGGTGGTGGGTGCTCAGTGCTCAGGGTGCTGGGTGCTCAGTGCTCAGGGTGCTGGGTGCTCAGTGCTCAGGGTGCTGGGTGCTCAGTGCTCAGGGTGCTGGGTGCTCAGTGCTCGGGGTGCTGGGTGCTCAGTGCTCAGGGTGCTGGGTGCTCAGTACTCAGGGTGCTGGGTGTTCAGTACTCGGGGTGCTGGGTTCTCAGTACTCAGGGTGCTGGGTGCTCAGTACACGGGGTGCTGGGTTCTCAGTACACAGGTTGCTGGGTGCTCAGTACTCAGGGTGCTGGGTGCTCAGTACTCGGGTGCTGGGTGCTCAGTGCTCAGGGTGCTGGGTGCTCAGTGCTCGGGGTGCTGGGTGCTCAGGGCTCAGTACTCAGGGTGCTGGGTGCTCAGTGCTCGGGGTTCTGGGTGCTGAGTGCTCAGTACTCAGGGTGCTGGGTGCTCAGGGCTCAGGGTGCTGGGTCCTCAGTGCTCAGGGTGCTGGGTGCTCAGTGCTCGGGGTGCTGGGTGCTCAGTGCTCAGTACTCAGGGTGCTGGGTGCTCAGTGCTCAGGGTGCTAAGTGCTCAGTGCTCGGGGTGCTGGGTGCTCAGTGCTCAGGGTGCTGGGTGCTCAGTACTCCGGGAGCTGGGTGCTGAGTGCTCAGTACTCAGGGTGCTGGGTGCTCAGTGCTCGGGGTGCTGGGTGCTCAGTGCTCAGGGTGCTGGGTGCTCAGTACTCAGGGTGCTGGGTGTTCAGTACTCGGGGTGCTGGGTGCTCAGTTCTCAGGGTGCTGGGTGCTCAGTACTCGGGGTGCTGGGTGCTCAGTACTCAGGGTGCTGGGTGCACAGTACTCAGGGTGCTGGGTGCTCAGTACTCGGGTGCTGGGTGCTCAGTGCTCAGGGTGCTGGGTGCTCAGTGCTCGGGGTGCTGGGTGCTCAGTGCTCAGTACTCAGGGTGCTGGGTGCTCAGTGCTCGGGTGCTGGGTGCTCAGTGCTCAGTACTCAGGGTGCTGGGTGCTCAGTGCTCATGGTGCTGGGTGCTCAGTGCTCAGGGTGCTAGGTGCTCGGTGCTCGGGGTGCTGGATGCTTAGTGCTCGGGGTGCCGGTGCTCAGTACTCGGGGTGCTCAGTGCTCAGTACTCAGGGCGCTGGGTGCTCAGTGCTCAGGGTGCTGGATGCTCAGTGCTCGGGGTGCTGGGTGCTCAGTGCTCAGTACTCAGGGTGCTGGGTGCTCAGTGCTCAGGGTGCTGTGTGCTCAGTGCTCAGGGTGCTGGGTGCTCAGTGCTCAGGGTGCAGGGTAATCAGTGCTCAGGGTGCTGGGTGCTCAGTACTCAGGGTGCTGGGTGCTCAGTACTCAGGGTGCTGGGTGCTCAGTGCTCGGGGTGCTATGTGCTCAGTGGTCGCGGTGCTGGGTGCTCAGTGCTCGAGGTGATCAGTACTCAGGGTGCTGTGTGTTCAGTGCTCAGGGTGCTGGGTGCTCAGTACTCAGGGTGCTCAGTGCTTAGTACTCAGGGTGCTGGGTGCTCAGTACTCCGGGTGCTGGGTGCTCAGTGCTCGGGGTGCTCGTTGCTCAGTGCTCAAGGTGCTGGGTGCTCAGTACTCAGGGTGCGCATTGCTCAGGGTGCTGGGTGCTAAGTGCTCAGGGTGCTCGGTGCTCGGGGAGCTGGGTGCTCAGTGCTCGGGGTGCTCGGTGCTCAGTACGTTGGGTGCTCACTACTCAGGGTCCTGGGTGCTCAGTGCTCAGTGTGCTGGGTGCTCAGTGCTCAGGGTGCTGGGTGCTCAGTGCTCAGGGTGCTGGGTGTTCAGTACTCAGGGTGCTGGGTGCTCAGTACTCAGGGTGCTGGGTGCTCAGTGCTCAGGGTGCTGGGTGCTCAGTACTCGGGGTGCTCGGTGCTCAGTGCTCAGGGTGCTGGGTGCTCAGTGCTCAGGGTGCTCGGTGCTCGGGGCGCTGGGTGCTCCGTGCTCGGGGTGCTCGGAGCTCAGTACTCAGGGTGCTGGGTGCTCAGTGCTCGGGGTGCTCGGTGCTCAGTACTCAGGGTGCTGGGTGCTCAGTACTCGGGGTGCTGGGTGCTCAGTGCTCAGTACGAAGGGTGCTGGGTGCTCAGTGCTCAGGGTGCTGTGTGCTCAGTGCTCAGGGTGCTGGGTGCTCAGTGCTCAGGGTGCTGGGTAATCAGTGCTCAGGGTGCTGGGTGCTCAGTACTCAGGGTGCTGGGTGCTCAGTACTCAGGGTGCTGGGTGCTCAGTGCTCGGGGTGCTATGTGCTCAGTGGTCGCGGTGCTGGGTGCTCAGTGCTCGGGGTGCTCGGTGCTCAGTACTCAGGGTGCTGGGTGCTCAGTGCTCGAGGTGCTCAGTACTCAGGGTGCTGTGTGTTCAGTGCTCAGGCTGCTGGGTGCTCAGTACTCAGGGTGCTCGGTGCTTAGTACTCAGGGTGCTGGGTGCTCAGTACTCCGGGTGCTGGGTGCTCAGTGCTCGGGGTGCTCGGTGCTCAGTGCTCAAGGTGCTGGGTGCTCAGTACTCAGGGTGCTCATTGCACAGGGTGCTGGCTGCTCAGTGCTCAGGGTGCTCGGTGCTCGGGGCGCTGGGTGCTCAGTGCTCGGGGTGCTCAGAGCTCAGTACTCAGGGTGCTGGGTGCTCAGTACTCGGGGTGCTCGGTGCTCAGTACTCAGGGTGCTGGGTGCTCAGTGCTCGGGGTGCTCGGTGCTCAGTATGTTGGGTGCTCACTACTCAGGGTGCTGGGTGCTCAGTGCTCAGGGTGCTGGGTGCTCAGTACTCAGGGTGCTGGGTGCTCAGTGCTCGGTGTGCTGGGTGCTCAGTGCTCAGGGTGCTGGGTGCTCAGTATTCAGGGTGCTCGGTGCTTAGTACTCAGGGTGCTCGGTGCTCGGGGTGCTGGGTGCTCAGTGCTCGGGGTGCTGGGTGCTCAGTGCTCGTTGTGCTCGGTGCTCAGTACTTTGGGTGCTCACTACTCAGGGTGGTGGGTGCTCAGTGCTCAGGGTGCTGGGTGCTCAGTGCTCAGGGTGCTGGGTGCTCAGTGCTCAGGGTGCTGGGTGCTCAGTGCTCAGGGTGCTGGGTGCTCAGTGCTCGGGGTGCTGGGTGCTCAGTGCTCAGGGTGCTGGGTGCTCAGTACTCAGGGTGCTGGGTGTTCAGTACTCGGGGTGCTGGGTTCTCAGTACTCAGGGTGCTGGGTGCTCAGTACACGGGGTGCTGGGTTCTCAGTACACAGGTTGCTGGGTGCTCAGTACTCAGGGTGCTGGGTGCTCAGTACTCGGGTGCTGGGTGCTCAGTGCTCAGGGTGCTGGGTGCTCAGTGCTCGGGGTGCTGGGTGCTCAGGGCTCAGTACTCAGGGTGCTGGGTGCTCAGTGCTCGGGGTTCTGGGTGCTGAGTGCTCAGTACTCAGGGTGCTGGGTGCTCAGGGCTCAGGGTGCTGGGTCCTCAGTGCTCAGGGTGCTGGGTGCTCAGTGCTCGGGGTGCTGGGTGCTCAGTGCTCAGTACTCAGGGTGCTGGGTGCTCAGTGCTCAGGGTGCTAAGTGCTCAGTGCTCGGGGTGCTGGGTGCTCAGTGCTCAGGGTGCTGGGTGCTCAGTACTCCGGGAGCTGGGTGCTGAGTGCTCAGTACTCAGGGTGCTGGGTGCTCAGTGCTCGGGGTGCTGGGTGCTCAGTGCTCAGGGTGCTGGGTGCTCAGTACTCAGGGTGCTGGGTGTTCAGTACTCGGGGTGCTGGGTGCTCAGTTCTCAGGGTGCTGGGTGCTCAGTACTCGGGGTGCTGGGTGCTCAGTACTCAGGGTGCTGGGTGCACAGTACTCAGGGTGCTGGGTGCTCAGTACTCGGGTGCTGGGTGCTCAGTGCTCAGGGTGCTGGGTGCTCAGTGCTCGGGGTGCTGGGTGCTCAGTGCTCAGTACTCAGGGTGCTGGGTGCTCAGTGCTCGGGTGCTGGGTGCTCAGTGCTCAGTACTCAGGGTGCTGGGTGCTCAGTGCTCATGGTGCTGGGTGCTCAGTGCTCAGGGTGCTAGGTGCTCGGTGCTCGGGGTGCTGGATGCTTAGTGCTCGGGGTGCCGGTGCTCAGTACTCGGGGTGCTCAGTGCTCAGTACTCAGGGCGCTGGGTGCTCAGTGCTCAGGGTGCTGGATGCTCAGTGCTCGGGGTGCTGGGTGCTCAGTGCTCAGTACTCAGGGTGCTGGGTGCTCAGTGCTCAGGGTGCTGTGTGCTCAGTGCTCAGGGTGCTGGGTGCTCAGTGCTCAGGGTGCAGGGTAATCAGTGCTCAGGGTGCTGGGTGCTCAGTACTCAGGGTGCTGGGTGCTCAGTACTCAGGGTGCTGGGTGCTCAGTGCTCGGGGTGCTATGTGCTCAGTGGTCGCGGTGCTGGGTGCTCAGTGCTCGAGGTGATCAGTACTCAGGGTGCTGTGTGTTCAGTGCTCAGGGTGCTGGGTGCTCAGTACTCAGGGTGCTCAGTGCTTAGTACTCAGGGTGCTGGGTGCTCAGTACTCCGGGTGCTGGGTGCTCAGTGCTCGGGGTGCTCGTTGCTCAGTGCTCAAGGTGCTGGGTGCTCAGTACTCAGGGTGCGCATTGCTCAGGGTGCTGGGTGCTAAGTGCTCAGGGTGCTCGGTGCTCGGGGAGCTGGGTGCTCAGTGCTCGGGGTGCTCGGAGCTCAGTACTCAGGGTGCTGTGTTCTCAGTACTCGGGGTGCTCGGTGCTCAGTACTCAGGGTGCTGGGTGCTCAGTGCTCGGGGTGCTCGGTGCTCAGTACGTTGGGTGCTCACTACTCAGGGTGCTGGGTGCTCAGTGCTCAGGGAGCTGGGTGCTCAGTACTCAGGGTGCTGGGTGCTCAGTGCTCGGGGTGCTGGGTGCTCAGTGCTCAGGGTGCTGGGTGCTCAGTACTCAGGGTGCTCGGTGCTTAGTACTCAGGGTGCTCAGTGCTCAGGGTGCTGGGTGCTCAGTGCTCGGGGTGCTAGGTGCTCAGTACTCAGAGTGCTGGGTGCTCAGTACTCAGGGTACTGGGTGCTCAGTACTCGGGTGCTGGGTGCTCAGTGCTCAGGGTTCTGGGTGCTCAGTGCTCGGGGTGCTGGGTGCTCAGTGCTCAGGGTGCTGGGTGCTCAGTACTCAGGGTGCTCAGTACTCAGTGCTCAGGGTGCTCAGTGCTCAGTGCTCAGGGTGCTGGGTGTTCAGTACTCAGGGTGCTGGGTGCTCAGTACTCAGGGTGCTGGGTGCTCAGTACTCAGGGTGCTGGGTGCTCAGTGCTCGGGGTCCTCAGTACTCAGGGTGCTGTGTGTTCAATGCTCAGGGTACTGGGTGCTCAGTACTCAGGGTGCTCGGTGCTTAGTACTCAGGGTGCTGGGTGCTCAGTACTCCGGGTGCTGGGTGCTCAGTGCTCGGGGTGCTCGGAGCTCAGTACTCAGGGTGCTGGGTGCTCAGTGCTCAGGGTGATTGGTGCTCAGTACTCAGGGTGCTGGGTGCTCAGTGCTCGGGGTGCTCGGTGCTCAGTACGTTGGGTGCTCACTACTCAGGGTCCTGGGTGCTCAGTGCTCAGTGTGCTGGGTGCTCAGTGCTCAGGGTGCTGGGTGCTCAGTGCTCAGGGTGCTGGGTGCTCAGGACTCAGGGTGCTGGGTGCTCAGTGCTCAGCGTGCTGGGTGCTCAGTACTCAGGGCGCTGGGTGCTCAGTACTTGGGGTGCTGGGTGCTCAGTACTCAGGGTGCTGGGTGCTCAGTGCTCAGCGTGCTGGGTGCTCAGTACTCAGGGTGCTGGGTGCTCAGTGCTCAGGGTGCTGGGTACTCAGTGCTCAGGGTGCTGGGTGCTCAGTGCTCGGGGTGCTCGGAGCTCAGTACTCAGGGTGCTGGGTGCTCAGTGCTCAGGGTGATTGGTGCTCAGTACTCAGGGTGCTGGGTGCTCAGTGCTCGGGGTGCTCGGTGCTCAGTACGTTGGGTGCTCACTACTCAGGGTCCTGGGTGCTCAGTGCTCAGTGTGCTGGGTGCTCAGTGCTCAGGGTGCTGGGTGCTCAGTACTCAGGGCGCTGGGTGCTCAGTACTCAGGGTGCTGGGTGCTCAGTGCTCAGCGTGCTGGGTGCTCAGTACTCAGGGTGCTGGGTGCTCAGTACTTGGGGTGCTGGGTGCTCAGTACTCAGGGTGCTGGGTGCTCAGTACTCAGGGTGCTGGGTGCTCAGTACTCGGGTGCTGGGTGCTCAGTGCTCAGGGTGCTGGGTGCTCAGTGCTCGGGGTGCTGGGTGCTCAGTGCTCAGTACTCAGGGTGCTGGGTGCTCAGTGCTCAGGGTGCTGGGTGCTCAGTGCTCAGTACTCAGGGTGCTGGGTGCTCAGTGCTCAGGGTGCTGGGTGCTCAGTGCTCAGGGTGCTGGGTGCTCTGTGCTCAGGGTGCTGGGTACTCAGTGCTCAGGGTGCTGGGTTCTCAGTACTCAGTGTGCTCAGTGCTCAGTACTCGGGGTGCTGGGTGCTCAGTGCTCAGGGTGCTCAGTGCTTAGTACTCGGGGTGCTGTGCGCTCAGTGCTCCGGGTGCTCAGTGCTCAGTGCTCGGGGTGCTGGGTGGTCAGTGCTCGGGGCGCTGGGGGCTCAGTGCTCGGTGTGCTGGGTGCTCAGTACTCGGGGTGCTGGGTGCTCAGTGCTCAGGGTGCTCAGTGCTCAGTACTCAGTGCTCAGGGTGCTCAGTGCTCAGTGCTCAGGGTGCTGGGTGTTCAGTACACAGGGTGCTGGGTGCTCAGTACTCAGGGTGCTGGGTGCTCAGTACTCAGGGTGCTGGGTGCTCAGTGCTCGGGATGCTCAGTACTCAGGGTGCTGTGTGTTCAGTGCTCAGGGTACTGGGAGCACAGTACTCAGGGTGCTCGGTGCTTAGTACTCAGGGTGCTGGGTGCTCAGTACTCCGGGTGCTGGGTGCTCAGGTGCTCGGGGTGCTCGGAGCTCAGTACTCAAGTTTCTGGGTGCTCAGTGCTCGGGGTGATCGGTGCTCAGTACTCAGGGTGCTGGGTGCTCAGTGCTCGGGGTGCTCGGTGCTCAGTACGTTGGGTGCTCACTACTCAGGGTCCTGGGTGCTCAGTGCTCAGTGTGCTGGGTGCTCAGTGCTCAGGGTGCTGGGTGCTCAGTGCTCAGGGTGCTGGGTGTTCAGTACTCAGGGTGCTGGGTGCTCAGTACTCAGGGTGCTGGGTGCTCAGTGCTCAGGGTGCTGGGTGCTCAGTACTCGGGGTGCTCGGTGCTCAGTGCTCAGGGTGCTGGGTGCTCAGTGCTCAGGGTGCTCGGTGCTCGGGGCGCTGGGTGCTCCGTGCTCGGGGTGCTCGGAGCTCAGTACTCAGGGTGCTGGGTGCTCAGTGCTCGGGGTGCTCGGTGCTCAGTACTCAGGGTGCTGGGTGCTCAGTGCTCGGGGTGCTGGGTGCTCAGTGCTCAGTACGAAGGGTGCTGGGTGCTCAGTGCTCAGGGTGCTGTGTGCTCAGTGCTCAGGGTGCTGGGTGCTCAGTGCTCAGGGTGCTGGGTAATCAGTGCTCAGGGTGCTGGGTGCTCAGTACTCAGGGTGCTGGGTGCTCAGTACTCAGGGTGCTGGGTGCTCAGTGCTCGGGGTGCTATGTGCTCAGTGGTCGCGGTGCTGGGTGCTCAGTGCTCGGGGTGCTCGGTGCTCAGTACTCAGGGTGCTGGGTGCTCAGTGCTCAAGGTGCTCAGTACTCAGGGTGCTGTGTGTTCAGTGCTCAGGCTGCTGGGTGCTCAGTACTCAGGGTGCTCGGTGCTTAGTACTCAGGGTGCTGGGTGCTCAGTACTCCGGGTGCTGGGTGCTCAGTGCTCGGGGTGCTCGGTGCTCAGTGCTCAAGGTGCTGGGTGCTCAGTACTCAGGGTGCTCATTGCTCAGGGTGCTGGCTGCTCAGTGCTCAGGGTGCTCGGTGCTCGGGGCGCTGGGTGCTCAGTGCTCGGTGTGCTCGGAGCTCAGTACTCAGGGTGCTGTGTGCTCAGTACTCGGGGTGCTCGGTGCTCAGTACTCAGGGTGCTGGGTGCTCAGTGCTCGGGGTGCTCGGTGCTCAGTACGTTGGGTGCTCACTACTCAGGGTGCTGGGTGCTCAGTGCTCAGGGTGCTGGGTGCTCAGTACTCAGGGTGCTGGGTGCTCAGTGCTCGGTGTGCTGGGTGCTCAGTGCTCAGGGTGCTGGGTGCTCAGTATTCAGGGTGCTCGGTGCTTAGTACTCAGGGTGCTCGGTGCTCGGGGTGCTGGGTGCTCAGTGCTCGGGGTGCTGGGTGCTCAGTGCTCGTTGTGCTCGGTGCTCAGTACTTTGGGTGCTCACTACTCAGGGTGGTGGGTGCTCAGTGCTCAGGGTGCTGGGTGCTCAGTGCTCAGGGTGCTGGGTGCTCAGTGCTCAGGGTGCTGGGTGCTCAGTGCTCAGGGTGCTGGGTGCTCAGTGCTCGGGGTGCTGGGTGCTCAGTGCTCAGGGTGCTGGGTGCTCAGTGCTCAGGGTGCTGGGTGTTCAGTACTCGGGGTGCTGGGTTCTCAGTACTCAGGGTGCTGGGTGCTCAGTACACGGGGTGCTGGGTTCTCAGTACACAGGTTGCTGGGTGCTCAGTACTCAGGGTGCTGGGTGCTCAGTACTCGGGTGCTGGGTGCTCAGTGCTCAGGGTGCTGGGTGCTCAGTGCTCGGGGTGCTGGGTGCTCAGGGCTCAGTACTCAGGGTGCTGGGTGCTCAGTGCTCGGGGTTCTGGGTGCTGAGTGCTCAGTACTCAGGGTGCTGGGTGCTCAGGGCTCAGGGTGCTGGGTCCTCAGTGCTCAGGGTGCTGGGTGCTCAGTGCTCGGGGTGCTGGGTGCTCAGTGCTCAGTACTCAGGGTGCTGGGTGCTCAGTGCTCAGGGTGCTGGGTGCTTAGTGCTCGGGGTGCTGGGTGCTCAGTGCTCAGGGTGCTGGGTGCTCAGTACTCCGGGAGCTGGGTGCTGAGTGCTCAGTACTCAGGGTGCTGGGTGCTCAGTGCTCGGGGTGCTGGGTGCTCAGTGCTCAGGGTGCTGGGTGCTCAGTACTCAGGGTGCTGGGTGTTCAGTACTCGGGGTGCTGGGTGCTCAGTACTCAGGGTGCTGGGTGCTCAGTACTCAGGGTACTGGGTGCTCAGTACTCGGGTGCTTGGTGCTCAGTGCTCAGGGTGCTGGGTGCTCAGTGCTCAGGGTGCTGGGTGCTCAGTTCTCAGGGTGCTGGGTGCTCAGTACTCGGGGTGCTGGGTGCTCAGTACTCAGGGTGCTGGGTGCACAGTACTCAGGGTGCTGGGTGCTCAGTACTCGGGTGCTGGGTGCTCAGTGCTCAGGGTGCTGGGTGCTCAGTGCTCGGGGTGCTGGGTGCTCAGTGCTCAGTACTCAGGGTGCTGGGTGCTCAGTGCTCGGGTGCTGGGTGCTCAGTGCTCAGTACTCAGGGTGCTGGGTGCTCAGTGCTCATGGTGCTGGGTGCTCAGTGCTCAGGGTGCTAGGTGCTCGGTGCTCGGGGTGCTGGATGCTTAGTGCTCGGGGTGCCGGTGCTCAGTACTCGGGGTGCTCAGTGCTCAGTACTCAGGGTGCTGGGTGCTCAGTGCTCAGGGTGCTGGGTGCTCAGTACTCAGGGTGCTGGGTGCTTGGTGCTCAGTACGCTGGGTGCTCAGTGCTCAGGGTGTTGGGTGCTCAGTACTCAGGGTGCTGGGTGCTCAGTGCTCGGGGTGCGGGGTGCTCAGTGCTCAGTACTCAGGGTGCTGGGTGCTCAGTGCTCAGGGTGCTGGGTGCTCAGTGCTCGGGGTGCTCGGTGCTCAGTACGTTGGGTGCTCACTACTCAGGGTGCTGGGTGCTCAGTGCTCAGGGTGCTGGGTGCTCAGTACTCAGGGTGCTGGGTGCTCAGTGCTCGGGGTGCTGGGTGCTCAGTGCTCAGGGCGCTGGGTGCTCAGTACTCAGGTTGCTGGGTGCTCAGTACTCGGGGTGCTGGGTGCTCAGTACTCAGGGTGCTGGGTGCTCAGTGCTCGGGGTGCTCGGTGCTCAGTACGTTGGGTGCTCACTACTCAGGGTGCTGGGTGCTCAGTGCTCAGGGTGCTGGGTGCTCAGTGCTCAGGGTGCTGGGTGCTCAGTGCTCAGGGTGCTGGGTGCTCAGTACTCAGGGTGCTGGTTGCTCAGTGCTCGGGGTGCTGGGTGCTCAGTGCTCAGGGCGCTGGGTGCTCAGTACTCAGGTTGCTGGGTGCTCAGTACTCGGGGTGCTGGGTGCTCAGTACTCAGGGTGCTGGGTGCTCAGTACTCAGGGTGCTGGGTGCTTAGTACTCGGGTGCTGGGTGCTCAGTGCTCAGGGTGCTGGGTGCTCAGTGCTCGGGGTGCTGGGTGCTCAGTGCTCAGTACTCAGGGTGCTGGGTGCTCAGTGTTTGGGGTGCTGGGTGCTCAGTGCTCAGTACTCAGGGTGCTGGGTGCTCAGTGCTCAGGGTGCTGGGTGCTCAGTGCTCAGGGTGCTGGGTGCTCAGTGCTTAGGGTGCTGGGTATTCAGTGCTCAGGGTGCTGGGTGCTCAGTACTCAGGGTGCTGGGTGCTCAGTGCTCAGGGTGCTGGGTGCTCAGTGCTCGGGGTGCTGGGTGCTCAGTGCTCGGGGTGCTGGGTGGTCAGTGCTCGGGGTGCTCGGTGCTCAGTACTCAGGGTGCTGGGTGCTCAGTGCTCCAGGTGCTCAGTACTCAGGGTGCTGTATGTTCAGTGCTCAGGGTGCTGGGTGCTCGGTGCTCAGGTTGCTGGGTGCTCAGTACTCGGGGTGCTGGGTGCTCAGTACTCAGGGTGCTGGGTGCTCATTGCTCGGGGTGCTGGGTCCTCAGTGCTACGGGTGCTGGGTGCTCAGTGCTCGGGGTGCTGGGTGCTCAGTGCTCGGGGCGCTGGGTGCTCAGTGCTCGGGGTGCTCGGTGCTCAGTACTCAGGGTGCTGGGTGCTCAGTGCTCAGGGTGCTCGGTGCTCAGTACTCAGGGTGCTGGGTGCTCAGTGCTCAGTGTGCTCGGTGCTCAGTACGTTGGGTGCTCAGTACTCAGGGTGTTGGGTGCTCAGTGCCCAGGGTGATCGGTGCTCAGTACTCAGGGTGGTCAGTACTCAGGGTGCTGGGTGCTCAGTACTCAGGGTGCTGGGTGCTCAGTGCTCATGGTGATCGGTGCTCAGTCCTCAGGGTACTCAGAACTCAGGGTGCTGGGTGCTCAGTGCTCAGGTTGCTCAGTACTCAGGGTGCTGGGTACTCAGTACTCAGGGTGCTGTGTGCTCAGTGCTCGGGGTGCTGGGTGCTCAGTACTCTGGGTGCTGGGTGCTCATTGCTCAGGGTGCTGGGCGCTCAGTACTCAGGGTGCTGGGTGCTCAGTACTCAGGGTGCTCAGTGCTCGGGGAGCTCGGTGCTCAGTACTCAGGGTGCTGGGTGCTCAGTACTCAGTGCTTGGGGTCCTGGGTGCTCAGCGCTCTGGGTGCTTAGTGCACAGTACTCAGGGTGCTGGGTGCTCAGTATTCGGGGTGCTCAGTGCTCGGGGTGCTGGGTGCTCATTACTCAGGGTGCTGGGTGCTCAGTACTCCGGGTGCTGGGTGCTCAGTGCTCGGGGAGCTCGTTGCTAAGTGCACATGGTGCTGGGTGCTCAGTACTCAGGGTGCTCATTGCTCAGGGTGCTGCGTGCTAAGTGCTCAGGGTGCTCGGTGCTCGGGGCGCTGGGTGCTCAGTGCTCGGGGTGCTCGGAGCTCAGTACTCAGGGTGCTGGGTGCTCAGTACTCGGGGTGCTCGTTGCTCAGTACTCAGGGTGCTGGGTGCTCAGTGCTCGGGGTGCTCGGTGCTCAGTACGTTGGGTGCTCACTACTCAGGGTGCTGGGTGCTCAGTGCTCAGGGTGCTGGGTGCTCAGTACTCAGGGTGCTGGGTGCTCAGTGCTCGGGGTGCTGGGTGCTCAGTGCTCAGGGTGCTGGGTGCTCAGTACTCAGGGTGCTCGGTGCTTAGTACTCAGGGTGCTCAGTGCTCGGGGTGCTGGGTGCTCAGTGCTCGGGGTGCTAGGTGCTCAGTACTCAGAGTGCTGGGTGCTCAGTACTCAGGGTACTGGGTGCTCAGTACTCGGGTGCTGGGTGCTCAGTGCTCAGGGTTCTGGGTGCTCAGTGCTCGGGGTGCTGGGTGCTCAGTGCTCAGGGTGCTGGGTGCTCAGTACTCAGGGTGCTCAGTGCTCAGTACTCGGGGTGCTGGGTGCTCAGTGCTCAGGGTGCTCAGTGCTCAGTACTCGTTGTGCTGTGTGCTCAGTGCTCCGGGTGCTCAGTGCTCAGTGCTCGGGGTGCTGGGTGGTCAGTGCTCGGGGCGCTGTGGGCTCAGTGCTCAGTGTGCTGGGTGCTCAGTACTCGGGGTGCTGGGTGCTCAGTGCTCAGGGTGCTCAGTGCTCAGTACTCAGTGCTCAGGGTGCTCAGTGCTCAGTGCTCAGGGTGCTGGGTGTTCAGTACTCAGGGTGCTGGGTGCTCAGTACTCAGGGTGCTGGGTGCTCAGTACTCAGGGTGCTGGGTGCTCAGTGCTCGGGGTCCTCAGTACTCAGGGTGCTGTGTGTTCAGTGCTCAGGGTACTGGGTGCTCAGTACTCAGGGTGCTCGGTGCTTAGTACTCAGGGTGCTGGGTGCTCAGTACTCCGGGTGCTGGGTGCTCAGTGCTCAGGGTGCTCGGAGCTCAGTACTCAGGGTGCTGGGTGCTCAGTGCTCAGGGTGATTGGTGCTCAGTACTCAGGGTGCTGGGTGCTCAGTGCTCGGGGTGCTCGGTGCTCAGTACGTTGGGTGCTCACTACTCAGGGTCCTGGGTGCTCAGTGCTCAGTGTGCTGGGTGCTCAGTGCTCAGGGTGCTGGGTGCTCAGTGCTCAGGGTGCTGGGTGCTCAGTACTCAGGGTGCTGGGTGCTCAGTGCTCAGCGTGCTGGGTGCTCAGTACTCAGGGTGCTGGGTGCTCAGTACTTGGGGTGCTGGGTGCTCAGTACTCAGGGTGCTGGGTGCTCAGTGCTCAGCGTGCTGGGTGCTCAGTACTCAGGGTGCTGGGTGCTCAGTGCTCAGGGTGCTGGGTACTCAGTGCTCAGGGTGCTGGGTGCTCAGTGCTCGGGGTGCTCGGAGCTCAGTACTCAGGGTGCTGGGTGCTCAGTGCTCAGGGTGATTGGTGCTCAGTACTCAGGGTGCTGGGTGCTCAGTGCTCGGGGTGCTCGGTGCTCAGTACGTTGGGTGCTCACTACTCAGGGTCCTGGGTGCTCAGTGCTCAGTGTGCTGGGTGCTCAGTGCTCAGGGTGCTGGGTGCTCAGTACTCAGGGCGCTGGGTGCTCAGTACTCAGGGTGCTGGGTGCTCAGTGCTCAGCGTGCTGGGTGCTCAGTACTCAGGGTGCTGGGTGCTCAGTACTTGGGGTGCTGGGTGCTCAGTACTCAGGGTGCTGGGTGCTCAGTACTCAGGGTGCTGGGTGCTCAGTACTCGGGTGCTGGGTGCTCAGTGCTCAGGGTGCTGGGTGCTCAGTGCTCGGGGTGCTGGGTGCTCAGTGCTCAGTACTCAGGGTGCTGGGTGCTCAGTGCTCGGGGTGCTGGGTGCTCAGTGCTCAGTACTCAGGGTGCTGGGTGCTCAGTGCTCAGGGTGCTGGGTGCTCAGTGCTCAGGGTGCTGGGTGCTCTGTGCTCAGGGTGCTGGGTACTCAGTGCTCAGGGTGCTGGGTTCTCAGTACTCAGGGTGCTCAGTGCTCAGTACTCGGGGTGCTGGGTGCTCAGTGCTCAGGGTGCTCAGTGCTTAGTACTCGGGGTGCTGTGTGCTCAGTGCTCCGGGTGCTCAGTGCTCAGTGCTCGGGGTGCTGGGTGGTCAGTGCTCGGGGCGCTGGGGGCTCAGTGCTCGGTGTGCTGGGTGCTCAGTACTCGGGGTTCTGGGTGCTCAGTGCTCAGGGTGCTCAGTGCTCAGTACTCAGTGCTCAGGGTGCTCAGTGCTCAGTGCTCAGGGTGCTGGGTGTTCAGTACACAGGGTGCTGGGTGCTCAGTACTCAGGGTGCTGGGTGCTCAGTACTCAGGGTGCTGGGTGCTCAGTGCTCGGGGTGCTCAGTACTCAGGGTGCTGTGTGTTCAGTGCTCAGGGTACTGGGAGCACAGTACTCAGGGTGCTCGGTGCTTAGTACTCAGGGTGCTGGGTGCTCAGTACTCCGGGTGCTGGGTGCTCAGGTGCTCGGGGTGCTCAGAGCTCAGTACTCAGGGTTCTGGGTGCTCAGTGCTCGGGATGATCGGTGCTCAGTACTCAGGGTGCTGGGTGCTCAGTGCTCGGGGTGCTCGGTGCTCAGTACGTTGGGTGCTCACTACTCAGGGTCCTGGGTGGTCAGTGCTCAGTGTGCTGGGTGCTCAGTGCTCAGGGTGCTGGGTGCTCAGTGCTCAGGGTGCTGGGTGTTCAGTACTCAGGGTGCTGGGTGCTCAGTACTCAGGGTGCTGGGTGCTCAGTGCTCAGGGTGCTGGGTGCTCAGTACTCGGGGTGCTCGGTGCTCAGTGCTCAGGGTGCTGGGTGCTCAGTGCTCAGGGTGCTCGGTGCTCGGGGCGCTGGGTGCTCCGTGCTCGGGGTGCTCGGAGCTCAGTACTCAGGGTGCTGGGTGCTCAGTGCTCGGGGTGCTCGGTGCTCAGTACTCAGGGTGCTGGGTGCTCAGTGCTCGGAGTGCTGGGTGCTCAGTGCTCAGTACGAAGGGTGCTGGGTGCTCAGTGTTCAGGGTGCTGTGTGCTCAGTGCTCAGGGTGCTGGGTGCTCAGTGCTCAGGGTGCTGGGTAATCAGTGCTCAGGGTGCTGGGTGCTCAGTACTCAGGGTGCTGGGTGCTCAGTACTCAGGGTGCTGGGTGCTCAGTGCTCGGGGTGCTATGTGCTCAGTGGTCGCGGTGCTGGGTGCTCAGTGCTCGGGGTGCTCGGTGCTCAGTACTCAGGGTGCTGGGTGCTCAGTGCTCGAGGTGCTCAGTACTCAGGGTGCTGTGTGTTCATTGCTCAGGCTGCTGGGTGCTCAGTACTCAGGGTGCTCGGTGCTTAGTACTCAGTGTGCTGGGTGCTCAGTACTCCGGGTGCTGGGTGCTCAGTGCTCGGGGTGCTCGGTGCTCAGTGCTCAAGGTGCTGGGTGCTCAGTACTCAGGGTGCTCATTGCTCAGGGTGCTGGCTGCTCAGTGCTCAGGGTGCTCGGTGCTCGGGGCGCTGGGTGCTCAGTGCTCGGGGTGCATGGAGCTCAGTACTCAGGGTGCTGGGTGCTCAGTACTCGGGGTGCTCGGTGCTCAGTACTCAGGGTGCTGGGTGCTCAGTGCTCGGGGTGCTCGGTGCTCAGTACGTTGGGTGCTCACTACTCAGGGTGCTGGGTGCTCAGTGCTCAGGGTGCTGGGTGCTCAGTACTCAGGGTGCTGGGTGCTCAGTGCTCGGTGTGCTGGGTGCTCAGTGCTCAGGGTGCTGGGTGCTCAGTATTCAGGGTGCTCGGTGCTTAGTACTCAGGGTGCTCGGTGCTCGGGGTGCTGGGTGCTCAGTGCTCGGGGTGCTGGGTGCTCAGTGCTCGTTGTGCTCGGTGCTCAGTACTTTGGGTGCTCACTACTCAGGGTGGTGGGTGCTCAGTGCTCAGGGTGCTGGGTGCTCAGTGCTCAGGGTGCTGGGTGCTCAGTGCTCAGGGTGCTGGGTGCTCAGTGCTCAGGGTGCTGGGTGCTCAGTACTCGGGTGCTGGGTGCTCAGTGCTCAGGGTGCTGGGTGCTCAGTGCTCGGGGTGCTGGGTGCTCAGTGCTCAGTACTCAGGGTGCTGGGTGCTCAGTGCTCGGGGTGCTGGGTGCTCAGTGCTCAGTACTCAGGGTGCTGGGTGCTCAGTGCTCAGGGTGCTGGGTGCTCAGTGCTCAGGGTGCTGGGTGCTCTGTGCTCAGGGTGCTGGGTACTCAGTGCTCAGGGTGCTGGGTTCTCAGTACTCAGGGTGCTCAGTGCTCAGTACTCGGGGTGCTGGGTGCTCAGTGCTCAGGGTGCTCAGTGCTTAGTACTCGGGGTGCTGTGTGCTCAGTGCTCCGGGTGCTCAGTGCTCAGTGCTCGGGGTGCTGGGTGGTCAGTGCTCGGGGCGCTGGGGGCTCAGTGCTCGGTGTGCTGGGTGCTCAGTACTCGGGGTGCTGGGTGCTCAGTGCTCAGGGTGCTCAGTGCTCAGTACTCAGTGCTCAGGGTGCTCAGTGCTCAGTGCTCAGGGTGCTGGGTGTTCAGTACACAGGGTGCTGGGTGCTCAGTACTCAGGGTGCTGGGTGCTCAGTACTCAGGGTGCTGGGTGCTCAGTGCTCGGGGTGCTCAGTACTCAGGGTGCTGTGTGTTCAGTGCTCAGGGTACTGGGAGCACAGTACTCAGGGTGCTCGGTGCTTAGTACTCAGGGTGCTGGGTGCTCAGTACTCCGGGTGCTGGGTGCTCAGGTGCTCGGGGTGCTCAGAGCTCAGTACTCAGGGTTCTGGGTGCTCAGTGCTCGGGATGATCGGTGCTCAGTACTCAGGGTGCTGGGTGCTCAGTGCTCGGGGTGCTCGGTGCTCAGTACGTTGGGTGCTCACTACTCAGGGTCCTGGGTGGTCAGTGCTCAGTGTGCTGGGTGCTCAGTGCTCAGGGTGCTGGGTGCTCAGTGCTCAGGGTGCTGGGTGTTCAGTACTCAGGGTGCTGGGTGCTCAGTACTCAGGGTGCTGGGTGCTCAGTGCTCAGGGTGCTGGGTGCTCAGTACTCGGGGTGCTCGGTGCTCAGTGCTCAGGGTGCTGGGTGCTCAGTGCTCAGGGTGCTCGGTGCTCGGGGCGCTGGGTGCTCCGTGCTCGGGGTGCTCGGAGCTCAGTACTCAGGGTGCTGGGTGCTCAGTGCTCGGGGTGCTCGGTGCTCAGTACTCAGGGTGCTGGGTGCTCAGTGCTCGGAGTGCTGGGTGCTCAGTGCTCAGTACGAAGGGTGCTGGGTGCTCAGTGTTCAGGGTGCTGTGTGCTCAGTGCTCAGGGTGCTGGGTGCTCAGTGCTCAGGGTGCTGGGTAATCAGTGCTCAGGGTGCTGGGTGCTCAGTACTCAGGGTGCTGGGTGCTCAGTACTCAGGGTGCTGGGTGCTCAGTGCTCGGGGTGCTATGTGCTCAGTGGTCGCGGTGCTGGGTGCTCAGTGCTCGGGGTGCTCGGTGCTCAGTACTCAGGGTGCTGGGTGCTCAGTGCTCGAGGTGCTCAGTACTCAGGGTGCTGTGTGTTCATTGCTCAGGCTGCTGGGTGCTCAGTACTCAGGGTGCTCGGTGCTTAGTACTCAGTGTGCTGGGTGCTCAGTACTCCGGGTGCTGGGTGCTCAGTGCTCGGGGTGCTCGGTGCTCAGTGCTCAAGGTGCTGGGTGCTCAGTACTCAGGGTGCTCATTGCTCAGGGTGCTGGCTGCTCAGTGCTCAGGGTGCTCGGTGCTCGGGGCGCTGGGTGCTCAGTGCTCGGGGTGCATGGAGCTCAGTACTCAGGGTGCTGGGTGCTCAGTACTCGGGGTGCTCGGTGCTCAGTACTCAGGGTGCTGGGTGCTCAGTACTTGGGGTGCTGGGTGCTCAGTACTCAGGGTGCTGGGTGCTCAGTGCTCAGCGTGCTGGGTGCTCAGTACTCAGGGTGCTGGGTGCTCAGTGCTCAGGGTGCTGGGTACTCAGTGCTCAGGGTGCTGGGTGCTCAGTGCTCGGGGTGCTCGGAGCTCAGTACTCAGGGTGCTGGGTGCTCAGTGCTCAGGGTGATTGGTGCTCAGTACTCAGGGTGCTGGGTGCTCAGTGCTCGGGGTGCTCGGTGCTCAGTACGTTGGGTGCTCACTACTCAGGGTCCTGGGTGCTCAGTGCTCAGTGTGCTGGGTGCTCAGTGCTCAGGGTGCTGGGTGCTCAGTACTCAGGGCGCTGGGTGCTCAGTACTCAGGGTGCTGGGTGCTCAGTGCTCAGCGTGCTGGGTGCTCAGTACTCAGGGTGCTGGGTGCTCAGTACTTGGGGTGCTGGGTGCTCAGTACTCAGGGTGCTGGGTGCTCAGTACTCAGGGTGCTGGGTGCTCAGTACTCGGGTGCTGGGTGCTCAGTGCTCAGGGTGCTGGGTGCTCAGTGCTCGGGGTGCTGGGTGCTCAGTGCTCAGTACTCAGGGTGCTGGGTGCTCAGTGCTCGGGGTGCTGGGTGCTCAGTGCTCAGTACTCAGGGTGCTGGGTGCTCAGTGCTCAGGGTGCTGGGTGCTCAGTGCTCAGGGTGCTGGGTGCTCTGTGCTCAGGGTGCTGGGTACTCAGTGCTCAGGGTGCTGGGTTCTCAGTACTCAGGGTGCTCAGTGCTCAGTACTCGGGGTGCTGGGTGCTCAGTGCTCAGGGTGCTCAGTGCTTAGTACTCGGGGTGCTGTGTGCTCAGTGCTCCGGGTGCTCAGTGCTCAGTGCTCGGGGTGCTGGGTGGTCAGTGCTCGGGGCGCTGGGGGCTCAGTGCTCGGTGTGCTGGGTGCTCAGTACTCGGGGTGCTGGGTGCTCAGTGCTCAGGGTGCTCAGTGCTCAGTACTCAGTGCTCAGGGTGCTCAGTGCTCAGTGCTCAGGGTGCTGGGTGTTCAGTACACAGGGTGCTGGGTGCTCAGTACTCAGGGTGCTGGGTGCTCAGTACTCAGGGTGCTGGGTGCTCAGTGCTCGGGGTGCTCAGTACTCAGGGTGCTGTGTGTTCAGTGCTCAGGGTACTGGGAGCACAGTACTCAGGGTGCTCGGTGCTTAGTACTCAGGGTGCTGGGTGCTCAGTACTCCGGGTGCTGGGTGCTCAGGTGCTCGGGGTGCTCAGAGCTCAGTACTCAGGGTTCTGGGTGCTCAGTGCTCGGGATGATCGGTGCTCAGTACTCAGGGTGCTGGGTGCTCAGTGCTCGGGGTGCTCGGTGCTCAGTACGTTGGGTGCTCACTACTCAGGGTCCTGGGTGGTCAGTGCTCAGTGTGCTGGGTGCTCAGTGCTCAGGGTGCTGGGTGCTCAGTGCTCAGGGTGCTGGGTGTTCAGTACTCAGGGTGCTGGGTGCTCAGTACTCAGGGTGCTGGGTGCTCAGTGCTCAGGGTGCTGGGTGCTCAGTACTCGGGGTGCTCGGTGCTCAGTGCTCAGGGTGCTGGGTGCTCAGTGCTCAGGGTGCTCGGTGCTCGGGGCGCTGGGTGCTCCGTGCTCGGGGTGCTCGGAGCTCAGTACTCAGGGTGCTGGGTGCTCAGTGCTCGGGGTGCTCGGTGCTCAGTACTCAGGGTGCTGGGTGCTCAGTGCTCGGAGTGCTGGGTGCTCAGTGCTCAGTACGAAGGGTGCTGGGTGCTCAGTGTTCAGGGTGCTGTGTGCTCAGTGCTCAGGGTGCTGGGTGCTCAGTGCTCAGGGTGCTGGGTAATCAGTGCTCAGGGTGCTGGGTGCTCAGTACTCAGGGTGCTGGGTGCTCAGTACTCAGGGTGCTGGGTGCTCAGTGCTCGGGGTGCTATGTGCTCAGTGGTCGCGGTGCTGGGTGCTCAGTGCTCGGGGTGCTCGGTGCTCAGTACTCAGGGTGCTGGGTGCTCAGTGCTCGAGGTGCTCAGTACTCAGGGTGCTGTGTGTTCATTGCTCAGGCTGCTGGGTGCTCAGTACTCAGGGTGCTCGGTGCTTAGTACTCAGTGTGCTGGGTGCTCAGTACTCCGGGTGCTGGGTGCTCAGTGCTCGGGGTGCTCGGTGCTCAGTGCTCAAGGTGCTGGGTGCTCAGTACTCAGGGTGCTCATTGCTCAGGGTGCTGGCTGCTCAGTGCTCAGGGTGCTCGGTGCTCGGGGCGCTGGGTGCTCAGTGCTCGGGGTGCATGGAGCTCAGTACTCAGGGTGCTGGGTGCTCAGTACTCGGGGTGCTCGGTGCTCAGTACTCAGGGTGCTGGGTGCTCAGTGCTCGGGGTGCTCGGTGCTCAGTACGTTGGGTGCTCACTACTCAGGGTGCTGGGTGCTCAGTGCTCAGGGTGCTGGGTGCTCAGTACTCAGGGTGCTGGGTGCTCAGTGCTCGGTGT
Source organism: Microtus oregoni (assembly GCF_018167655.1). Lineage (NCBI taxonomy): Eukaryota > Metazoa > Chordata > Mammalia > Rodentia > Cricetidae > Microtus > Microtus oregoni. The sequence goes on from NW_024543350.1 coordinate 233,130, forward strand.
GCTGGGTGCTCAGTGCTCAGGGTGCTGGGTGCTCAGTATTCAGGGTGCTCGGTGCTTAGTACTCAGGGTGCTCGGTGCTCGGGGTGCTGGGTGCTCAGTGCTCGGGGTGCTGGGTGCTCAGTGCTCGTTGTGCTCGGTGCTCAGTACTTTGGGTGCTCACTACTCAGGGTGGTGGGTGCTCAGTGCTCAGGGTGCTGGGTGCTCAGTGCTCAGGGTGCTGGGTGCTCAGTGCTCAGGGTGCTGGGTGCTCAGTGCTCAGGGTGCTGGGTGCTCAGTACTCGGGTGCTGGGTGCTCAGTGCTCAGGGTGCTGGGTGCTCAGTGCTCGGGGTGCTGGGTGCTCAGTGCTCAGTACTCAGGGTGCTGGGTGCTCAGTGCTCGGGGTGCTGGGTGCTCAGTGCTCAGTACTCAGGGTGCTGGGTGCTCAGTGCTCAGGGTGCTGGGTGCTCAGTGCTCAGGGTGCTGGGTGCTCTGTGCTCAGGGTGCTGGGTACTCAGTGCTCAGGGTGCTGGGTTCTCAGTACTCAGGGTGCTCAGTGCTCAGTACTCGGGGTGCTGGGTGCTCAGTGCTCAGGGTGCTCAGTGCTTAGTACTCGGGGTGCTGTGTGCTCAGTGCTCCGGGTGCTCAGTGCTCAGTGCTCGGGGTGCTGGGTGGTCAGTGCTCGGGGCGCTGGGGGCTCAGTGCTCGGTGTGCTGGGTGCTCAGTACTCGGGGTGCTGGGTGCTCAGTGCTCAGGGTGCTCAGTGCTCAGTACTCAGTGCTCAGGGTGCTCAGTGCTCAGTGCTCAGGGTGCTGGGTGTTCAGTACACAGGGTGCTGGGTGCTCAGTACTCAGGGTGCTGGGTGCTCAGTACTCAGGGTGCTGGGTGCTCAGTGCTCGGGGTGCTCAGTACTCAGGGTGCTGTGTGTTCAGTGCTCAGGGTACTGGGAGCACAGTACTCAGGGTGCTCGGTGCTTAGTACTCAGGGTGCTGGGTGCTCAGTACTCCGGGTGCTGGGTGCTCAGGTGCTCGGGGTGCTCAGAGCTCAGTACTCAGGGTTCTGGGTGCTCAGTGCTCGGGATGATCGGTGCTCAGTACTCAGGGTGCTGGGTGCTCAGTGCTCGGGGTGCTCGGTGCTCAGTACGTTGGGTGCTCACTACTCAGGGTCCTGGGTGGTCAGTGCTCAGTGTGCTGGGTGCTCAGTGCTCAGGGTGCTGGGTGCTCAGTGCTCAGGGTGCTGGGTGTTCAGTACTCAGGGTGCTGGGTGCTCAGTACTCAGGGTGCTGGGTGCTCAGTGCTCAGGGTGCTGGGTGCTCAGTACTCGGGGTGCTCGGTGCTCAGTGCTCAGGGTGCTGGGTGCTCAGTGCTCAGGGTGCTCGGTGCTCGGGGCGCTGGGTGCTCCGTGCTCGGGGTGCTCGGAGCTCAGTACTCAGGGTGCTGGGTGCTCAGTGCTCGGGGTGCTCGGTGCTCAGTACTCAGGGTGCTGGGTGCTCAGTGCTCGGAGTGCTGGGTGCTCAGTGCTCAGTACGAAGGGTGCTGGGTGCTCAGTGTTCAGGGTGCTGTGTGCTCAGTGCTCAGGGTGCTGGGTGCTCAGTGCTCAGGGTGCTGGGTAATCAGTGCTCAGGGTGCTGGGTGCTCAGTACTCAGGGTGCTGGGTGCTCAGTACTCAGGGTGCTGGGTGCTCAGTGCTCGGGGTGCTATGTGCTCAGTGGTCGCGGTGCTGGGTGCTCAGTGCTCGGGGTGCTCGGTGCTCAGTACTCAGGGTGCTGGGTGCTCAGTGCTCGAGGTGCTCAGTACTCAGGGTGCTGTGTGTTCATTGCTCAGGCTGCTGGGTGCTCAGTACTCAGGGTGCTCGGTGCTTAGTACTCAGTGTGCTGGGTGCTCAGTACTCCGGGTGCTGGGTGCTCAGTGCTCGGGGTGCTCGGTGCTCAGTGCTCAAGGTGCTGGGTGCTCAGTACTCAGGGTGCTCATTGCTCAGGGTGCTGGCTGCTCAGTGCTCAGGGTGCTCGGTGCTCGGGGCGCTGGGTGCTCAGTGCTCGGGGTGCATGGAGCTCAGTACTCAGGGTGCTGGGTGCTCAGTACTCGGGGTGCTCGGTGCTCAGTACTCAGGGTGCTGGGTGCTCAGTGCTCGGGGTGCTCGGTGCTCAGTACGTTGGGTGCTCACTACTCAGGGTGCTGGGTGCTCAGTGCTCAGGGTGCTGGGTGCTCAGTACTCAGGGTGCTGGGTGCTCAGTGCTCGGTGTGCTGGGTGCTCAGTGCTCAGGGTGCTGGGTGCTCAGTATTCAGGGTGCTCGGTGCTTAGTACTCAGGGTGCTCGGTGCTCGGGGTGCTGGGTGCTCAGTGCTCGGGGTGCTGGGTGCTCAGTGCTCGTTGTGCTCGGTGCTCAGTACTTTGGGTGCTCACTACTCAGGGTGGTGGGTGCTCAGTGCTCAGGGTGCTGGGTGCTCAGTGCTCAGGGTGCTGGGTGCTCAGTGCTCAGGGTGCTGGGTGCTCAGTGCTCAGGGTGCTGGGTGCTCAGTGCTCGGGGTGCTGGGTGCTCAGTGCTCAGGGTGCTGGGTGCTCAGTACTCAGGGTGCTGGGTGTTCAGTACTCGGGGTGCTGGGTTCTCAGTACTCAGGGTGCTGGGTGCTCAGTACACGGGGTGCTGGGTTCTCAGTACACAGGTTGCTGGGTGCTCAGTACTCAGGGTGCTGGGTGCTCAGTACTCGGGTGCTGGGTGCTCAGTGCTCAGGTTGCTGGGTGCTCAGTGCTCGGGGTGCTGGGTGCTCAGGGCTCAGTACTCAGGGTGCTGGGTGCTCAGTGCTCGGGGTTCTGGGTGCTGAGTGCTCAGTACTCAGGGTGCTGGGTGCTCAGGGCTCAGGGTGCTGGGTCCTCAGTGCTCAGGGTGCTGGGTGCTCAGTGCTCGGGGTGCTGGGTGCTCAGTGCTCAGTACTCAGGGTGCTGGGTGCTCAGTGCTCAGGGTGCTGGGTGCTCAGTGCTCGGGGTGCTGGGTGCTCAGTGCTCAGGGTGCTGGGTGCTCAGTACTCCGGGAGCTGGGTGCTGAGTGCTCAGTACTCAGGGTGCTTGGTGCTCAGTGCTCGGGGTGCTGGGTGCTCAGTGCTCAGGGTGCTGGGTGCTCAGTACTCAGGGTGCTGGGTGTTCAGTACTCGGGGTGCTGGGTGCTCAGTACTCAGGGTGCTGGGTGCTCAGTACTCAGGGTACTGGGTGCTCAGTACTCGGGTGCTTGGTGCTCAGTGCTCAGGGTGCTGGGTGCTCAGTGCTCAGGGTGCTGGGTGCTCAGTTCTCAGGGTGCTGGGTGCTCAGTACTCGGGGTGCTGGGTGCTCAGTACTCAGGGTGCTGGGTGCACAGTACTCAGGGTGCTGGGTGCTCAGTACTCGGGTGCTGGGTGCTCAGTGCTCAGGGTGCTGGGTGCTCAGTGCTCGGGGTGCTGGGTGCTCAGTGCTCAGTACTCAGGGTGCTGGGTGCTCAGTGCTCGGGTGCTGGGTGCTCAGTGCTCAGTACTCAGGGTGCTGGGTGCTCAGTGCTCATGGTGCTGGGTGCTCAGTGCTCAGGGTGCTAGGTGCTCGGTGCTCGGGGTGCTGGATGCTTAGTGCTCGGGGTGCCGGTGCTCAGTACTCGGGGTGCTCAGTGCTCAGTACTCAGGGCGCTGGGTGCTCAGTGCTCAGGGTGCTGGGTGCTCAGTACTCAGGGTGCTGGGTGCTCGGTGCTCAGTACGCTGGGTGCTCAGTGCTCAGGGTGCTGGGTGCTCAGTACTCAGGGTGCTGGGTGCTCAGTGCTCGGGGTGCGGGGTGCTCAGTGCTCAGTACTCATGGTGCTGGGTGCTCAGTGCTCAGGGTGCTGGGTGCTCAGTGCTCGGGGTGCTCGGTGCTCAGTACGTTGGGTGCTCACTACTCAGGGTGCTGGGTGCTCAGTGCTCAGGGTGCTGGGTGCTCAGTACTCAGGGTGCTGGGTGCTCAGTGCTCGGGGTGCTGGGTGCTCAGTGCTCAGGGCGCTGGGTGCTCAGTACTCAGGTTGCTGGGTGCTCAGTACTCGGGGTGCTGGGTGCTCAGTACTCAGGGTGCTGGGTGCTCAGTGCTCGGGGTGCTCGGTGCTCAGTACGTTGGGTGCTCACTACTCAGGGTGCTGGGTGCTCAGTGCTCAGGGTGCTGGGTGCTCAGTGCTCAGGGTGCTGGGTGCTCAGTGCTCAGGGTGCTGGGTGCTCAGTACTCAGGGTGCTGGTTGCTCAGTGCTCGGGGTGCTGGGTGCTCAGTGCTCAGGGCGCTGGGTGCTCAGTACTCAGGTTGCTGGGTGCTCAGTACTCGGGGTGCTGGGTGCTCAGTACTCAGGGTGCTGGGTGCTCAGTACTCAGGGTGCTGGGTGCTTAGTACTCGGGTGCTGGGTGCTCAGTGCTCAGGGTGCTGGGTGCTCAGTGCTCGGGGTGCTGGGTGCTCAGTGCTCAGTACTCAGGGTGCTGGGTGCTCAGTGTTCGGGGTGCTGGGTGCTCAGTGCTCAGTACTCAGGGTGCTGGGTGCTCAGTGCTCAGGGTGCTGGGTGCTCAGTGCTCAGGGTGCTGGGTGCTCAGTGCTTAGGGTGCTGGGTATTCAGTGCTCAGGGTGCTGGGTGCTCAGTACTCAGGGTGCTGGGTGCTCAGTGCTCAGGGTGCTGGGTGCTCAGTGCTCGGGGTGCTGGGTGCTCAGTGCTCGGGGTGCTGGGTGGTCAGTGCTCGGGGTGCTCGGTGCTCAGTACTCAGGGTGCTGGGTGCTCAGTGCTCCAGGTGCTCAGTACTCAGGGTGCTGTATGTTCAGTGCTCAGGGTACTGGGTGCTCGGTGCTCAGGTTGCTGGGTGCTCAGTACTCGGGGTGCTGGGTGCTCAGTACTCAGGGTGCTGGGTGCTCATTGCTCGGGGTGCTGGGTCCTCAGTGCTACGGGTGCTGGGTGCTCAGTGCTCGGGGTGCTGGGTGCTCAGTGCTCGGGGCGCTGGGTGCTCAGTGCTCGGGGTGCTCGGTGCTCAGTACTCAGGGTGCTGGGTGCTCAGTGCTCAGGGTGCTCGGTGCTCAGTACTCAGGGTGCTGGGTGCTCAGTGCTCAGTGTGCTCGGTGCTCAGTACGTTGGGTGCTCAGTACTCAGGGTGTTGGGTGCTCAGTGCTCAGGGTGATCGGTGCTCAGTACTCAGGGTGGTCAGAACTCAGGGTGCTGGGTGCTCAGTGCTCAGGTTGCTCAGTACTCAGGGTGCTGGGTACTCAGTACTCAGGGTGCTGTGTGCTCAGTGCTCGGGGTGCTGGGTGCTCAGTACTCTGGGTGCTGGGTGCTCATTGCTCAGGGTGCTGGGCGCTCAGTACTCAGGGTGCTGGGTGCTCAGTACTCAGGGTGCTCAGTGCTCGGGGAGCTCGGTGCTCAGTACTCAGGGTGCTGGGTGCTCAGTACTCAGTGCTTGGGGTCCTGGGTGCTCAGCGCTCTGGGTGCTTAGTGCACAGTACTCAGGGTGCTGGGAGCTCAGTATTCAGGGTGCTCAGTGCTCGGGGTGCTGGGTGCTCATTACTCAGGGTGCTGGGTGCTCAGTACTCAGGGTGCTGGGTGCTCATTCTCGTGGTGCTGGGTGCTCAGTGCTCGGGGTGCTGGGTGCTCAGTACTCGGGGTGCTGGGTGCTCAGTGCTCAGCATGCTGGGTGCTCAGTACTCAGGGTGCTCGGTTCTCAGTACTCAGGGTGCTGGGTGCTCATTCTCGGGGTGCTGGGTGCTCAGTGCTCATGGTGCTGGGTGCTCAGTGCTCAGGGTCCTCTATGCTCAGTACTCATGGTGCTCAGTACTCAGCGTGCTTTGTGCTCAGTGCTCAGGGTGCTGGGTGCTCAGTACTCAGTGTGCTGTGTGCTCAGTACTCACGGTGCTGGGTGCTGAGTACTCGGGGTGCTGGGTGCTAATTACTCAGGGTGCTGGGTGCTCAGTGCTCAGGGTGCTCGCTGCTCAGTACTCTTTTTGCTGGGTGCTCAGTACTCAGGGTGCTGGGTGCTCAGTGCTCGGGGTGCTCGGTGCTCAGTGCTCAGGATGCTCGGTGCTCAGTACTTTTGCTGCTGGGTGCTCAGTACTCAGGGTGCTGGGTGCTCATTCTCGGGGCGCTGGGTGCTCAGTGCTCGGGGTGCTGGGTGCTCAGTACTCAGGATGCTGGGTGCTCAGTGCTCAGGGTGCTGGGTGCTCAGTACTCAGGGTGCTAGGTGCTCAGTGCTCAGGGTGCTGGGTGCTCAGTACTCAGGGTGCTGGGTGCTCAGTGCTCAGGGTGCTGGGTGCTCAGTACTCAGGGTGTTGGGAGCTCAGTGCTCAGGGTGATCGGTGCTCAGTACTCACGGTGCTCAGTACTCAGGGTGCTGGGTGCTCAGTGCTCGGGGTGCTGGGTGCTCAGTACTCAGGGTGCTGTGTGCTCAGTGCTCGGGGTGCTGGGTGCTCAGTGCTCAGGGTGATCGGTGCTCAGTACTCAGGGTGCTGGGTGCTCAGTGCTCAGGGTGCTGGGTGCTCAGTCCTCAGGGTGCTCACTGCTCAGGGTGCTGGGTGCTCAGTGCTCGGGGTGCTGGATGCACAGTGCTCCGGGTGCTGGGTGCTCAGTGCTCAGTGCTCAGGGTGCTGGGTGCTCAGTGCTCAGTGCTCAGGGTGCTGGTTGCTCAGTACTCAGGGTGCTAGGTGCTCAGTACTCAGGGTGCTGAGTGCTCAGTGCTCAGGGTGCTGGGTGCTCAGTACTCAGGGTGCTGGGTGATCAGTGCTCGGGGTGCTGGGTGCTCAGTGCTCAGGGTGCTGGGTGCTCAGTGCTCAAGGAGCTGGGTGCTCAGTACTCAGGGTGCTGGGTGCTCAGTGCTCGGGGTGCTCGGTGCTCAGTACTCAAGGTGCTGGGTGCTCATTGCTCAGGGTGCTGGGTGCTCAGTGATCAGGGTGCTGGGTGCTCAGTACTCAGGGTGCTCAGTGCTCAGTACTCGGGGTGCTTGGTGCTCAGTACTCAGGGTGCTCCGAGCTCAGTACTCAGGGTGCTGGGTGCTCAGTGCTCGGGGTGCTCGGTGCTCAGTACTCAGGGTGCTGGGTGCTCAGTGCTCAGGGTGCTGGGTGCTCAGTGCTCAGGGTGCTGGGTGCTCAGTACTCAGGGTGCTGGGTGCTCAGTACTCAGGGTGCTCAGTGCTCAGTACTCGGGGTGCTTGGTGCTCAGTACTCAGGGTGCTCAGTGCTCATTACTCGGGGTGCTGGGTGCTCAGTGCTCAGGGTGCTCAGTGCTCAGTGCTCGGGGTGCTGGGTGCTCAGTGCTCAGGGCGCTGGGTGCTCAGTGCTCGGGGTGCTGGGTGCTCAGTACTCGGGGTGCTGGGTGCTCAGTGCTCAGGGTGCTCAGTGCTCAGTACTCAGTGCTCAGGGTGCTCAGTGCTCAGTGCTCAGGGTGCTGGGTGTTCAGTACTCAATGTGCTGGGTGCTCAGTACTCAGGGTGCTAGGTGCTCAGTGCTCAGGGTGCTGGGTGCTCAGTGCTCGGGGCGCTGGGTGCTCAGTGCTCGGGGTGCTCGGAGCTCAGTACTCAGGGTTCTGGGTGCTCAGTGCTCGGGGTGATCGGTGCTCAGTACTCAGGGTGCTGGGTGCTCAGTGCTCGGGGTGCTCGGTGCTCAGTACGTTGGGTGCTCACTACTCAGGGTGCTCAGTGCTCAGTACTCGGGGTGCTTGGTGCTCAGTACTCAGGGTGCTCAGTGCTCAGTACTCGGGGTGCTGGGTGCTCAGTGCTCAGGGTGCTCAGTGCTCAGTGCTCGGGGTGCTGGGTGCTCAGTGCTCAGGGTGCTGGGTGCTCAGTGCTCAGGGTGCTGGGTGCTCAGTGCTCAGGGTGCTGGGTGCTCAGTACTCGGGGTGCTGGGTGCTCAGTACTCAGGGTGCTTTGTGCTCAGTACTCAGGATGCTGGGTGCTCAGTACTCGGGTGCTGGGTGCTCAGTGTTCAGGGTGCTGGGTGCTCAGTGCTCAGGGTGCTGGGTGCTCAGTGCTCAGGGCGCTGGGTGCTCAGTACTCAGGTTGCTGGGTGCTCAGTACTCAGGGTGCTGGGTGCTCAGTACTCAGGGTGCTGGGTGCTCATTACTCAGGGTCCTGGGTGCTTAGTACTCGGGTGCTGTGTGCTCAGTGCTCAGGGTGCTGGGTGCTCAGTGCTCGGGGTGCTGGGTGCTCAGTGCTCAGTACTCAGGGTGCTGGGTGCTCAGTGCTCGGGGTGCTGGGTGCTCAGTGCTCAGTACTCAGGGTGCTGGGTGCTCAGTGCTCAGGGTGCTGGGTGCTCAGTGCTCAGGGTGCTGGGTGCTCAGTGCTTAGGGTGCTGGGTACTCAGTGCTCAGGGTGCTGGGTGCTCAGTACTCAGGGTGCTGGGTGCTCAGTGCTCAGGGTGCTGGGTGCTCAGTGCTCGGGGTGCTGGGTGCTCAGTGCTCGGGGTGCTGGTTGGTCAGTGCTCGGGGTGCTCGGTGCTCAGTACTCAGGGTGCTGGGTGCTCAGTGCTCCAGGTGCTCAGTACTCAGGGTGCTGTATGTTCAGTGCTCAGGGTGCTGGGTGCTCGGTGCTCAGGTTGCTGGGTGCTCAGTGCTCGGGGTGTTGGGTCCTCAGTGCTACGGGTGCTGGGTGCTCAGTGCTCGGGGTGCTGGGTGCTCAGTGCTCGGGGCGCTGGGTGCTCAGTGCTCGGGGTGCTCAGTGCTCAATACTCAGGGTGCTGGGTGCTCAGTGCTCAGGGTGCTCGGTGCTCAGTACTCAGGGTGCTGGGTGCTCAGTGCTCAGTGTGCTCGGTGCTCAGTACGTTGGGTGCTCAGTACTCAGGGTGTTGGGTGCTCAGTGCTCAGGGTGATCGGTGCTCAGTACTCAGGGTGGTCAGTACTCAGGGTGCTGGGTGCTCAGAACTCAGGGTGCTGGGTGCTCACTGCTCAGGTTGCTCAGTACTCAGGGTGCTGGGTACTCAGTACTCAGGGTGCTGTGTGCTCAGTGCTCGGGGTGCTGGGTGCTCAGTACTCTGGGTGCTGGGTGCTCATTGCTCAGGGTGCTGGGCGCTCAGTACTCAGGGTGCTGGGTGCTCAGTACTCAGGATGCTCAGTGCTCGGGGAGCTCGGTGCTCAGTACTCAGGGTGCTGGGTGCTCAGTACTCAGTGCTTGGGGTCCTGGGTGCTCAGCGCTCTGGGTGCTTAGTGCACAGTATTCAGGGTGCTGGGTGCTCAGTATTCAGGGTGCTCAGTGCTCGGGGTGCTGGGTGCTCATTACTCAGGGTGCTGGGTGCTCAGTACTCAGGGTGCTGGGTGCTCATTCTCGTGGTGCTGGGTGCTCAGTGCTCGGGGTGCTGGGTGCTCAGTACTCGGGGTGCTGGGTGCTCAGTGCTCAGCATGCTGGGTGCTCAGTACTCAGGGTGCTCGGTTCTCAGTACTCAGGGTGCTGGGTGCTCATTCTCGGGGTGCTGGGTGCTCAGTGCTCAGGGTGCTGGGTGCTCAGTGCTCAGGGTCCTCTATGCTCAGTACTCAGGGTGCTCAGTACTCAGCGTGCTTTGTGCTCAGTGCTCAGGGTGCTTGGTGCTCAGTACTCAAGGTGCTGTGTGCTCAGTACTCACGGTGATGGGTGCTCAGTACTCGGGGTGCTGGGTGCTCATTACTCAGGGTGCTGGGTGCTCAGTGCTCAGGGTGCTCGCTGCTCAGTACTCTTTTTGCTGGGTGCTCAGTACTCAGGGTGCTGGGTGCTCAGTGCTCGGGGTGCTCGGTGCTCAGTGCTCAGGATGCTCGGTGCTCAGTACTTTTGGTGCTGGGTGCTCAGTACTCAGGGTGCTGGGTGCTCATTCTCGGGGCGCTGGGTGCTCAGTGCTCGGGGTGCTGGGTGCTCAGTACTCAGGGTGCTGGGTGCTCAGTGCTCAGGGTGCTGGGTGCTCAGTACTCAGGGTGCTAGGTGCTCAGTGCTCAGGGTGCTGGGTGCTCAGTACTCAGGGTGCTGGGTGCTCAGTGCTCAGGGTGCTGGGTGCTCAGTACTCAGGGTGTTGGGAGCTCAGTGCACAGGGTGATCGGTGCTCAGTACTCAGGGTGCTCAGTACTCAGGGTGCTGGGTGCTCAGTGCTCGGGATGCTGGGTGCTCAGTACTCAGGGTGCTGGGTGCTCAGTGCTCGGGGTGCTGGGTGCTCAGTGCTCAGGGTGATCGGTGCTCAGTACTCAGGGTGCTGGGTGCTCAGTGCTCAGGGTGCTGGGTGCTCAGTCCTCAGGGTGCTCACTGCTCAGGGTGCTGGGTGCTCAGTGCTCGGGGTGCTGGATGCACAGTGCTCCGGGTGCTGGGTGCTCAGTGCTCAGTGCTCAGGGTGCTGGGTGCTCAGTGCTCAGTGCTCAGGGTACTGGTTGCTCAGTACTCAGGGTGCTTGGTGCTCAGTACTCAGGGTGCTGAGTGCTCAGTGCTCAGGGTGCTGGGTGCTCAGTACTCAGGGTGCTGGGTGATCAGTGCTCGGGGTGCTGGGTGCTCAGTGCTCAGGGTGCTGGGTGCTCAGTGCTCAAGGAGCTGGGTGCTCAGTACTCAGGGTGCTGGGTGCTCAGTGCTCGGGGTGCTCGGTGCTCAGTACTCAAGGTGCTGGGTGCTCATTGCTCAGGGTGCTGGGTGCTCAGTGATCAGGGTGCTGGGTGCTCAGTACTCAGGGTGATCGGTGCTCAGTACTCAGGGTTCTCATTGCTCAGTACTCAGGGTGCTGGGTACTCAGTGCTCAGGGTGCTGGGTGCTCAGTACTCAGGGTGCTCAGTGCTCAGTACTCGGGGTGCTTGGTGCTCAGTACTCAGGGTGCTCCGAGCTCAGTACTCAGGGTGCTGGGTGCTCAGTGCTCGGGGTGCTCGGTGCTCAGTACTCAGGGTGCTTGGTGCTCAGTGCTCGGGGTGCTCGGTGCTCAGTACGTTGTGTGCTCACTACTCAGGGTGCTCAGTGCTCATTACTCGGGGTGCTGGGTGCTCAGTGCTCAGGGTGCTCAGTGCTCAGTGCTCGGGGTGCTGGGTGCTCAGTGCTCTGGGCGCTGGGTGCTCAGTGCTCGGGGTGCTGGGTGCTCAGTACTCGGGGTGCTGGGTGCTCAGTGCTCAGGGTGCTCAGTGCTCAGTACTCAGTGCTCAGGGTGCTCAGTGCTCAGTGCTCAGGGTGCTGGGTGTTCAGTACTCAGGGTGCTGGGTGCTCAGTACTCAGGGTGCTAGGTGCTCAGTGCTCAGGGTGCTGGGTGCTCAGTGCTCGGGGTGCTCGGAGCTCAGTACTCAGGGTGCTGGGTGCTCAGTGCTCGGGGTGATCGGTGCTCAGTACTCAGGGTACTGGGTGCTCAGTGCTCGGGGTGCTCGGTGCTCAGTACGTTGGGTGCTCACTACTCAGGGTGCTCAGTGCTCAGTACTCGGGGTGCTTGGTGCTCAGTACTCAGGGTGCTCAGTGCTCAGTACTAGGGGTGCTGGGTGCTCAGTGCTCAGGGTGCTCAGTGCTCAGTGCTCGGGGTGCTGGGTGCTCAGTGCTCAGGGTGCTGGGTGCTCAGTGCTCAGGGTGCTGAGTGCTCAGTGCTCAGGGTGCTGGGTGCTCAGTACTCGGGGTGCTGGGTGCTCAGTACTCAGGGTGCTTTGTGCTCAGTACTCAGGATGCTGGGTGCTCAGTACTCGGGTGTTGGGTGCTCAGTGCTCAGGGTGCTGGGTGCTCAGTGCTCAGGGTGCTGGGTGCTCAGTGCTCAGGGTGCTGGGTGCTCAGTACTCAGGGTGCTGGTTGCTCATTGCTCGGGGTGCTGGGTGCTCAGTGCTCAGGGCGCTGGGTGCTCAGTACTCAGGTTGCTGGGTGCTCAGTACTCGGGGTGCTGGGTGCTCAGTACTCAGGGTGCTGGGTGCTCAGTACTCAGGGTGCCGGGTGCTTAGTACTCGGGTGCTGGGTGCTCAGTGCTCAGGGTGCTGGGTGCTCAGTGCTCGGGGTGCTGGGTGCTCAGTGCTCAGTACTCAGGGTGCTGGGTGCTCAGTGCTCGGGGTGCTGGGTGCTCAGTGCTCAGTACTCAGGGGGCTGGGTGCTCAGTGCTCAGGGTGCTGGGTGCTCAGTGCTCAGGGTGCTGGGTGCTCAGTGCTTAGGGTGCTGGGTACTCAGTGCTCAGGGTGCTGGGTGCTCAGTACTCAGGGTGCTGGGTGCTCAGTGCTCAGGGTGCTGGGTGCTCAGTGCTCGGGGTGCTGGGTGCTCAGTGCTCGGGGTGCTGGGTGGTCAGTGCTCGGGGTGCTCGGTGCTCAGTACTCAGGGTGCTGGGTGCTCAGTGCTCCAGGTGCTCAGTACTCAGGGTGCTGTATGTTCAGTGCTCAGGGTGCTTGGTGCTCGGTGCTCAGGTTGCTGGGTGCTCAGTACTCGGGGTGCTGGGTGCTCAGTACTCAGGGTGCTGGGTGCTCATTGCTCGGGGTGCTGGGTCCTCAGTGCTACGGGTGCTGGGTGCTCAGTGCTCTTGGTGCTGGGTGCTCAGTGCTCGGGGCGCTGGGTGCTCAGTGCTCGGGGTGCTCGGTGCTCAGTACTCAGGGTGCTGGGTGCTCAGTGCTCAGGGTGCTCGGTGCTCAGTACTCAGGGTGCTGGGTGCTCAGTGCTCAGTGTGCTCGGTGCTCAGTACGTTGGGTGCTCAGTACTCAGGGTGTTGGGTGCTCAGTGCTCAGGGTGATCGGTGCTCAGTACTCAGGGTGGTCAGTACTCAGGGTGCTGGGTGCTCAGTACTCAGGGTGCTGGGTGCTCAGTGCTCATGGTGATCGGTGCTCAGTCCTCAGTTTGCTCAGAACTCAGGGTGCTGGGTGCTCAGTGCTCAGGTTGCTCAGTACTCAGGGTGCTGGGTACTCAGTACTCAGGGTGCTGTGTGCTCAGTGCTCGGGGTGCTGGGTGCTCAGTACTCTGGGTGCTGGGTGCTCATTGCTCAGGGTGCTGGGCGCTCAGTACTCAGGGTGCTGGGTGGTCAGTACTCAGGGTGCTCAGTGCTCGGGGAGCTCGGTGCTCAGTACTCAGGGTGCTGGGTGCTCAGTACTCAGTGCTTGGGGTCCTGGGTGCTCAGCGCTCTGGGTGCTTAGTGCACAGTACTCAGGGTGCTGGGTGCTCAGTATTCAGGGTGCTCAGTGCTCGGGGTGCTGGGTGCTCATTACTCAGGGTGCTGGGTGCTCAGTACTCAGGGTGCTGGGTGCTCATTCTCATGGTGCTGGGTGCTCAGTGCTCGGGGAGCTGGGTGCTCAGTACTCGGGGTGCTGGGTGCTCAGTGCTCAGCATGCTGGGTGCTCAGTACTCAGGGTGCTCGGTTCTCAGTACTCAGGGTGCTGGGTGCTCATTCTCGGGGTGCTGGGTGCTCAGTGCTCAGGGTGCTGGGTGCTCCGTGCTCAGGGTCCTCTATGCTCAGTACTCAGGGTGCTCAGTACTCAGCGTGCTTTGTGCTCAGTTCTCAGGGTGCTGGGTGCTCAGTACTCAGGGTGCTGTGTGCTCAGTACTCATGGTGCTGGGTGCTCAGTACTCAGGGTGCTGGGTGCTCATTACTCAGGGTGCTGGGTGCTCAGTGCTCAGGGTGCTCGCTGCTCAGTACTCTTTTTGCTGGGTGCTCAGTACTCAGGGTGCTGGGTGCTCAGTGCTCGGGGTGCTCAGTGCTCAGTGCTCAGGATGCTCGGTGCTCAGTACTTTTGGTGCTGGGTGCTCAGTGCTCAGGGTGCTGGGTGCTCAGTACTCAGGGTGCTAGGTACTCAGTGCTCAGGGTGCTGCCTGCTCAGTACTCAGGGTGTTGGGAGCTCAGTGCTCAGGGTGATCGGTGCTCAGTACTCAGGGTGCTCAGTACTCAGGGTGCTGGGTGCTCAGTACTCAGGGTGCTGGGTGCTCAGTGCTCAGGGTGCTGCCTGCTCAGTACTCAGGGTGTTGGGAGCTCAGTGCTCAGGGTGATCGGTGCTCAGTACTCAGGGTGCTCAGTACTCAGGGTGATGGGTGCTCAGTGCTCGGGGTGCTGGGTGCTCAGTACTCAGGGTGCTGGGTGCTCAGTGCTCGGGGTGCTGGGTGCTCAGTGCTCAGGGTGATCGGTGCTCAGTACTCAGGGTGCTGGGTGCTCAGTGCTCAGGGTGCTGGGTGCTCAGTCCTCAGGGTGCTCACTGCTCAGGGTGCTGGGTGCTCAGGGCTCGGGGTGCTGGATGCACAGTGCTCCGGGTGCTGGGTGCTCAGTGCTCAGTGCTCAGGGTGCTGGGTGCTCAGTGCTCAGTGCTCAGGGTGCTGGTTGCTCAGTACTCAGGGTGCTAGGTGCTCAGTACTCAGGGTGCTGAGTGCTCAGTGCTCAGGGTGCTGGGTGCTCAGTACTCAGGGTGCTGGGTGATCAGTGCTAGGGGTGCTGGGTGCTCAGTGCTCAGGGTGCTGGGTGCTCAGTGCTCAAGGAGCTGGGTGCTCAGTACTCAGGGTGCTGGGTGCTCAGTGCTCGGGGTGCCGGTGCTCAGTACTCGGGTGCTCAGTGCTCAGTACTCAGGGCGCTGGGTGCTCAGTGCTCAGGGTGCTGGGTGCTCAGTGCTCAGGGTGCTGGGTGCTCAGTACTCAGGGTGCTGGGTGCTCAGTGCTCGGGGTGCTGGGTGCTCAGTGCTCAGTACTCAGGGTGCTGGGTGCTCAGTGCTCAGGGTGCTGGGTGCTCAGTGCTCGGGGTGCTCGGTGCTCAGTACGTTGGGTGCTCACTACTCAGGGTGCTGGGTGCTCAGTGCTCAGGGTGCTGGGTGCTCAGTGCTCAGGGTGCTGGGTGCACAGTGCTCAGGGTGCTGGGTGCTCAGTACTCAGGGTGCTGGGTGCTCAGTGCTCGGGGTGCTGGGTGCTCAGTGCTCAGGGCGCTGGGTGCTCAGTACTCAGGTTGCTGGGTGCTCAGTACTCGGGGTGCTGGGTGCTCAGTACTCAGGGTGCTGGGTGCTCAGTGCTCGGGGTGCTCGGTGCTCAGTACGTTGGGTGCTCACTACTCAGGGTGCTGGGTGCTCAGTGCTCAGGGTGCTGGGTGCTCAGTGCTCAGGGTGCTGGGTGCTCAGTGCTCAGGGTGCTGGGTGCTCAGTACTCAGGGTGCTGGTTGCTCAGTGCTCGGGGTGCTGGGTGCTCAGTGCTCAGGGCGCTGGGTGCTCAGTACTCAGGTTGCTGGGTGCTCAGTACTCGGGGTGCTGGGTGCTCAGTACTCAGGGTGCTGGGTGCTCAGTACTCAGGGTGCTGGGTGCTTAGTACTCGGGTGCTGGGTGCTCAGTGCTCAGGGTGCTGGGTGCTCAGTGCTCAGGGTGCTGGGTGCTCAGTGCTCAGTACTCAGGGTGCTGGGTGCTCAGTGCTCGGGGTGCTGGGTGCTCAGTGCTCAGTACTCAGGGTGCTGGGTGCTCAGTGCTCAGGGTGCTGGGTGCTCAGTGCTCAGGGTGCTGGGTGCTCAGTGCTTAGGGTGCTGGGTACTCAGTGCTCAGGGTGCTGGGTGCTCAGTACTCAGGGTGCTGGGTGCTCAGTGCTCAGGGTGCTGGGTGCTCAGTGCTCGGGGTGCTGGGTGCTCAGTGCTCGGGGTGCTGGGTGGTCAGTGCTCGGGGTGCTCGGTGCTCAGTACTCAGTGTGCTTGGTGCTCAGTGCTCCAGGTGCTCAGTACTCAGGGTGCTGTATGTTCAGTGCTCAGGGTGCTGGGTGCTCGGTGCTCAGGTTGCTGGGTGCTCAGTTCTCGGGGTGCTGGGTGCTCAGTACTCAGGGTGCTGGGTGCTCATTGCTCGGGGTGCTGGGTCCTCAGTGCTACGGGTGCTGGGTGCTCAGTGCTCGGGGTGCTGGGTGCTCAGTGCTCGGGGCGCTGGGTGCTCAGTGCTCGGGGTGCTCGGTGCTCAGTACTCAGGGTGCTGGGTGCTCAGTGCTCAGGGTGCTCGGTGCTCAGTACTCAGGGTGCTGGGTGCTCAGTGCTCAGTGTGCTCGGTGCTCAGTACGTTGGGTGCTCAGTACTCAGGGTGTTGGGTGCTCAGTGCTCAGGGTGATCGGTGCTCAGTACTCAGGGTGGTCAGTACTCAGGGTGCTGGGTGCTCAGTACTCAGGGTGCTGGGTGCTCAGTGCTCATGGTGATCGGTGCTCAGTCCTCAGGGTGCTCAGAACTCAGGGTGCTGGGTGCTCAGTGCTCAGGTTGCTCAGTACTCAGGGTGCTGGGTACTCAGTACTCAGGGTGCTGTGTGCTCAGTGCTCGGGGTGCTGGGTGCTCAGTACTCTGGGTGCTGGGTGCTCATTGCTCAGGGTGCTGGGCGCTCAGTACTCAGGGTGCTGGGTGCTCAGTACTCAGGGTGCTCAGTGCTCGGGGAGCTCGGTGCTCAGTACTCAGGGTGCTGGGTGCTCAGTACTCAGTGCTTGGTGTCCTGGGTGCTCAGCGCTCTGGGTGCTTAGTGCACAGTACTCAGGGTGCTGGGTGCTCAGTATTCAGGGTGCTCAGTGCTCGGGGTGCTGGGTGCTCATTACTCAGGGTGCTGGGTGCTCAGTACTCAGGGTGCTGGGTGCTCATTCTCGTGGTGCTGGGTGCTCAGTGCTCGGGGTGCTGGGTGCTCAGTACTCGGGGTGCTGGGTGCTCAGTGCTCAGCATGCTGGGTGCTCAGTACTCAGGGTGCTCGGTTCTCAGTACTCAGGGTGCTGGGTGCTCATTCTCGGGGTGCTGGGTGCTCAGTGCTCAGGGTGCTGGGTGCTCAGTGCTCAGGGTCCTCTATGCTCAGTACTCAGGGTGCTCAGTACTCAGCGTGCTTTGTGCTCAGTGCTCAGGGTGCTGGGTGCTCAGTACTCAGGGTGCTGTGTGCTCAGTACTCACGGTGCTGGGTGCTCAGTACTCGGGGTGCTGGGTGCTCATTAATCAGGGTGCTGGGTGCTCATTCTCGGGGTGCTGGGTGCTCAGTGCTCAGGGTGCTGGGTGCTCAGTGCTCAGGGTCCTCTATGCTCAGTACTCAGGGTGCTCAGTACTCAGCGTGCTTTGTGCTCAGTGCTCAGGGTGCTGGGTGCTCAGTACTCAGGGTGCTGTGTGCTCAGTACTCACGGTGCTGGGTGCTCAGTACTCGGGGTGCTGGGTGCTCATTACTCAGGGTGCTGGGTGCTCAGTGCTCAGGGTGCTCGCTGCTCAGTACACTTTTTGCTGGGTGCTCAGTACTCAGGGTGCTGGGTGCTCAGTGCTCGGGGTGCTCGGTGCTCAGTGCTCAGGATGCTCGGTGCTCAGTACTTTTGGTGCTGGGTGCTCAGTACTCAGGGTGCTGGGTGCTCAGTGCTCGGGGTGCTCGGTGCTCAGTACTCAGGGTGCTGGGTGCTCAGTGCTCAGGATGCTGGGTGCTCAGTACTCAGGGTGCTCAGTACTCAGTACTCAGGGTGCTGGGTGCTCAGTGCTCGGGGTGCTGGGTGCTCAGTACTCGGAGTGCACGGTGCTCAGTACTCAGGGTGCTGGGTGCTAAGTGCTCAGGTGCTGTGTGCTAAGTACTCAGGTTGCTGGGTGCTCAGTACTCAGGTTGCACAGTACTCAGGGTGCTGGGTGCTCAGGGCTTGGGGTGCTGGGTGCTCAGTACTCAGGATGCTGGGTGCTCAGTACTCAGGGTGCTGGGTGCTCAGTACTCAGGGTGCTGGGTGCTCATTCCTCAGGGTGCTAAGTGCTCAGGGTGCTGGGTGCTCAGTGCTCAGGGAGCTCGGTGCTCAGTACTCAGGGTGCTGAGTGCTCAGTACTCAGGGTGCTGGGTGCTCAGTACTCAGGGTGCTGGGTGCTCAGTGCTCGGGGTGTTGGGTGCTCAGTGCTCAGGGTGCTCAGTGCTCAGTACTCAGGGTGCTGGGTGCTCAGTACTCAGGGTGCTGGGTGCTCAGTGCTCGGGGTGCTGGGTGCTCAGTACTCAGGGTGCTGGGTGCTCAGTGCTCAAGGTGCTGGGTGCTCAGTCCTCGGGGTGCTCCGTGCTCAGTGCTCAGTGTGCTGGGTGCTCAGTACTCAGGGTGCTCGGTGCTCAGTACTAAGGGTGCTCAGTGCTCAGTACTCAGGGTGCTCAGTGCTCAGTGCTCGGGGTGCTGGGTGCTCAGTATTCTGGGTGCTGGGTGCTCAGTACTCAGGGTGCTGGGTGCTCAGTGCTCAGTACTCAGCGTGCTGGGTGCTCAGTGCTCGGGGTGCTGGGTCCTCAGTGCTCAAGGTGCTGGGTGCTCAGTACTCAGTGTGCTGGGTGCTCAGTGCTCGGGGTGCTGGGTCCTCAGTGCTCAGGGTGCTCAGAGCTCAGTGCTCGGTGTGCTGGGTGCTCAGTGCTCGGGGTGCTGGGTGCTCAGTGCTCAGGGTGCTGGTTGCTTAGTACTCAGTTTGCTCAGTGCTCAGGGTGCTGGGTGCTCAGAACTCAGGGTGCTTGGTGCTCAGTACTCAGGGTGCTTAGTGCTCAGAACTCAGGGTGCTTGGTGCTCAGTACTCAGGGTGCTGGGTGCTCAGTGCTCAGGGTGCTCGGTGCTCAGTACTCATGGTGCTGGGTGCTCATTCTCGGGGTGCTGGGTGCTCAGTGCTCGGGGTGCTGGGGGCTCAGTACTCAGGGTGCTGGGTGCTCAGTGCTCAGGGTGCTGGGTCCTCAGTGCTCAGGGTGCTCGGTGCTTAGTACTCATGGTGCTCGGTGCTCGGGGTGCTGGGTGCTCAGTGCTCGGTGTGCTGGGTGCTCAGTGCTCGGGGTGCTGGTTGCTGAGTGCACGGTGTGCTGGGTGCTCAGTGCTCGGGGTGCTGGGTGCTCAGTGCTCGGGGTGCTGGGTGCTCAGTACTCAGGGTGCTCGGTGCTCAGTGCTCAGGGTGCTGGTTGCTCAGTGCTCAGGGTGCTGGGTGCTCAGTACTCAGGGTGCTGAGTGCTCGGTGCTCAGTACACTGGGTGCTCAGTACTCAGGGTGCTGGGTGCTCAGTACTCAGGATGCTCGGTGCTCAATACTCAGGGTGCTGGGTGCTCAGTTCTCGGGGTGCTGGGTGCTCATTAATCAGGGTGCTGGGTGCTCAGTATTCAGGGTGCTCAGTGCTTGGGGTGCTGGGTGCTCAGTTCTCAGGGTGCTCAGTGCTTGGGGTGCAGGGTGCTCAGTACTCAGGGTGCTGGTTGCTCAGTGCTCAGGGTGCTGGGTGCTGAGTACTCAGGGTGCTGGGTGCTCAGTACTCAGTATGCTGGGTGCTCAGTGCTCGGGGTGCTGGGTGCTCAGTGCTCGGGTTGCTGGGTGCTCAGTGCTCGGTGTGCTGGGTGCTCAGTGCTCGGGGTGCTCGGTGCTCAGTGCTCGGGGTGCTGGGTGCTCATTACTCGGGGTGCTCAGTGCTCAGTACTCATGGTGCTCGGTGCTCAGTACTCAGGGTGCTGGGTGCTCAGTGCTCGGGGTGCTGGGTGCTCAGTACTCAGGGTGCTCAGTACTCAGGGTGCTGGGTGCTCAGTGCTCAGGGTGATCGGTGCTCAGTACTCAGGGTGCTGGGTGCTCAGTACTCGGGGTGCTGGGTGCTCAGTACTCAGGGTGCTGGGTGCTCAGTCCTCAGGGTGCTCAGTGCTCAGGGTGCTGGGTGCTCAGTACTCAGGGTGCTGAGTGCTCAGTACTCAGGGTGCTGGGTGCTCAGTACTCAGGGTGCTGGGTGCTCAGTGCTCGGGGTGTTGGGTGCTCAGTGTTCAGTGTGCTCAGTGCTCATTACTCAGGGTACTGGGTGCTCAGTACTCAGTGCTCAGGATGCTGGGTGCTCAGTGCTCAGGGTGCTGGGTGCTCAGTGCTCAGGGTGCTCAGTGATCAATGCTCAGTACTCAGGGTGCTTGGTGCTCAGTACTCAGGGTGCTGGGTGCTCAGTGCTCGGGGTACCTGGTGCTCAGTGCTCGGGGTGCTCGGTGCTCAGTACTCAGGGTGCTGAGTGCTCAGTGCTCAGGGTGCTGGGTGCTCAGTGCTCAGGGTGCTGGGTGCTCAGTACTCAGGGTGCTGGGTGCTCAGTGCTCAGCGTGCTTGATGCTCAGTACTAAGGGTGGTGGGTGCTCAGTGCTCAGGGTGCTGGGTGCTCAGTGCTCGGGGTGCTGGGTGCTCCGTACTCAGGGTGCTGGGTGCTCAGTACTCAGGGTGCTGGGTGCTCAGTGCTCAGCGTGCTGGGTGCTCAGTACTCAGGGTGCTCGGTGCTCAGTACTCAGGGTGCTGGGTTCTCAGTACTCAGGGTGCTGGGTGCACAGTGCTAGGGGTGCTGGGTGCTCAGTGCTCGGGGTCTGGGTGCTCAGTACTCAGGGTGCTGGGTGCTCAGTACTCAGGGTGCTCTGTGCTCAGTTCTCAGGGAGCTGGGTGCTCAGTGCTCTGGGTGCTGTGTGCTCCGTGCTCAGGGTGCTGGGTGCTCAGTGCTCAGGGTGCTGGGTGCTCAGTGTTCGGGGTGATGGGTGCTGAGTGCTCAGGGTGCTGGGTGCTCAGTGCTCGGGGTGCTCGGTGCTCAGTGCTCAGGGTCCTGGGTGCTCAATACTCAGGGTGCTGGGTGCTTAGTACTCAGGGTGCTCAGTGCTCAGTACACAGGGTGCTGGGTGCTCAGTGCTCGGGGTGCTGGGTGCACAGTGCTCAGTACTCAGGGTGCTGGGTGCTCAGTGCTCAGGGTGCTGGGTGCTCAGTACTCAGCGTGCTGGGTCCTCAGTACTCAGGGTGCTGGGTGCTCAGTGCTCAGGGTGCTGGGTGCTCAGTGCTCAGGGTGCTGGGTGCTCAGTGCTCGGGGAGCTCGGTGCTCAGAACTCAGGGTGCTGGGTGCTCAGTACTCAGGGTGCTGGGTGCTCGGTGCTCAGTACACTGGGTGCTCAGTACTCAGGGTGCTGGGTGCTCAGTACTCAGGGTGCTCGGTGCTCAATACTCAGGGTGCTGGGTGCTCAGTTCTCGGGGTGCTGGGTGCTCATTAATCAGGGTGCTGGGTGCTCAGTACTCAGGGTGCTCAGTGCTTGGGGTGCTGGGTGCTCAGTTCTCAGGGTGCTCAGTGCTTGGGGTGCAGGGTGCTCAGTACTCAGGGTGCTGGTTGCTCAGTGCTCAGGGTGCTGGGTGCTGAGTACTCAGGGTGCTGGGTGCTCAGTACTCAGGGTGCTGGGTGCTCAGTGCTCGCGGTGCTGGGTGCTCAGTGCTCGGGTTGCTGGGTGCTCAGTGCTAGGGGTGCTGGGTGCTCAGTGCTCCGGGTGCTCGGTGCTCAGTGCTCGGGGTGCTGGGTGCACAGTACTCGGGGTGCTCAGTGCTCAGTACTCATGGTGCTCGGTGCTCAGTACTCAGGGTGCTGGGTGCTCAGTGCTCGGGGTGCTGGGTGCTCAGTACTCAGGGTGCTCAGTACTCAGGGTGCTGGGTGCTCAGTGCTCGGGATGCTGGGTGCTCAGTGCTCAGGGTGATCGGTGCTCAGTACTCAGGGTGCTGGGTGCTCAGTGCTCGGGGTACCTGGTGCTCAGTGCTCGGGGTGCTCGGTGCTCAGTACTCAGGGTGCTGGGTGCTCAGTGCTCAGCGTGCTTGATGCTCAGTACTAAGGGTGCTGGGTGCTCAGTGCTCAGGGTGCTGGGTGCTCAGTGCTCGGGGTGCTGGGTGCTCCGTACTCAGGGTGCTGGGTGCTCAGTACTCGGGGTGCTGGGTGCTCAGTGCTCAGCGTGCTGGGTGCTCAGTACTCAGGGTGCTCGGTGCTCAGTACTCAGGGTGCTGGGTTCTCAGTACTCAGGGTGCTGGGTGCACAGTGCTAGGGGTGCTGGGTGCTCAGTGCTCGGGGTCTGGGTGCTCAGTACTCAGGGTGCTGGGTGCTCAGTACTCAGGGTGCTCTGTGCCCAGTGCTCAGGGTGCTGGGTGCTCAGTGCTCTGGGTGCTGGGTGCTCCGTGCTCAGGGTGCTGGTTGCTCAGTGCTCAGGGTGCTGGGTGCTCAGTGATCGGGGTGATGGGTGCTGAGTGCTCAGGGTGCTGGGTGCTCAGTACTCGGGGTGCTCGGTGCTCAGTGCTCAGGGTCCTGGGTGATCAGTACCCAGGGTGCTGGGTGCTTAGTACTCAGGGTGCTCAGTGCTCAGTACACAGGGTGCTCGGTGCTCAGTGCTCGGGGTGCTGGGTGCTCAGTGCTCAGTACTCAGGGTGCTGGGTGCTCAGTGCTCAGGGTGCTGGGTGCTCAGTACTCAGCGTACTGGGTGCTCAGTACTCAGGGTGCTGGGTGCTCAGTGCTCAGGGTGCTGGGTGCTCAGTGCTCAGGGTGCTGGGTGCTCAGTGCTCGGGGAGCTCGGTGCTCAGAACTCAGGGTGCTGGGTGCTCAGTACTCAGTGCTCGGGGTCCTGGGTGCTCCATGCTCGGGGTGCTGGGTGCTCAGTACTCAGGGTGCTGGGTGCTCATTCTCGGGGTGCTGGGTGCTCAGAGCTCGGGGTGCTGGGTGCTCTGTACTCAGGGTGCTGGGGGCTCAGTACTCAAGGTGCTGGGTGCTCAGTACTCAGGGTGCTCGGTTCTCAGTACTCAGGGTGCTGGGTGCTCATTCTCGGGGTGCTGGGTGCTCAGTGCTCGGGGTGCTGGGTGCTCAGTACTCAGGGTGCTGGGGGCGCAGTACTCAGGTTGCTGGGTGCTCAGTACTCAGGGTGATCTGTTCTCAGTACTCAGGGTGCTGGGTGCTCAGTGCTCGGGGTGCTGTGTGCTCAGTTCTCGGGGTGCGCAGTACTCAGGGTGCTGGGTGCTCAGTACTCAGGTTGCTGGGTGCTCAGTGCTCGGGGTGATCGATGCTCAGTACTCGGGGTGCTGGGTGCTCAGTACTCGGGGTGCTGGGTGCTCAGTGCTCAGGGTGCTGGGTGCTCAGTGCTCGGGGTGCTGGGTGCTCAGTGCTGAGGGTGCTGGCTGCTCAGTGCTCAGGGTGCTGGGTGCTCAGTACTCAGGGTGCTCGGTGCTCAGTACTAAGGGTGCTCAGTGCTCAGTACTCAGGGTGCTCAGTGCTCAGTGCTCGGGGTGCTGGGTGCTCAGTATTCAGGGTGCTGGGTGCTCAGTACTCAGGGTGCTGGGTGCTCAGTGCTCAGTACTCAGCGTGCTGGGTGCTCAGTGCTTGGGGTGCTGGGACCTCAGTGATCAGGGTGCTGGGTGCTCAGTACTAAGGGTGCTGGGTGCTCAGTGCTCGGGGTGCTGGGTCCTCAGTGCTCAGGGTGCTCAGAGCTCAGTGTTCGGGGTGCTGGGTGCTCAGTGCTCGGGCTGCTGGGTGCTAAGTGCTCAGCGTGCTCTTTGCTTAGTACTCAGTGTGCTCAGTGCTCAGGGTGCTGGGTGCTCAGAACTCAGGGTGCTTGGTGCTCAGTACTCAGGGTGCTGGGTGCTCAGTACTCAGGGTGCTTGGTGCTCAGTACTCAGGGTGCTGGGTGCTCAGTGCTCAGGGTGCTCGGTGCTCAGTACTCATGGTGCTGGGTGCTCTTTCTCGGGGTGCTGGGTGCTCAGTGCTGGGGGTGCTGGGGGCTCAGTACTCAGGGTGCTGGGTGCTCAGTGCTCAGGGTGCTGGGTGCTCATTGCTCAGGGTGCTCGGTGCTTAGTACTCATGGTGCTCGGTGCTCGGGGTGCTTGGTGCTAATTGCTCGGTGTGCTGGGTGCTCAGTGCTCGGGGTGCTGGGTGCTGAGTGCTCGGTGTGCTGGGTGCTCAGTGCTCGGGGTGCTGGGTGCTCAGTGCTCGGGGTGCTGGGTGCTCAGTACTCAGGGTGCTCGGTGCTCAGTACTCAGGGTGCTGGGTGCTCAGTGCTCAGGGTGCTCTGTGCTCAGTACTCAGGGTGCTGTGTGCTCAGTACTCAGGGTGCTCGGTGCTCAATACTCAGGGTGCTGGGTGCTCAGTTCTCGGGGTGCTGAGTGCTCATTAATCAGGGTGCTGGGTGATCAGTACTCAGGGTGCTCAGTGCTTGGGGTGCTGGGTGCTCAGTTCTCAGGGTGCTCAGTGCTTGGGGTGCAGGGTGCTCAGTACTCAGGGTGCTGGTTGCTCAGTGCTCAGGGTGCTGGGTGCTGAGTACTCAGGGTGCTGGGTGCTCAGTACTCAGGGTGCTGGGTGCTCAGTGCTCGCGGTGCTGGGTGCTCAGTGCTCGGGTTGCTGGGTGCTCAGTGCTCGGGGTGCTGGGTGCTCAGTGCTCGGGGTGCTCAGTGCTCAGTACTCATGGTGCTCAGTGCTCAGTACTCAGGGTGCTGGGTGCTCAGTGCTCGGGGTGCTGGGTGCTCAGTACTCAGGGTGCTCAGTATTCAGGGTGCTGGGTGCTCAGTGCTCGGGATGCTGGGTGCTCAGTGCTCAGGGTGATCGGTGCTCAGTACTCAGGGTGCTGGGTGCTCAGTACTCAGGGTGCTGGGTGCTCAGTACTCAGGGTGCTGGGTGCTCAGTCCTCAGGGTGCTCTGTGCTCAGGGTGCTGGGTGCTCAGTACTCAGGGTGCTGAGTGCTCAGTACTCAGGGTGCTGGGTGCTCAGTTCTCAGGGTGCTGGGTGCTCAGTGCTCGGGGTGTTGGGTGCTCAGTGCTCAGGGTGCTCAGTGCTCATTACTCAGGGTGCTGGGTTCTCAGTACTCAGTGCTCAGGATGCTGGGTGCTCAGTGCTCAGGGTGCTGGGTGCTCAGTGCTCAGGGTGCTCAGTGCTCAGTGCTCAGTACTCAGGGTGCTTGGTGCTCAGTACTCAGGGTGCTGGGTGCTCAGTGCTCGGGGTACCTGGTGCTCAGTGCTCGGGGTGCTGGTTGCTCAGTACTCAGGGTGATCGGTGCTCAGTACTCAGGGTGCTGGGTGCTCAGTGCTCAGGGTGCTGGGTGCCCAGTGCTCGGGGAGCTCGGTGCTCAGAACTCAGGGTGCTGGGTGCTCAGTACTCAGGGTGCTGGGTGCTCATTCTCGGGGTGCTGGGTGCTCAGTACTCGGGGTGCTGGGTGCTCTGTACTCAGGGTGCTGGGGGCTCAGTACTCAGGGTGCTGGGTGCTCAGTACTCAGGGTGCTCGGTTCTCAGTACTCAGTGTGCTGGGTGCTCATTCTCGGGGTGCTGGGTGCTCAGTGCTCGGGGTGCTGGGTGCTCAGTACTCAGGGTGCTGGGGGCTCAGTACTCAGGTTGCTGGGTGCTCAGTACTCAGGGTGATGTGTTCTCAGTACTCAGGGTGCTGGGTGCTCAGTGCTCGGGGTGCTGTGTGCTCAGTTCTCGGGGTGCTCAGTACTCAGTGTGCTGGGTGCTCAGTACTCCGGGTGCTGGGTGCTCAGTGCTCGGGGTGCTCGGTGCTCAGTACTCGGGTTGCTGGGTGCTCAGTACTCGGGGTGCTGGGTGCTCAGTGCTCAGGGTGCTGGGTGCTCAGTGCTCGGGGTGCTGGGTGCTCAGTGCTGAGTGTGCTGGCTACTCAGTGCTCAGGGTGCTGGGTGCTCAGTACTCAGGGTGCTAGGTGCTCAGTACTCAGGGTGCTCAGTGCTCAGTACTCAGCGTGCTGGGTGCTCAGTGCTCAGGGTTCTGGGTACTCAGTGCTCAGGGTGCTGGGTGCTCAGTGCTCAGGGTGCAGGGTGCTCAGTGCTCAGGGTGCTGGGTGATCAGTGCTCGGGGTCCTGGGTACTCAGTGCTTGGGGTGCTGGGTGCTCAGTGCTCGGGATGCTGGGTGCTCAGTGCTAAGGGTGCTGGGTGCTCAGTACTCAGGGTGCTGGGTGCTCAGTACTCAGGGTGCGGGGTGCTCAGTGCTCAGGGTGCTGGGTGCTCAGTCCTCAGGGTGCTGGGTGCTCAGTACTCAGGGAGTTCGGTGCTCAGTTCTCAGGGTGCTCAGTGCTCAATACTCAGGGTGCTGGTTGCTCAGTGCTCGGGGTGCTCGGTGCTCAGTACTCAGGGTGCTGGGTGCTCAGTACTCAGGGTGCTGGGTGCTCAGTAATCAGGGTGCTGGGTGCTCAGTACTCAGGGTGCTGGGTTCTCAGTGCTCAGGGTGCTGGGTGCTCAGTACTCAGGATGCTGGGTGATCAGTACTCAGGGTGCTCCGTGCTCAGTACTCAGGGTGCTGGGTGCTCAGTGCTCAGGGTGCTGGGTACTCAGTACTCAGGGTGCTGGGTGCTCAGTACTCAGGTTGCTGGGTGCTCAGTGCTCAGGGTGCTGGGTGCTCAGTGCTCAGGGTGCTGGGTGCTCAGTGCTCAGGGTGCTGGGTGCTCAGTCCTCAGGGTGCTCAGTACTCAGGATGCTCGGTGCTCAGTGCTCAGTCCTCAGGGTGCTCAGTACTCAGGATACTGGGTGCTCAGTGCTCGGGGTGCTGGGTGCTCAGTACTCAGGGTGCTGGGTGCTCAGTACTCGGGGTGCTGGGTGCTCAGTACTCAGGGTGCTGGGTGCGCAGTACTCCGGGTGCTCAGTGCTCAGGGTGCTGGGTGCTCAGTGCTCGGGGTGCTGGGTGCTCAGTACTCGGAGTGCTCGGTGCTCAGTACTCAGGGTGCTGGGTGCTAAGTGCTCAGGTGCTGGGTGCTAAGTACTCAGGTTGCTGGGTGCTCAGTACTCAGGTTGCACAGTACTCAGGGTGCTGGGTGCTCAGTGCTTGGGGTGCTGTGTGCTCAGTACTCAGGATGCTGGGTGCTCAGTACTCAGGGTGCTGGGTGCTCAGTACTCAGGGTGCTGGGTGCTCATTCCTCAGGGTGCTAAGTGCTCAGGGTGCTGGGTGCTCAGTGCTCAGGGAGCTCGGTGCTCAGTACTCAGGGTGCTGAGTGCTCAGTACTCAGGGTGCTTGGTGCTCAGTACTCAGGGTGCTGGGTGCTCAGTGCTCGGGGTGTTGGGTGCTCAGTGCTCAGGGTGCTCAGTGCTCAGTACTCAGGGTGCTGGGTGCTCAGTACTCAGGGTGCTGGGTGCTCAGTGCTCGGGGTGCTGGGTGCTCAGTACTCAGGGTGCTGGGTGCTCAGTGCTCAAGGTGCTGGGTGCTCAGTCCTCGGGGTGCTCCGTGCTCAGTGCTCAGTGTGCTGGGTGCTCAGTACTCAGGGTGCTCGGTGCTCAGTACTAAGGGTGCTCAGTGCTCAGTACTCAGGGTGCTCAGTGCTCAGTGCTCGTGGTGCTGGGTGCTCAGTATTCAGGGTGCTGGGTGCTCAGTACTCAGGGTGCTGGGTGCTCAGTGCTCAGTACTCAGCGTGCTGGGTGCTCAGTGCTCGGGGTGCTGGGTCCTCAGTGCTCAGGGTGCTGGGTGCTCAGTACTCAGGGTGCTGGGTGCTCAGTGCTCGGGGTGCTGGGTCCTCAGTGCTCACTGTGCTCAGAGCTCAGTGCTCGGTGTGCTGGGTGCTCAGTGCTCGGGGTGCTGGGTGCTCAGTGCTCAGGGTGCTGGTTGCTTAGTACTCAGTGTGCTCAGTGCTCAGGGTGCTGGGTGCTCAGAACTCAGGGTGCTTGCTGCTCAGTACTCAGGGTGCTGGGTGCTCAGAACTCAGGGTGCTTGGTGCTCAGTACTCAGGGTGCTGGGTGCTCAGTGCTCAGGGTGCTCGGTGCTCAATACTCAGGGTGCCGGGTGCTCAGTTCTCGGGGTGCTGGGTGCTCATTAATCAGGGTGCTGGGTGCTCAGTACTCAGGGTGCTCAGTGCTTGGGGTGCTGGGTGCTCAGTTCTCAGGGTGCTCAGTGCTTGGGGTGCTGGGTGCTCAGTACTCAGGGTGCTGGTTGCTCAGTGCTCAGGGTGCTGGGTGCTGAGTACTCAGGGTGCTGGGTGCTCAGTACTCAGTATGCTGGGTGCTCAGTGCTCGGGGTGCTGGGTGCTCAGTGCTCGGGTTGCTGGGTGCTCAGTGCTCGGGGTGCTGGGTGCTCAGTGCTCGGGGTGCTCGGTGCTCAGTGCTCGGGGTGCTGGGTGCTCAGTACTCGGGGTGCTCAGTGCTCAGTACTCATGGTGCTCGGTGCTCAGTACTCAGGGTGCTGGGTGCTCAGTGCTCGGGGTGCTGGGTGCTCAGTACTCAGGGTGCTCAGTACTCAGGGTGCTGGGTGCTCAGTGCTCGGGATGCTGGGTGCTCAGTGCTCAGGGTGATCGGTGCTCAGTACTCAGGGTGCTGGGTGCTCAGTACTCGGGGTGCTGGGTGCTCAGTACTCAGGGTGCTGGGTGCTCAGTCCTCAGGGTGCTCAGTGCTCAGGGTGCTGGGTGCTCAGTACTCAGGGTGCTGAGTGCTCAGTACTCAGGGTGCTGGGTGCTCAGTACTCAGGGTGCTGGGTGCTCAGTGCTCGGGGTGTTGGGTGCTCAGTGTTCAGTGTGCTCAGTGCTCATTACTCAGGGTACTGGGTGCTCAGTACTCAGTGCTCAGGATGCTGGGTGCTCAGTGCTCAGGGTGCTGGGTGCTCAGTGCTCAGGGTGCTCAGTGATCAATGCTCAGTACTCAGGGTGCTTGGTGCTCAGTACTCAGGGTGCTGGGTGCTCAGTGCTCGGGGTACCTGGTGCTCAGTGCTCGGGGTGCTCGGTGCTCAGTACTCAGGGTGCTGAGTGCTCAGTGCTCAGGGTGCTGGGTGCTCAGTGCTCAGGGTGCTGGGTGCTCAGTACTCAGGGTGCTGGGTGCTCAGTGCTCAGCGTGCTTGATGCTCAGTACTAAGGGTGCTGGGTGCTCAGTGCTCAGGGTGCTGGGTGCTCAGTGCTCGGGGTGCTGGGTGCTCCGTACTCAGGGTGCTGGGTGCTCAGTACTCGGGGTGCTGGTTGCTCAGTGCTGAGCGTGCTGGGTGCTCAGTACTCAGGGTGCTCGGTGCTCAGTACTCAGGGTGCTGGGTTCTCAGTACTCAGGGTGCTGGGTGCACAGTGCTAGGGGTGCTGGGTGCTCAGTGCTCGGGGTCTGGGTGCTCAGTACTCAGGGTGCTGGGTGCTCAGTACTCAGGGTGCTCTGTGCTCAGTTCTCAGGGAGCTGGGTGCTCAGTGCTCTGGGTGCTGTGTGCTCCGTGCTCAGGGTGCTGGGTGCTCAGTGCTCAGGGTGCTGGGTGCTCAGTGATCGGGGTGATGGGTGCTGAGTGCTCAGGGTGCTGGGTGCTCAGTGCTCGGGGTGCTCGGTGCTCAGTGCTCAGGGTCCTGGGTGCTCAATACTCAGGGTACTGGGTGCTTAGTACTCAGGGTGCTCAGTGCTCAGTACACAGGGTGCTGGGTGCTCAGTGCTCGGGGTGCTGGGTGCACAGTGCTCAGTACTCAGGGTGCTGGGTGCTCAGTGCTCAGGGTGCTGGGTGCTCAGTACTCAGCGTGCTGGGTGCTCAGTACTCAGGGTGCTGGGTGCTCAGTGCTCAGGGTGCTGGGTGCTCAGTGCTCAGGGTGCTGGGTGCTCAGTGCTCGGGGAGCTCGGTGCTCAGAACTCAGGGTGCTGGGTGCTCAGTACTCAGGGTGCTGGGTGCTCGGTGCTCAGTACACTGGGTGCTCAGTACTCAGGGTGCTAGGTGCTCAGTACTCAGGGTGCTCGGTGCTCAATACTCAGGGTGCTGGGTGCTCAGTTCTCTGGGTGCTGGGTGCTCATTAATCAGGGTGCTGGGTGCTCAGTACTCAGGGTGCTCAGTGCTTGGGGTGCTGGGTGCTCAGTTCTCAGGGTGCTCAGTGCTTGGGGTGCAGGGTGCTCAGTACTCAGGGTGCTGGTTGCTCAGTGCTCAGGGTGCTGGGTGCTGAGTACTCAGGGTGCTGGGTGCTCAGTACTCAGGGTGCTGGGTGCTCAGTGCTCGCGGTGCTGGGTGCTCAGTGCTCGGGTTGCTGGGTGCTCAGTGCTAAGGGTGCTGGGTGCTCAGTGCTCCGGGTGCTCGGTGCTCAGGGCTCGGGGTGCTGGGTGCTCAGTACTCGGGGTGCTCAGTGCTCAGTACTCATGGTGCTCGGTGCTCAGTACTCAGGGTGCTGGGTTCTCAGTGCTCGGGGTGCTGGGTGCTCAGTACTCAGGGTGCTCAGTACTCAGGGTGCTGGGTGCTCAGTGCTCGGGATGCTGGGTGCTCAGTGCTCAGGGTGATCGGTGCTCAGTACTCAGGGTGCTGGGTGCTCAGTGCTCGGGGTACCTGGTGCTCAGTGCTCGGGGTGCTCGGTGCTCAGTACTCAGGGTGCTGGGTGCTCAGTGCTCAGCGTGCTTGATGCTCAGTACTAAGGGTGCTGGGTGCTCAGTGCTCAGGGTGCTGGGTGCTCAGTGCTCGGGGTGCTGGGTGCTCCGTACTCAGGGTGCTGGGTGCTCAGTACTCGGGGTGCTGGGTGCTCAGTGCTCAGCGTGCTGGGTGCTCAGTACTCAGGGTGCTCGGTGCTAAGTACTCAGGGTGCTGGGTTCTCAGTACTCAGGGTGCTGGGTGCACAGTGCTAGGGGTGCTGGGTGCTCAGTGCTCGGGGTCTGGGTGCTCAGTACTCAGGGTGCTGGGTGCTCAGTACTCAGGGTGCTCTGTGCTCAGTGCTCAGGGTGCTGGGTGCTCAGTGCTCTGGGTGCTGGGTGCTCCGTGCTCAGGGTGCTGGTTGCTCAGTGCTCAGGGTGCTGGGTGCTCAGTGATCGGGGTGATGGGTGCTGAGTGCTCAGGGTGCTGGGTGCTCAGTACTCGGGGTGCTCGGTGCTCAGTGCTCAGGGTCCTGGGTGATCAGTACTCAGGGTGCTGGGTGCTTAGTACTCAGGGTGCTCAGTGCTCAGTACACAGGGTGCTCGGTGCTCAGTGCTCGGGGTGCTGGGTGCTCAGTGCTCAGTACTCAGGGTGCTGGGTGCTCAGTGCTCAGGGTGCTGGGTGCTCAGTACTCAGCGTACTGGGTGCTCAGTACTCAGGGTGCTGGGTGCTCAGTGCTCAGGGTGCTGGGTGCTCAGTGCTCAGGGGGCTGGGTGCTCAGTGCTCGGGGAGCTCGGTGCTCAGAACTCAGGGTGCTGGGTGCTCAGTACTCAGTGCTCGGGGTCCTGGGTGCTCCGTGCTCGGGGTGCTGGGTGCTCAGTACTCAGGGTGCTGGGTGCTCATTCTCGGGGTGCTGGGTGCTCAGTGCTCGGGGTGCTGGGTGCTCTGTACTCAGGGTGCTGGGGGCTCAGTACTCAAGGTGCTGGGTGCTCAGTACTCAGGGTGATCGGTTCTCAGTACTCAGGGTGCTGGGTGCTCATTCTCGGGGTGCTGGGTGCTCAGTGCTCGGGGTGCTGGGTGCTCAGTACTCAGGATGCTGGGGGCGCAGTACTCAGGTTGCTGGGTGCTCAGTACTCAGGGTGATCTGTTCTCAGTACTCAGGGTGCTGGGTGCTCAGTGCTCGGGGTGCTGTGTGCTCAGTTCTAGGGGTGCGCAGTACTCAGGGTGCTGGGTGCTCAGTACTCAGGTTGCTGGGTGCTCAGTGCTCGGGGTGCTCGATGCTCAGTACTCGGGGTGCTGGGTGCTCAGTACTCGGGGTGCTGGGTGCTCAGTGCTCAGGGTGCTGGGTGCTCAGTGCTCGGGGTGCTGGGTGCTCAGTGCTGAGGGTGCTGGCTGCTCAGTGCTCAGGGTGCTGGGTGCTCAGTACTCAGGGTGCTCGTTGCTCAGTACTAAGGGTGCTCAGTGCTCAGTACTCAGGGTGCTCAGTGCTCAGTGCTCGGGGTGCTGGGTGCTCAGTATTCAGGGTGCTGGGTGCTCAGTACTCAGGGTGCTGGGTGCTCAGTGCTCAGTACTCAGCGTGCTGGGTGCTCAGTGCTCGGGGTGCTGGGACCTCAGTGATCAGGGTGCTGGGTGCTCAGTACTCAGGGTGCTGGGTGCTCAGTGCTCGGGGTGCTGGGTCCTCAGTGCTCAGGGTGCTCAGAGCTCAGTGTTCGGGGTGCTGGGTGCTCAGTGCTCGGGCTGCTGGGTGCTAAGTGCTCAGGGTGCTCTTTGCTTAGTACTCAGTGTGCTCAGTGCTCAGGGTGATGGGTGCTCAGAACTCAGGGTGCTTGGTGCTCAGTACTCAGGGTGCTGGGTGCTCAGTACTCAGGGTGCTTGGTGCTCAGTACTCAGGGTGCTGGGTGCTCAGTGCTCAGGGTGCTCGGTGCTCAGTACTCATGGTGCTGGGTGCTCTTTCTCGGGGTGCTGTGTGCACAGTGCTGGGGGTGCTGGGGGCTCAGCACTCAGGGTGCTGGGTGCTCAGTGCTCAGGGTGCTGGGTGCTCATTGCTCAGGGTGCTCGGTGCTTAGTACTCATGGTGCTCGGTGCTCGGGGTGCTTGGTGCTAATTGCTCGGTGTGCTGGGTGCTCAGTGCTCGGGGTGCTGGGTGCTGAGTGCTCGGTGTGCTGGGTGCTCAGTGCTCGGGGTGCTGGGTGCTCAGTGCTCGGGGTGCTGGGTGCTCAGTGCTCAGGGTGCTGGGTGCTCAGTACTCAGGGTGCTGTGTGCTCAGTACTCAGGGTGCTCGGTGCTCAATACTCAGGGTGCTGGGTGCTCAGTTCTCGGGGTGCTGAGTGCTCATTAATCAGGGTGCTGGGTGATCAGTACTCAGGGTGCTCAGTGCTTGGGGTGCTGGGTGCTCAGTTCTCAGGGTGCTCAGTGCTTGGGGTGCAGGGTGCTCAGTACTCAGGGTGCTGGTTGCTCAGTGCTCAGGGTGCTGGGTGCTGAGTACTCAGGGTGCTGGGTGCTCAGTACTCAGGGTGCTGGGTCCTCAGTGCTCGCGGTGCTGGGTGCTCAGTGCTCGGGTTGCTGGGTGCTCAGTGCTCGGGGTGCTGGGTGCTCAGTGCTCGGGGTGCTCAGTGCTCAGTACTCATGGTGCTCAGTGCTCAGTACTCAGGGTGCTGGGTGCTCAGTGCTCGGGGTGCTGGGTGCTCAGTACTCAGGGTGCTCAGTATTCAGGGTGCTGGGTGCTCAGTGCTCGGGATGCTGGGTGCTCAGTGCTCAGGGTGATCGGTGCTCAGTACTCAGGGTGCTGGGTGCTCAGTACTCAGGGTGCTGGGTGCTCAGTACTCAGGGTGCTGGGTGCTCAGTCGTCAGGGTGCTCTGTGCTCAGGGTGCTGGGTGCTCAGTACTCAGGGTGCTGAGTGCTCAGTACTCAGGGTGCTGGGTGCTCAGTACTCAGGGTGCTGGGTGCTCAGTGCTCGGGGTGTTGGGTGCTCAGTGCTCAGGGTGCTCAGTGCTCATTACTCAGGGTGCTGGGTTCTCAGTACTCAGTGCTCAGGATGCTGGGTGCTCAGTGCTCAGGGTGCTGGGTGCTCAGTGCTCAGGGTGCTCAGTGCTCAGTGCTCAGTACTCAGGGTGCTTGGTGCTCAGTACTCAGGGTGCTGGGTGCTCAGTGCTCGGGGTACCTGGTGCTCAGTGCTCGGGGTGCTGGTTGCTCAGTACTCAGGGTGATCGGTGCTCAGTACTCAGGGTGCTGGGTGCTCAGTACTCAGGGAGCTGGGTGCTCATTCTCCGGGTGCTGGGTGCTCAGTACTCGGGGTGCTGGGTGCTCAGTACTCAGGGTGCTGGGGGCTCAGTACTCAGGGTGCTGGGTGCTCAGTACTCAGGGTGCTCGGTTCTCAGTACTCAGTGTGCTGGGTGCTCATTCTCGGGGTGCTGGGTGCTCAGTGCTCGGGGTGCTGGGTGCTCAGTACTCAGGGTGCTGGGGGCTCAGTACTCAGGTTGCTGGGTGCTCAGTACTCAGGGTGATGTGTTCTCAGTACTCAGGGTGCTGGGTGCTCAGTGCTCGGGGTGCTGTGTGCTCAGTTCTCGGGGTGCTCAGTACTCAGTGTGCTGGGTGCTCAGTACTCAGGGTGCTGGGTGCTCAGTGCTCGGGGTGCTCGGTGCTCAGTACTCGGGTTGCTGGGTGCTCAGTACTCGGGGTGCTGGGTGCTCAGTGCTCAGGGTGCTGGGTGCTCAGTGCTCGGGGTGCTGGGTGCTCAGTGCTGAGTGTGCTGGCTACTCAGTGCTCAGGGTGCTGGGTGCTCAGAACTCAGGGTGCTAGGTGCTCAGTACTCAGGGTGCTCAGTGCTCAGTACTCAGCGTGCTGGGTGCTCAGTGCTCAGGGTTCTGGGTACTCAGTGCTCAGGGTGCTGGGTGCTCAGTGCTCAGGGTGCAGGGTGCTCAGTGCTCAGGGTGCTGGGCGATCAGTGCTCGGGGTCCTGGGTACTCAGTGCTTGGGGTGCTGGGTGCTCAGTGCTCGGGGTGCTGGGTGCTCAGTGCTAAGGGTGCTGGGTGCTCAGTACTCAGGGTGCTGGGTGCTCAGTACTCAGGGTGCGGGGTGCTCAGTGCTCAGGGTGCTGGGTGCTCAGTCCTCAGGGTGCTGGGTGCTCAGTACTCAGGGAGTTCGGTGCTCAGTTCTCAGGGTGCTCAGTGCTCAATACTCAGGGTGCTGGTTGCTCAGTGCTCGGGGTGCTCGGTGCTCAGTACTCAGGGTGCTGGGTGCTCAGTACTCAGGGTGCTGGGTGCTCAGTACTCAGGGTGCTGGGTGCTCAGTACTCAGGGTGCTGGGTTCTCAGTGCTCAGGGTGCTGGGTGCTCAGTACTCAGAATGCTGGGTGATCAGTACTCAGGGTGCTGGGTGCTCAGTGCTCAGGGTGCTGGGTGCTCAGTCCTCAGGGTGCTCAGTACTCAGGATGCTCGGTGCTCAGTGCTCAGTCCTCAGGGTGCTCAGTACTCAGGATACTGGGTGCTCAGTGCTCGGGGTGCTGGGTGCTCAGTACTCAGGGTGCTGGGTGCTCAGTACTCGGGGTGCTGGGTGCTCAGTACTCAGGGTGCTGGGTGCGCAGTACTCCGGGTGCTCTGTGCTCAGGGTGCTGGGTGCTCAGTGCTCGGGGTGCTGGGTGCTTAGTGCTCAGGGTGATCGGTGCAAAGTGCTCATGGTGCTGCGTGCTCAGTCCTCCGGGTGCTCTGTGCTCAGGGTGCTGGGTGCTCAGTGCTCGGGGTGCTCGGTGCTCAGTACTCAGGGTGCTGAGTGCTCAGTACTCAGGGTGCTGGGTGCTCAGTACTCAGGGTGCTGGGTCCTCAGTGCTCAGTGTGCTGGGTGCTCAGTGCTCAGAGTGCTGGGTGCTCAGTGCTCGGGGTGCTGGGTGCTCAGGGCTGTGGTGCTGGGTGCTCAGTGCTCAGTGCTCAGGGTGCTGGGTGCTCAGTGCTCAGTGCTCAGGGTGCTGGTTGCTCAGTACTCAGGGTGCTGGGTGCTCAGTACTCAGGGTGCTGGGTGCTCAGTGCTCAGGGTGCTCTGTGCTCAGTACTCAGGATGCTGGGTGCTCAGTGCTCGGGGTGCTGCGTGCTCAGTGCTCAGGGTGCTGGGTGCTCAGTGCTCAGGGTGCAGGGTGCTCAGTACTCAGGGTGCTGGGTGCTCAGTGCTCGGGGTGCTTGGTGCTCAGTACTCAAGGTGCTGGCTGCTCTGTGCTCAGGGTGCTGGGTGCTCAGTCCTCGGGGTGCTCCGTGCTCAGTGATCAGGGTGCTGGGTGCTCAGTACTCAGGGTGCTCGGTGCTCAGTACTCAGGGTGCTGGGTGCTCAGTGCTCAGGATGCTGGGTGCTCAGTACTCAGAGTGCTCAGTGCTCAGTAATCGGGTTGCTTGGTGCTCAGTACTCAGGGTGCTCAGTGCTCAGTACTCGGGGTGCTGGGTGCTCAGTGCTCAGGGTGCTCAGTGCTCAGTGCTCGGGGTGCTGGGTGCTCAGTGCTCGGGGCGCTGGGTGCTCAGTGCTCGGGGTGCTGGGTGCTCAGTACTCGGGGTGCTGGGTGCTCAGTACTCAGGGTGCTCATTGCTCAGTACTCAGTGCTCTGGGTGCTCAGTGCTCAGTGCTCAGGGTGCTGGGTGTTCAGTACTCAGGGTGCTGGGTGCTCAGTACTCAGGGTGCTGGGTGCTCAGTGCTCAGGGTGCTGGGTGCTCAGTACTCTGGGTGTTGGGTGCTCAGTACTCAGGGTGCTTTGTGCTCCGTGCTCAGGGTGCTGGGTGCTCAGTGCTCAGGGTGCTGGGTGCTCAGTGCTCAGGGTGCTCTGTGCTCAGTACTCAGGGTGCTGGGTGCTCAGTGCTCGAGGTGCTCGGTGCTCAGTACTCAAGGTGCTGGGTGCTCAGTGCTCAGGGTGCTGGGTGCTCAGTCCTCGGGGTGCTCCGTGCTCAGGGTGCTGGGTGCTCAGTGCTCAGGGTGCTGGGTGCTCAGTGCTCGGGGTGCTGGGTGCTGAGTGCTCAGGGTGCTGGGTGCTCAGTGCTCGGGGTGCTCGGTGCTCAGTGCTCAGGGTCCTGGGTGCTCAGTACTCAGGGTGCTGGGTGCTCAGTACTCAGCGTGCTGCGTGCTCAGTACTCAGGGTGCTGGGTGCTCAGTGCTCAGGGTGCTGGGTGCTCAGTGCTCGGGGTGCTGGGTGCTCAGTACTCAGCGTGCTGCGTGCTCAGTACTCAGGGTGCTGGGTGCTCAGTCCTCAGGGTGCTGGGTGCTCAGTGCTCGGGGTGCTGGGTGCTCAGTGCTCAGGGTGATCGATGCTCAGTACTCAGGGTTCTGGGTGCTCAGTACTCAGGGTGCTAGGTGCTTAGTCCTCAGTGTGCTCAGTGCTCAGGGTGCTGGGTGCTCAGTGCTCGGGGTGCTCGGTGCTCAGTACTCAGGGTGCTGAGTGCTCAGTACTCAGGGTGCTGGGTGCTCAGTACTCATGTTGCTGGGTGCTCAGTGCTCGGGGTGCTGGGAGCTCAGTACTCAGCGTGCTGCGTGCTCAGTACTCAGGGTGCTGGGTGCTCAATACTCAGTGCTCGGGGTCCTGGGTGCTGAGTGCTCAGGGTGCTGGGTGCTCAGTGCTCTGGGTGCTGGGTGCTCAGTACTCAGGGTGCTGGGTGCTCAGTACTCAGGGTGCTGGGTGCTCAGTACTCAGGGTGCTGGGTGCTCAGTGCTCAGGGTGCAGGATCCTCAGTACTCAGGGTGCTGGGTGCTCAGTACTCAGTGTGCTGGGTGCTCAGTGCTCAGGGTGCTGGGTGCTCAGTGCTCAGGGTGCTGGGTGCTCAGTACTCAGGGTGCTGGGTGCTCAGTGCTCAGTGTGATCGGTGCTCAGTACTCAGGGTGCTTAGTACTCAGGGTGCTGGGTGCTCAGTGCTCAGGGTGCTGGGTGCTCAGTACTCAGGGTGCTGGGTGCTCAGTGCTCGGGGTGCTGGGTGCTCAGTGCTCAGGGTGATCGGTGCTCAGTACTCAGGGTGCTGGGTGCTCAATGCTCAGGGTGCTGGGTGCTCAGTCCTCAGGGTGCTCAGTGCTCAGGGTGCTGGGTGCTCAGTGCTCGGGGTGCTCGGTGCTCAGTACTCAGGGTGCTGAGTGCTCAGTACTCAGGGTGCTGGGTTCTCAGTACTCATGGTGCTGGGTGCTCAGTACTCAGGGGACTGGGTGCTCAGTGCTCAGGGTGCTGGGTGCTCAGTGCTCAGGGCGCTGGGTGCTCAGTGCTCGAGGTGCTGTGTGCTCAGTGCTCGGGGTGCTGGGTGCTCAGTACTCAGGGTGCTCAGTGCTCAGTACTCGGGTTGCTGGGTGCTCAGTACTCAGGGTGCTCAGTGCTCAGTACTCGGGGTGCTGGGTGCTCAGTGCTCAGGGTGCTCAGTGCTCAGTGCTCGGGGTGCTGTGTGCTCAGTGCTCGGGGCGCTGGGTGCTCAGTGCTCGGGGTGCTGGGTGCTCAGTACACGGGGTGCTGGGTTCTCAGTGCTCAGGGTGCTCATTGCTCAGTACTCAGTGCTCAGGGTGCTCAGTGCTCAGTGCTCAGGGTGCTGGGTGTTCAGTACTCAGGGTGCGGGGTGCTCAGTACTCAGGGTGCTGGGTGCTCAGTACTCAGGGTGCTGGGTGCTCAGTACTCTGGGTGTTGGGTGCTCAGTACTCAGGGTGCTTTGTGCTCCGTGCTCGGGGTGCTGGGTGCTCAGTGCTTAGGGTGCTGGGTGCTCAGTGCTCAGGGTGCTGGGTGCTCAGTACTCAGGGTGCTGGGTGCTTAGTGCTCGAGGGGCTCGGTGCTCAGTACTCAAGGTGCTGGGTGCTCAGTTCTCGGGGTGCTGGGTGCTCATTAATCAGGGTGCTCAGTGCTCAGTACTCAGCGTGCTGGGTGCTCCGTGCTCAGGGTGCTCGGTGCTCAGTACTCAGGGTGCTCATTGCTCAGGGTGCTGGGTGCTCAGTACTCAGTGTGCTGGGTGCTCAGTACTCAGGGTGCTCAGTGCTCAGTACTCAGGGTGCTCAGTGCTCAGTACTCAGGGTGCTCAGTGCTCAGGGTGCTGGGTGCTCAGTTCTCGGGGTGCTGGGTGCTCAGTGCTCACGGTGCTGTGTGCTCAGTACTCAGGGTGCTCAGTACTCAGGGTGCTCAGTGCTCAGTACTCAGGGTGCTCAGTCCTCAGGGTGCTAAGTGCTCAGGGTGCTCGGTGCTCAGTGCTCAGGTTGCTGGGTGCTCAATACTCAGGGTGCTGGGTGCTCAGTACTCAGGGTGCTCAGTGCTCAGTAATCAGGGTGCTCAGTGCTCAGGGTGCTGGGTGCTCAGTTCTCGGGGTGCTGGGTGCTCATTAATCAGGGTGCTCAGTGCTCAGTACTCAGCGTGCTGGGTGCTCCGTGCTCAGGGTGCTCGGTGCTCAGTACTCAGGGTGCTCAGTGCTCAGTACTCAGTGTGCTGGGTGCTCAGTGCTCAGGGTGCTGGGTGCTCAGTACTCAGGGTGCTTTGTGCTTAGTACTCAGGGTGCTCGGTCCTCAGTGCTCAGGGTGCTGGGTGCTCAGTACTCAGGGTGCTGGGTGCTCAGTGGTCAGGGTGCTCAGTGCTCAGCACTCAGGGTGCTCGGTGCTCAGTGCTCAGGGTGCTCAGTGCTCAGTACTCAGGGTGCTCAGTGCTCTGGGTGCTGGGTGCTCAGTGCTCAGGGTGCTGGGTGCTCAGTGCTCAGGGTGCTGGGTGCTCAGTACTCAGGGTGCTCAGTGCTCAGGGTGCTGGGTGCTCAGTGCTCGGGGTGCTGGGTACTCAGTGCTCGGGGTGCTCGGTGCTCAGTACTCAAGGTGCTGGCTGCTCTGTGCTCAGGGTGCTGGGTGCTCAGTCCTCGGGGTGCTCCGTGCTCAGTGATCAGGGTGCTGGGTGCTCAGTACTCAGGGTGCTCGGTGCTCAGTACTCAGGGTGCTGGGTGCTCAGTGCTCAGGATGCTGGGTGCTCAGT
The DNA here is from genome assembly GCF_018167655.1 of Microtus oregoni. Taxonomy (NCBI): domain Eukaryota; kingdom Metazoa; phylum Chordata; class Mammalia; order Rodentia; family Cricetidae; genus Microtus; species Microtus oregoni. The sequence continues at coordinate 271,817 of NW_024543350.1, forward strand.
ACTCAGAGTGCTCAGTGCTCAGTAATCGGGTTGCTTGGTGCTCAGTACTCAGGGTGCTCAGTGCTCAGTACTCGGGGTGCTGGGTGCTCAGTGCTCAGGGTGCTCAGTGCTCAGTGCTCGGGGTGCTGGGTGCTCAGTGCTCGGGGCGCTGGGTGCTCAGTGCTCGGGGTGCTGGGTGCTCAGTACTCGGGGTGCTGGGTGCTCAGTACTCAGGGTGCTCATTGCTCAGTACTCAGTGCTCTGGGTGCTCAGTGCTCAGTGCTCAGGGTGCTGGGTGTTCAGTACTCAGGGTGCTGGGTGCTCAGTACTCAGGGTGCTGGGTGCTCAGTGCTCAGGGTGCTGGGTGCTCAGTACTCTGGGTGTTGGGTGCTCAGTACTCAGGGTGCTTTGTGCTCCGTGCTCAGGGTGCTGGGTGCTCAGTGCTCAGGGTGCTGGGTGCTCAGTGCTCAGGGTGCTCTGTGCTCAGTACTCAGGGTGCTGGGTGCTTAGTGCTTGAGGTGCTCGGTGCTCAGTACTCAAGGTGCTGGGTGCTCAGTGCTCAGGGTGCTGGGTGCTCAGTCCTCGGGGTGCTCCGTGCTCAGGGTGCTGGGTGCTCAGTGCTCAGGGTGCTGGGTGCTCAGTGCTCGGGGTGCTGGGTGCTGAGTGCTCAGGGTGCTGGGTGCTCAGTGCTCGGGGTGCTCGGTGCTCAGTGCTCAGGGTCCTGGGTGCTCAGTACTCAGGGTGCTGGGTGCTCAGTACTCAGCGTGCTGCGTGCTCAGTACTCAGGGTGCTGGGTGCTCAGTGCTCAGGGTGCTGGGTGCTCAGTGCTCGGGGTGCTGGGTGCTCAGTACTCAGCGTGCTGCGTGCTCAGTACTCAGGGTGCTGGGTGCTCAGTCCTCAGGGTGCTGGGTGCTCAGTGCTCGGGGTGCTGGGTGCTCAGTGCTCAGGGTGATCGATGCTCAGTACTCAGGGTGCTGGGTGCTCAGTACTCAGGGTGCTAGGTGCTTAGTCCTCAGTGTGCTCAGTGCTCAGGGTGCTGGGTGCTCAGTGCTCGGGGTGCTCGGTGCTCAGTACTCAGGGTGCTGAGTGCTCAGTACTCAGGGTGCTGGGTGCTCAGTACTCATGTTGCTGGGTGCTCAGTGCTCGGGGTGCTGGGAGCTCAGTACTCAGCGTGCTGCGTGCTCAGTACTCAGGGTGCTGGGTGCTCAATACTCAGTGCTCGGGGTCCTGGGTGCTGAGTGCTCAGGGTGCTGGGTGCTCAGTGCTCTGGGTGCTGGGTGCTCAGTACTCAGGGTGCTGGGTGCTCAGTACTCAGGGTGCTGGGTGCTCAGTACTCAGGGTGCTGGGTGCTCAGTGCTCAGGGTGCAGGATCCTCAGTACTCAGGGTGCTGGGTGCTCAGTACTCAGTGTGCTGGGTGCTCAGTGCTCAGGGTGCTGGGTGCTCAGTGCTCAGGGTGCTGGGTGCTCAGTACTCAGGGTGCTGGGTGCTCAGTGCTCAGTGTGATCGGTGCTCAGTACTCAGGGTGCTTAGTACTCAGGGTGCTGGGTGCTCAGTGCTCAGGGTGCTGGGTGCTCAGTACTCAGGGTGCTGGGTGCTCAGTGCTCGGGGTGCTGGGTGCTCAGTGCTCAGGGTGATCGGTGCTCAGTACTCAGGGTGCTGGGTGCTCAATGCTCAGGGTGCTGGGAGCTCAGTCCTCAGGGTGCTCAGTGCTCAGGGTGCTGGGTGCTCAGTGCTTGGGGTGCTCGGTGCTCAGTACTCAGGGTGCTGAGTGCTCAGTACTCAGGGTGCTGGGTTCTCAGTACTCATGGTGCTGGGTGCTCAGTACTCAGGGGACTGGGTGCTCAGTGCTCAGGGTGCTGGGTGCTCAGTGCTCAGGGCGCTGGGTGCTCAGTGCTCGAGGTGCTGTGTGCTCAGTGCTCGGGGTGCTGGGTGCTCAGTACTCAGGGTGCTCAGTGCTCAGTACTCGGGTTGCTGGGTGCTCAGTACTCAGGGTGCTCAGTGCTCAGTACTCGGGGTGCTGGGTGCTCAGTGCTCAGGGTGCTCAGTGCTCAGTGCTCGGGGTGCTGTGTGCTCAGTGCTCGGGGCGCTGGGTGCTCAGTGCTCGGGTTGCTGGGTGCTCAGTACACGGGGTGCTGGGTGCTCAGTGCTCAGGGTGCTCATTGCTCAGTACTCAGTGCTCAGGGTGCTCAGTGCTCAGTGCTCAGGGTGCTGGGTGTTCAGTACTCAGGGTGCGGGGTGCTCAGTACTCAGGGTGCTGGGTGCTCAGTACTCAGGGTGCTGGGTGCTCAGTACTCTGGGTGTTGGGTGCTCAGTACTCAGGGTGCTTTGTGCTCCGTGCTCGGGGTGCTGGGTGCTCAGTGCTTAGGGTGCTGGGTGCTCAGTGCTCAGGGTGCTGGGTGCTCAGTACTCAGCGTGCAGTGTGCTCCGTGCTCAGGGTGCTCGGTGCTCAGTACTCAGGGTGCTCATTGCTCAGGGTGCTGGGTGCTCAGTACTCAGTGTGCTGGGTGCTCAGTACTCAGGGTGCTCAGTGCTCAGTACTCAGGGTGCTCAGTGCTCAGTACTCAGGGTGCTCAGTGCTCAGGGTGCTGGGTGCTCAGTGCTCGGGGTGCTGGGTGCTCAGTGCTCACGGTGCTGTGTGCTCAGTACTCAGGGTGCTCAGTACTCAGGGTGCTCAGTGCTCAGTACTCAGGGTGCTCAGTCCTCAGGGTGCTAAGTGCTCAGGGTGCTCGGTGCTCAGTGCTCAGGTTGCTGGGTGCTCAATACTCAGGGTGCTGGGTGCTCAGTACTCAGGGTGCTCAGTGCTCAGTAATCAGGGTGCTCAGTGCTCAGGGTGCTGGGTGCTCAGTTCTCGGGGTGCTGGGTGCTCATTAATCAGGGTGCTCAGTGCTCAGTACTCAGCGTGCTGGGTGCTCCGTGCTCAGGGTGCTCGGTGCTCACTACTCAGGGTGCTCAGTGCTCAGTACTCAGTGTGCTGGGTGCTCAGTGCTCAGGGTGCTGGGTGCTCAGTACTCAGGGTGCTTTGTGCTTAGTACTCAGGGTGCTCGGTCCTCAGTGCTCAGGGTGCTGGGTGCTCAGTACTCAGGGTGCTGGGTGCTCAGTGGTCAGGGTGCTCAGTGCTCAGCACTCAGGGTGCTCGGTGCTCAGTGCTCAGGGTGCTCAGTGCTCAGTACTCAGGGTGCTCAGTGCTCTGGGTGCTGGGTGCTCAGTGCTCAGGGTGCTGGGTGCTCAGTGCTCAGGGTGCTCGGTGCTCAGTACTCAGGGTGCTGGGTGCTCAGTGCTCGGGGTGCTGGGTGCTCAGTGCTCATTACTCAGAGTGCTGGGTGCTCAGTGCTCAGGGTGCTGGGTGCACAGTACTCAGGGTGCTGGGTGCTCAGTGCTCAGGATGCTGGGTGCTCAGTACTCAGGGTGCTGGGTCCTCAGTGCTCAGGGTGCTGGGTGCTCAATGCTCAGGGTGCTCAGTACTCAGGGTGCTGTGTGTTCAGTGCTCAGGGTACTGGGTGCTCAGTACTCAGGGTGCTCGGTGCTTAGTACTCAGGGTGCTTTGTGCTCAGTACTCCGGGTGCTCATTGCTCAGGGTGCTGGGTGCTCAGTACTCAGGGTGCTGGGTGCTCAGTACTCAGGGTGCTCAGTGCTCAGTACTCAGGGTGCTCATTGCTCAGTACTCAGGGTGCTCAGTGCTCCGGGTGCTGGGTGCTCAGTGCTCGGGGTGCTGGGTGCTCAGTGCTCACGGTGCTGTGTGCTCAGTACTCAGGGTGCTCAGTACTCAGGGTGCTTGGTGCTCAGTGTTCAGGGTGCTCGGTGCTCAGTGCTCAGGTTGCTGGGTGCTCAATACTCAGGGTGCTGGGTGCTCAGTACTCAGGGTGCTCAGTGCTCAGTACTCAGGGTGCTCAGTGCTCAGGGTGCTGGGTGCTCAGTGCTCGGGGTGCTGGGTGCTCAGTGCTCGGGGTGCTGGTTGCTCAGTAGTCAGGGTGCTCGGTGCTCAGTACTCAGGGTGCTGGGTGCTCAGTGCTCAGGGTGCTGGGTGCTCAGTACTCAGGGTGCTGGGTGTTCGGTGCTCAGTACACTGGGTGCTCAGTACTCAGGGTGCTGGGTGCTCAGTACTCAGGGTGCTCGGTGCTCAATACTCAGGGTGCTGGGTGCTCAGTTCTCGGGGTGCTGGGTGCTCATTAATCAGGGTGCTGGGTGCTCAGTACTCAGGGTGCTCAGTGCTTGGGGTGCTGGGTGCTCACTTCTCAGGGTGCTCAGTGCTTGGGGTGCAGGGTGCTCAGTACTCAGGGTGCTGGTTGCTCAGTGCTCAGGGTGCTGGGTGCTGAGTACTCAGGGTGCTGGGTTCTCAGGACTCAGGGTGCTGGGTGCTCAGTGCTCGGGGTGCTGGGTGCTCAGTGCTCGGGTTGCTGGGTGCTTAGTGCTCGGGGTGCTGGGTGCTCAGTGCTCAGGGTGCTGGGTGCTCAGTGCTCAGGGTGCTGGGTGCTCAGTGCTCGGGGTGCTGGGTGCTCAGTGCTCGGTGTCCTCGGTGCTCAGTGCTCGGGGTGGTGGGTGCTCAGTACTCGGGGAGCTCAGTGCTCAGTACTCAGGGTGCTGGGTGCTCAGTGCTCAGGGTGCTGGGTGCTCAGTGCTCGGGGTGCTGGGTGCTCGGTGCTCAGGTTGCTGGGTGCTCAGTACTCGGGGTGCTGGGTGCTCAGTACTCAGGGTGCTGGGTGCTCATTGCTCGGGGTGCTGGGTCCTCAGTGCTACGGGTGCTGGGTGCTCAGTGCTCGGGGTGCTGGGTGCTCAGTGCTCGGGGCGATGGGTGCTCAGTGCTCGGGGTGCTCGGTGCTCAGTACTCAGGGTGCTGGGTCCTCAGTGCTCAGGGTGCTCGGTGCTCAGTACTCAGGGTGCTGGGTGCTCAGTGCTCAGTGTGCTCGGTGCTCAGTACGTTGGGTGCTCAGTACTCAGGGTGTTGGGTGCTCAGTGCTCAGGGTGATCGGTGCTCAGTACTCAGGGTGCTCAGTACTCAGGGTGCTGGGTGCTCAGTACTCAGGGTGCTGGGTGCTCATTCTCGTGGTGCTGGGTGCTCAGTGCTCGAGGGTGCTGGGTGCTCAGTACTCGGGGTGCTGGGTCCTCTG